>NC_134016.1:21568389-21883389 GCF_040712315.1 Castanea sativa
CTCTTTTTGCTTCATTTTCTTTTTGTGTCTGTTTTTTGGAGCTCTCCTTTTCCTTTCTACCTCTAGAGATTCTGGTACGTCTTTTTCTTCAAAACTCCTTCTTTTTCTTCATTTTTATGGTGGACTATTCTCTAGTTAGGTTATATTGCCCTTCTATTTCCTTCTTTTTTGCTTGTTTGTGTAGTTTTCTTATCTCTGGAGGTGGTGGACGTCCCCAAGTTGGGCGTTTTGTGATGCGAGCTTGTCCCTTTGGGGATATTCTCGTTCTTCTTTTTCCAGTGGTCCCTTGGTCGGTTGGTTTTACCCAACTCTTGTTGAGGATGCTAGTCAAAGGGGAGGTTCGGTCTAGTGAGCTTGAAACGGGCTTGTCTTCATTCGAACAAGATGATTCTTCTAAAGTTTGTTCTTACAAAATCCCTTAATGCTTTAAGGGTGCTCTGCACTCTCAAGGGGAAAGATGAATCTAGGATTAGGAAAAGATTCCAAATTTCCTCCTTCTATAAAAATTACGATTCCTAGCGCTAGTGATTTTTGCTCTTATTTTCCTTATGAAGTTTGCTTCTATGAGACTGACTTTGTTAGTGGTCTCCGCTTTCCTATAAATACATAACAAATCGACATTCATACATGACTTAGAAAGAGTTATTAATACATACAATATCGTCATACATACATGACTTAGAAAAGTTATTAATACATAACAACATTGTCGTTAATACATGACTTAGAAAAGTCATCAATACATAACTACCCCGTCATTGATATATGCCTTAGAAAAATTATTAGTAACGGCAATGCCATTACTTTAAAAAAAAAATCAGTTATTGGATTAATGATAGTGTCGTTAATACATAACTGTTAAAGCAATAGGCAACGAGGAAGGAAAACAGGCAAAAGATAAATAAGAAGCAATAAAATATAAACACGCTCAGAAAACACCTAAGTATTGTTCAAAAGAATAAGATTAAGTTTGTTCAAAACAAACGAGCCCAAGAGACTGTTCAACAATATATATATATATATAGATAAGGACAGGAAATGTTCTAGGGTAAAGCAGAAGACGATGGGTCTATATTAGCAACCTCGTTAGTAGCAATAGCCTTTCCACCCTCTCCAACTCCTTCAATGGACTAACGATCCTCCAGAACCTCCTTCTCAACAGCCTCCATATCAAGCTTTGAAAGGTCCAGGCTGGGATGATGCTTGGCCAAGTATTTCCTTAAGAGCTCAAAACCTTCCATGTAATAATCACACAGTTTGTCCGAAAATTCGTCAGAAACTTTGAACTTTTCCACTGCCTCTGAGCCAACCTTCTCAACCTTAAGGAGAGCTTCATCTATCTGCTTGTCCTTCAACTTGGAAAAAGCCTTCTCAGTGTCAATGCTCTTTTCTAGAGTCTTCAGACAATCCTTATCCTTCTTGGCCTTATTTGAAAGAGCGAAAATTTGACCTTTGAGCGACTCATTCTCTAAAGAGAAAGACTCCACCTTGGATTTAGCCGTCACATATTTCTCTTCATAATCCAAGTACTTCCCAGAATCGTACAAGGATTTGCCCAACAACAGAGGGAAAGAAAATAGTTAAAGAAGAAAACACAACAAAAGAAGAAGAAGAAGAAGAAGAAGATTTTCGTTTGTAGTTCATACCTACATAACCTTATGCATATGAGAATACATCAGCTCATGAGACAACCTCACTCCCAAGGGCGAAAGGTCGTCAACAGATATTGCTTGGTGAGCTTTCAGCACAGCACCTCTTGCGTCATCCTAAAAGGAGCCCTTTGAGGTCTAATCCTTCCGTTTAGGTTTGAAAACATCGTCAGAAGGAGTTATTAGCTCCAAAGAGGAAGTAGGTGAAGATGGATGATGAGGCTGAGACTTGGCGATAGGAGAGGTCACCATAGGGTCGTCCTTAGGTGGCTCACTGTCCCATTGACACTTCCTCATCAAAAGGCCACTCGTCAGACTAGCCTTGGCCTTCTTCTCTTGAATCTCAGCTATTTTCTCCTTACAGAATCTGGTCGTCATTCCTTAAAAAGAAAAGAGAGAGACAATGAGCCCCAATGAACCAAACCTACTTGTAAAAAGGTGAGCTAGCATACCTACTTTTCTTGACTGTCTCAATGTTCTTTTGGACTTGATTAGAAGGCTCTCGACCAAGAAAGTGAAGGAAGAGAGATTGAGAAGAAATGAGCTCGTCAAAATCCTTAATAGTTTCGAAGTACTCTCTAACCCTCTCCAAGCGAGCGTGATACCATTTCTTCAGTCGAGGACAAACTTTCTTTGCATAAGAAAACAAACGATGAGTCAAAATCACATACACAAGGAAGTATGCGCATATTAACACACACATATATAGATGCACCAAACATAGGAACACCCTAGCTACAAAGAAGTTTAGGGGCGCCTTCCAAGTTTTCACTAGGAATTATCTTCCAACCCTTACCAAAGACGAAGAAAAAGCTCATCTTCTAGTTTCGGAGAGAAGAAGGGGAATCAAGAATCAGCCTTGAGCTCCTATCCTAGGGCTTGAACTCCCGGTAACTAGAAGCCTTAGAACATCTTAAACGGTAAAGGTACAAAAATTAGTTTATCCTAACGGTATCCTTGTCATTTGCTGACATCCATACCACCATACAATAAATGACTATCCTCCACGAGTTAGGGACTAGCTGAGCAGGAGCAAGACGCAAATGATAAAAAAAAAATTTAAAAAAAAAAAAATCCCTAATGCTATGTTTGGATGCTGGGAGAAGGAGGGGGAGTAGAGTAAAGGGGGGAGAGTAATTAAATTACCTTATTTGGATGTTTTTTAAGGAAGGAGGGGGAGGGATTTGGAGGGATTTGAAGGGCTTTGGAGGGGTTTGAACTTCTTCTAACCCCTCATTTTTAATTCCCCCAAATTGGAGAGATTTGGAAGGAGAATGGAGCATAAAAATGATTGACCAAATGAATTACCAAATTTGCCCTTACTATATTAACAAAATCACAAATGAAAAGACTAATTATTATCTTCCTCTTACTTAATTTTAAAAATATCCAAACAATGAGGAGGATAACCATTCCCCTCTACTCTCTTCTCCACTACTCTCCTTCCCTCTACTCTCCTCTCTCTCAACACTTCCAAACATAGCATAAGGAAAGGATGGAAGGGAAAATGAAGACCACTTACGAAGTCAACCTCGTAGAAGCACACTTCATCAATATAAGAATGGCAGGCCCTATTATCATCATTAAGGATCCTAACCTTGATCGATGAAGGAAATTGAAACCTATTCCTAATTCTCCTCTCGTTTTTCTCCTTCAGAGCACAACGAATGCCCTAAGCTTTGTGAGGAGTAGATGGGGACGAAACCTCAAGGACTCCTCAATCCTCAAACAAGGATAAACCGGTTTCAAGCTCACTAGACCTAACCTCCTCAATAGACATTGTCAAGGTTTGAGCAACTCCTACTAAACGGTGAATGAAAGGGAAGAGAAAAGGCAAGACAGACCTATAAGGACAGTCTCGGCCTACGAAGAGCCCAACCCCAGGATGTTTTCTACCTATGGACTCGAGTAGACCACACAAACGAGCAAAAAAGAAAGAAACAAAAGGGCAATCCAACCAAATTGAGGAATAATCTACCATAAAAGCATGAAAGCAAAGAAGGGAACATGAAAACACTTACCAAAAATGAAAAATGAGTCAATAAGGGAGGAAAAACTCAGGAGAAGAAGAAGGGCTCTGAGCAGATGAAACACCGTGAAGAGAAAAGAATGAAGTGAAAATGAAAAGAAAAGAAAAGGAGGGAAAAACATGGAATAAATAGAAGATCGTGCATGGGAAAACCGAGAAAAACTAACACGAAGAGAACATCCTGACCATACACGTGTCGCGCAACAAACGAAACATCAACTAGCAATAAATGCGTTGTACGCAAAACACAAAGAGACCGATAGTTATGTTCTTATCTCATCCCACGGGTGAGGATTTGAATAGGGGAGTAGCTAATGAGTCAAAAAATAAACCAAAATCATCACTCTTTATAATGAAGATCAAAGCAAGTGTTACACATTTATTGCGAGCATTGATGATAGAGAGTAATGGACGAAGCAATGGTAACAAATGAGTTGTGCACATCAGACCATCAATTTAGTAACACACTAGTCTTTGAACATAACTACAAAAATTCATTGTCCATTAAGGCAATGAACAACTATAAAAGAAAGGAACAACAAAATCCACAGGTACACACAAAAATTCATCTAAAAACTACTCAAAGTCAATTTCTCTCTAAAAAACTTTTTCTCTTTTTGACTTAACCATCAAAGTGTTTTTGGCAAACACCACACCGGTGTACCCCATTTCATTTCAAGTCTTATTGCAAGTTTACATTTAAGACATAACCAACCCAACTTCATCCATCTATAGAGATGAGGAGCTAAACTGCTGATTTTTTGGTATCATTAGAAACTACCTTACATATATTCACCCAATGTCATTTTGCAAGGGCTATTTGGTTTGGGAACCACTGGAGCTTTAAAATTGATTCTTTGCAACTACTCTCCCCTATTCAGTTGACTGAGTATCTTCTAACCCTCCATTAAGTCTTCAATTTGACAAGGCTTAAAAAGAAGATTTGTTGATCTTTGGGGCTTTGGCTATTGATTGCATTTGGCAATGGAGGAATAAAGTTGTTCATAAGAATCTTCAGCCTTCAATGATTTAGGAGCAAAGCTATTGCTAGAACACAAACAAAGAAGGGTGTCGAATGAGGTCTGAATTTTGGCTAATAGAAATGGTAGCTGGTTAAGACTTGATCAGCTAGTTGTCAAGATTAATTGTGATGCAGCTGTGGGTAGAAGTTGTTCTTGTATAGAGGCTATTAATTCTTAGCAGGTAGTAGTGCCTTGGAAGTTGAATTGTTTTGAATAGTCAATTATGAATGTCTGGAACTATTTAAATGAGGTTTCGTTTTGTTGGGTTTATCGAGAAGCCAATAAGGCTGCTCATACTCTGGCTTTTTTCTTTTTTTTTTTATAGGGAAAGATTTATAAATTTCATTCAACGTGGGTAAGACCCAAGGAAATTACATCAGGATGAATCTGAGATACAATGGGAGGGGGAGTATCTTCCACCCAAAATTGAGTGCATGGGTTACCACCTAAGAGTCCCCCTCCACAATAACTTGTCTAAGTCCCAGCTCCCATGCGAAAATGATCCCACATTCTACAGCCTTGGCCTCTGCTTCCATTCCTTCTAGTGGGTATGGGAGCATTTTTGAAAGCACTCCCATAAGTTGCCCATCGTCATTATGAATCACGACCCCAAGGCCACACTGTCCCGCTTCAGCGAACACCGTGGCATCAACATTTATTTTGTACCAGTCTGGGGGGGCAGAGGTTTCCAAAATTTGGGAGAGGGTATTGCTTGCCTGGGCGTGGGGTAGCTTGACACATTCCGATACTAAGCAATGTATCGGTGGGCATCATTGATGATTCCCAAAGCGGTTTTTGAAGTGGCTCCCTGCCTGATATTTTTCCTATTGTTCCAAATGCCCCATGTCGTGGTAATGAGAGTTTCCAAGTCAGCGTAGGAGTGATTTTCCTGGAATAGCCAGAGTATGTCTATGAAGTCTCGAGGCTCCCATGACTAGTTAGATGGGTGAATCTTGAGGGTAGTCCATATCTCTTTGGCTAAGTTGCATGTCCAGAAGACATGCAGTCATGCACTATGGTTTCAACTTCCTCACACAGATCACAGTCCATTTCAATTGGAACGTGGCAGTCTCGAAATTAGGTCTTCGTTGGAAGTATGTTCTTGCAAGCACACCAGGAAAAGTTATGGATTTTGCTCGGGCATTTCAGTCCCCATATCAGCTTCCATAAGGCTTTCATTGATGAGTTGTCTGAGCACTGTCCTTCATCTTGGCTGTCAAAAAGCTTCTTGGCCACGTGGTAGGCATTGCGAACAGAGAAGGCCCCATTTGGTGTTATGGCCCAGACTAGCCGATCCTCCATGGGGAGGGAGCTAAGTGGGATGCCTAATATTACTTGAGCTTCATATGGCAAGAAGGTGCAATGTATAGCATCCGCTTTCCACGCATGCAGCTCGTGATCAATAAGGCATTAAACAAGAACTCCATTACTCAGTGTCGTCTGGGGGCTCGATACTTTGTAGGATGACAGGGTTGGCATCCATTTGTCATCCCAGATTCGGACTTTCACGTTGTTGCTAATGTTCCACCGAGTGCCTTCAAGAATGACATCTTTCACAGCCATAATACTTCGCCATGTGAAGGAGGGCCTCTTGCCAAGTTGTGCATCCAAAAAAGTACCATTTGCAAAGTATTTGGCCTTGAAGACTTGGTGGAATAGGGAGTTTTGGTTCTACATGAGGCGCTAGCCCTATTTTGCCAAGAGAGCGAGGTTGAGAGCCTTTAAATCCCTAAAGGCCATGCCCCCTTCAACCTTCGGCTTGCAAAGCTTATCCCAAGCAATCCAAGGGATTTTCCTCTCTTCATTTTTCTGCCCCCACCAGAACCAACTAATCATGGAGCCAAGTTCTCTACATAGTGATTCCGGAAATTTAAAGCAACTCATCATATAGGTCGGAGTAGCTTGGGCAACGGCTTTAATGAGTGTTTCTCGACCCGCATTTGAGAGGAGCTTCCCCTTCCATCCCGCAATCTTTTTCCCCACCTGGTCCTTTAGTTTGTTGAAAGCTTTCTTTTTACCTTTGCTAATTAGAGAGGGGAGTCCCAAGTATTGGTCATGCAGCTTGATAATTTGGGCTCCAAAGAGGCTTTTAATGGAGTTTTGGATTTCCATGCTTATGTTTTTGTTGAAAAATAGCGAAGTTTTTTCTCTGTTCATCTGCTGACCCAAGGCTGCCTCATAATCTCTCAACACCCTCTAGACTTTGTTACACTCACTCATATTGGCCTTGCAGAATATTAGACTGTCATCCACAAATAGGAGGTGCGAGATGGGTGGCACTCCGAGGCAGACTGAGACACCTTTGATGTGGCCGTTGAGCTCTTCCTTTTTGAGCATGGTCGAGAGTCCCTCGGCACATATTAGAAATAGGTAGGGGGATATTGGATCGCCTTGCCGGATCCCCCTGGTTGGCCTGATCATTCCTCTAGGTTCACTGTTTAGTAAAACTGAATATGATACGATTGTGACACACATCATCATCAAAGAGATCCAATGGTCATAGAAGCCGAGTTTCCTCATGATCCTCTCCAAGCATGGTCACTCCACTCTATCAAAAGCCTTACTCATGTCAAGCTTGATGGCCATGAGGCCATTCTTCCCCTTCTGCCTTTGGTTGATATGGTGCATTGTTTCAAACGCCACCAATACGTTGTCTGTGATCAACCTGTCAGAGAGAAAGGAACTCTAGGAGGTGCTAATTACATCAGGCAGAATCTGTTTTAAGCGGTTAGCCAACACTTTTGAGATGATGCGGGAAAGAACAATACTGAGGCTAATGGGGCAATAATCCGTGATTTTTTGTGGATTAGACTTTTTTGGGATTAGGCATATGTGTGTGGCATTTACATCAGAGGGCATGATACCAGAGTTTAAAGTACTAAGAACACATTCTGTAACATTTGACCCGATAATATTCCAAATTTTCTAATAAAAGACAAGTGGCATACCGTCGGGTCCTGAGGATTTGAGTGGGTGCATTTGTTGGAGTGCATTTTTGACTTCATCAGGGTGGAACTCCCTGAGCAAAGCGACATTCATCTCTGGAGTAACCTTTGGTTCAAGAGCTTCCTCTACTGCTTCAAAAGCGGATGGCATATCTGATTGGAAGATGGATGTGTAGTGGTCCAACACAATAGTCTCTATATCCTCCGCATTATCTCTCCAGCAACCAAAGTCATCTTGTAACCCTAGGATAGTGTTTTTTCGATGCCTCTGAGTTGCTGTGGAATGGAAAAACTTTG
Organism: Castanea sativa; assembly: GCF_040712315.1. Classification (NCBI taxonomy): domain Eukaryota; kingdom Viridiplantae; phylum Streptophyta; class Magnoliopsida; order Fagales; family Fagaceae; genus Castanea; species Castanea sativa. Next base: position 21,576,332 of record NC_134016.1, read on the forward strand.
TGTTGCGGTCTCCTTCCTGCATCCATTGAGCTCGTGATCTCCAATGCCACATGTCATTTTCCTTATCCATTAGCTCTTTCCGAAGACGGTGAATATCCTCGGCATATTCATGTAGCTTGCCCAAAAACGTTTTTGTTCCACCATTGGAGCTAATCCTGACAATTCTTAACTTTAGCTTGGATGGTGTGGTTCTCACTAGTAGTGCTAATACCATTCCAAGCTAATTCCGACTTGCATGGTGGGTCCCTTAGCCACATCGTTTCAAAACAAAAACGAGGCTTTCATTTCTGAGCCTTGCATCCATGGGTTAAGTGCAACAATAGGGAGCAGTGGTCAGAGGTTGCCATGGATCGATGTTCCACCTTTGTTCTGCGAAATATAGTTCACCATGCAGATTTAGCCAGCATTCTGTCAAGGCAAATTAACGTACATTGCTGCCCAAGTCTTCCATTGCACCACGTGTAATTTAGGCTACTGAAGCCCAAGTCTTGGAGGTCACAAAAGTTAAGGGCATCTCTGAAAGCTATCATTTGTTCAACACTCCTCTCTACCCATCCACATTTTTCATCAACGTGGGTAGTCTCATTGAAGTCCCCAAAAACAACCCGAGGGAGTTCAAGTTGTGCATGTATATGCTCTAGAAGCTTCTAGGAAGTATGTCTCTTTTGCATATCAGGGTGGCCATAAAAAATCGTGGCTCTCCAATGCTGGCCGGTTACAGAATCAGGGATGATGACGTTAATGTGGGAGTTTGAATACTTATGGGTCTAAACAGTTGTGCCTTCTTTCCATAGGAGGGCGAGACCTCCACTCTTCCCATCACTCGGAACATTATTCCTTGCGTGTAGTCTAACTTTGTCTGAATCTTTGTCATATGTGCTATGTTGGCTTTTGTCTCCACGAGGAAGTTCAAAAGGGGAGCTTTGGCTTGTACCATTTTGGCGAGTGTGAGAACTAACCGAGAGTTCCCAAGCCCTCGGCAGTTCCTAGATAAGATACTCATTGGGCGATGCAGCCCAGCCAAATCACCAACCATGTTGTGTTTTTTTTCCCATGCAATCTCAACAGACTTCTTTCCCTTCTTTCGCTTCAAGGTGGTGGAATTTGGGTCAAGTTCCTATAAGGGTGTTGGGCCATTTCTCTTTTGGGCTCCTTTGTTAGTGGTAGGTGTTGAGCTTTTTACTTCAACACTTCTAGTAATACGCTTCCGAAATCCTCCCTTGGGCCCAGTCGGGTCATCAATCCAGCCCACTTCATCTTCAAATATCATAGGCGTAGGCCCAGCATTAATATCACATTGTATTCTTTGCCTTTTACAGCTTTCGCAATTGCTTGCAGAGCGTCCTTTTCCATATCCTCAGTTGCTGCTAATTTATCTCTTATCACTGTCATTCGGTGTACTTCACTTGCTTCCAAGGTGTTTGACTTAGCTGGGTTTGAGGAGACATTACCTCTAGAGTTCACTTGCTTTTGGGAGAGTTCAGCTTTGGTAACGTAACCTTCTGTAGGGTCTAGCTCACCGCTCCAAGCTGAGCTCTTTGCAAGTTCTGAAATGGGCAGCTTTGGCGTGACTTTTGGGTGGGACACAAGTGTGTCAGATGCTCCACTAGAACTTCCAACCACGCCACTCGTGTGTGGTTCACCTACTCTGGTTGTCACATGGGAGAGAGGGAGCCAAGCACCGTATTGGTAAGCGCCCTTCTCTTCTCTCGTCCCGGTCATACCATCCTTATCACACTCCTTTTCGCCATGCCCAAGCATCCCACATAGGTAGCAGAAGTTTGGGAGTCGTTCGTACCTGAAGAATACCCGCCTCTGCTCATCAGTTTCCACCTTTATCTTTTTTCCCCGAACTAGCTTCCTCGTTACATCAATCTTAACTCTTAACTCTCAGGTAGAGCCCCCATTGAACACCATTCTCCAGAACATCCACATCAATAGCTTCTCCAAGTGTGCTTCCTATCATCCATCCAGTCTGTTTTGCTCTGCTTTTTAGGGGAAGATTGTGTAGACCCAAAAAGGGGACTAGTGGAGTCGAATGTCCTTTGGCGCCGATTCACCATCGAAATCCTGGAGTAGGACTAGGTTTTTATCATAACTCCATGGGCACATGTCTAGAACCCTTTGCTTGTCTTTTTTATCGCCAAACTCAACCAAAAATAATTCTTCCTCTATATCGGAGATTCGGATTCCTTTGTTTGGTTTCCATACCAGTCTCATTGTCTTACACAAAGCTTCAATATTGATGCTTTTTTGGGTGAGAATCTTCATGATGAGGCAGTTTTTACCAATCTCTCTAGCGGCCTGAGTAGTCTCTCCGTTGAGGTTATTCCTTCATCTTCTTCCTCGGTGAAGGTTAGCTTTTTCCAGATTTCCTCAAGCGCCTCGGCCATCTATGTCAGGCTTCAGTACAGGTACAGGGGGAGGTAAGGGAAAGTGTAGTAACAGAAGGAATAAAAAAGAGAAAGCACAAAAAAACAGGGAGTCTCACAGGGGGAGACTACAAACTACTTGCATGGTGCAGGACGAAAATTGCATCCCTGAACGAGAGCACTTATCCATACTCTAGCTAAATGATCTCTTAAGCATGCTATTTTTGAATGTTTTGATTTAGGTCATTGCCCCCAAGTTTTGCTCATGTCTTATTGAAGGAGGCATTTGTTTAGCTGTGTTTAGTTTGTTCTATCTGATTTTGTTCTATTTCTGCTGGTGCCTTAATAAAAGTTTTGTTTTTATCCAAAAAAAAAAATGAGCTTCTTATGTTACAACTTACAAGTGATCTATGAAAAAAAAAAGGGGTTGTATACTTACACATTTAGTTGGTATCATGGTTCTCTCCTTACGAAATGTGTCCATTACATAATTCAAATTAAATCAAATTCAAGAAATAAAGTTTTCATTATAAAAAACACTACATCTAGTATATTGGAAAAATTCATATATGTTACGTAATATCGTAGGCGAGTAACTAGTTCATGCCTCAATATTACATGTCCTTTTATTGGCAAACACTTTTTCCCGGCTCTAATTAAACCTATTATTGGAGATTGGCAAAGTTATTTGCTGCAAATTTCATGTATTGTTTTATATCTATCAATTTACACTGATTATAAATAGAAATATTCAATTATTGATTTTTATTTTTATTTTGACAAATAAAATCTGCCTTTAAAATCTGATAATTTTCCTCCCCAAAACCAAAAGTGGTTTATCACATTAAATCTATTTGATATGATGTGGGAGTCGCCTTACTCGATGTAGAACTGTAGAAGTATACCAGGTGTTACTACTTAGCGATCTGGATTTTTATAAACTACTTCTAACAGGTATCAAGATTTATTACTATTGGGTTGCTCTTGCTGCATGCTTTGCCTCGATCTATAATAAACTTATTAATTGTTGTTGTATGTATGTATGTTTTTAGTTGGTGTTCCTTAAAGTCTTTCTCCAGTAGCTCGTTTTAATTAATTAATGGCTTAATGGATGTCGGCAGGTTTATCCTCAAAACAATACTAGATACTCTAATTAAAGTATGCGTGGGTTAATCTTTTCGATCTCTTCTCTTGTAATGTCGCAGAGCGTTAATCTTCCAGTTTGCTTTAACAAGTTTGATTCTTTATAATTAAGTCCGTTCTACACTCTCTTTTCTCTAAAATGTTAAACTAGCTCAATTTTTTTTTAATACAAGTTTATGCCAATTTTGTGATTTTGAGTTTTGTTATTTGGGGTTTTGTATTTTAGGGTTTGGGGTTTTTACGGCCAAAATGGATTTTTACCCCTTTCTCACAAACTTTTCAGCAAAATGCCCAATGTTTGAAACTAATTAGGGAAATGCTCTTGTTTTGAAACTCGATTTTCTAAAAATCGAGTTTCAAATGTATAAATCGATTTTTGGAACGTCGAGTTATAGTGAACATCGACTTAGAATTTTTTTTTTTTTTTTTGGAACTTGAATTCTATGTAAAGTACTCGAGTTCCACTTGAATTTTTTCAAGGAACTCGAGTTCCAGAATTTTTTTTTTTTAATTTTTAGTTCGCTATAACTGGATTGTCCAAAAATCGAGTTTTAAACTGGAATTAGAACTCAATTTTTAGAAAATCGAGTTTCAAAACAGAAGCATTTCTCTAAATAGTTTGAGAAATGAGACATTTTGCTAGAAAGTTAAAAATAATAAAAAAAAAAGGGCAAAAGCCTATTTTCTCCGAGTTTTTACCCTATATTTGGATGGGAGAAGAAGATAGAAGGAGAAAAGAGTGGGGAAGATTTACATAATGTACTAAAAATTAATTTGGGTTGGTTTTGTTCTAGTCTCCTTTCCCTCTGTCTCCTCTCCTCTCTCAACTTTTGTTACAAGCGTATGGTTAATTTAATTTGTAGTTTTATTATATAAAGTTTTGGGTTGTATTTCTAGCATTTTCCATTCATGTTTTAGTATTTGAGGTTCAGAGGTTCTACTTTTGGGGTTTTGCGTTTAGATTGATTTTAGGGCTTGAGGTGTCAAGTTGTAGAGTTATGGGTTTTGAAAATTTTGTGGGTCTCAAGTTTTTTTCATTTGGGTTTTAAGCCTTAGTGTTTTGGATTGGAGAGTGGGGGTAAGAGGAGGATGAATTATAAACATTACGTCTTCACTAATAAGATAAGTAAAATGGGGAAAGACAAAATGAGAGATACCATGCTTTCACATAGAATAATAAGTGTACGAATTTCAAAACATTACCGTACTTAATACACAAAAGTCTCACTTTGTATAATCTAGTAGAGGTACAACCTTACCCCATTTTAATTTTTTAAGAGGTTAATTTGCAACCTATGAATTTTTGTGGTGATCACTTGTCATCGCACCAAGGCCCCACCTCTAACATAAAAAAAATATTAATAATAATAGCAACAAAATCAAACCCTCATTTTTCTTAGATACTGATAATTTTAGTTATTTACACTTGAATAAATGTGATCTAATTAAACTACAAACAACAATTGGACATATGTATGTATGCCTGTAAGATTAGATGATGAAATTAAAAATGAACTAGAATTACCAGTTACAACATGGGTGCGGAATCAGAAACATGGCGAGTCACAAACGGATTTCCAGAAGCATCCAAATCAATGAGTGCAGTGTCACCAGGGCTGTAATCTCCATAAAGGATTGCTTCACTCAAGACATCCTCAATTATTAGACTTATTGCTCTCCTCAGAGCTCGGGCACCAGAAATGTTGTCATACCCTCGCTGACACACCAGATTCTTCACTGATTCAGATACCTCTAAACAAATCCCTTGAGATATGAGCCTGTGCTTCACCTCTTCCAACATTACATTATAAATCTCCAGCATCTGGAATAATTGATGACGTGAACTTAGCACTTAACGTATATCAATCAGTACTGCTACTTCAACAAATTCGTGCAAATCAAGCTTCTAGTTTCGTTAGAATCAAGTTGACTAATAATATTACTTGGGGCATTTATCCAGCTTCCTCCCCCAGTAGAGAAACTCAAATATTGGTTCAGGTTGAGAAAGTCACTCGGTATATGTTTTTGGCAAATGGTATAGTTTAAGTTGATGAAACTAGAAGGGTAGGTAATACCAAGTTAGAAATTTGGAAAATCACTCTAAAATTAATGTCTTTCAATTATATATGACTAAAACAGAGTGTTGGGTTACACGTGTGAGTGAAGTCCCACATTGAATAAAGATGAGAAGAATGAGTGGTTAATATAACATAATTGAACACATACTCATTGGGCTTAGGCGTTTTGAGTTAAAATATGTCTATATATGTTATATTAATTACTTAAGGAAGCTCCCCAAGGTGTTTATCCCCACAACAAGTGGTATCAGAGCCCATGGTGGTGTGCGGTGGTGAGGTGTTCATGGTCCCCCTACCTAGCCGGGGACAGAGAAAGCCTAAATGGCCCACACACAAAGATCCTAGAGAAGAAAAAAAGAAAAGCCCAACGAAGGAATATTGCTAATGGTGCTAAATAATGGTGTGATGCGAGGTTCTCATGGACATGAAGTGAAAAGCCCATTAGGCAAGAGGGACTGAGTACGACTTGTTCATGACCCACAGAGAGGTCTTGAAGCCCATAGAGAGGCAGATTCACACGTGAGTCCCCACAACACAGAGCACATGGAATGTAAGTTTAGTAAAAGTAGATACAGATATTAAGAAGTAATAATACATGATGGTCAAAAGATACCAAAAAGTGAGGTATTTCGATATCTTGGATCAATAATTCATAATGATAGAGAGATTTTAAAGAGGGTGTGGATTATAGGATAAGAATATGATAGATGGAGCGAAAAAGTAGATCAGGAGTTTTTTTTTTTAATTGTAGATTACCTATTAAGTTAAATGAAAATATCATAAGAGTACTAGCATCTGAGGATGTAAAAAAAAAACTATTTATATCCTCAAACACCACTTAATCTATTTTACCAACCCATTCCACAACCCATTTCACAACCTATTTATAAAAAGCACTCTTCTCTCTCTCTCTCTCTCTCCTCCCACTATTTTTCTCTTTCCTCCCACTATTTATATCCTCAAACCTATTTCTTTACAACCCATGAACAGTAAGGTTGCATATATGCAACCTTATTGTAGCAAGGTGGCAAATTTTTTTAAGAATACAAACCCGTTCTTGAGTTGTAAATAGCAACTAGAGGGTATTTACACCTCCCAAATGCTAGTGCTTTAAGATTGCTATAGGATCAACTATGCTCTGGTACTAAACATTGGACTGTTAACAAGCAATATATTGATAAAATAAGTGTAGCTAAAATGACAAGTTAAAATGGATAAGTAGAAAATCACTTAAAGATAGGACTAACCCCTAGTGATCAAAAGATGAGGAAGAATCGCTTGAGATGGTTTGGTCATGTTGCGATAAATGCACTAGTAAGAAAAAGTGAGTTGATTTAAGTTAAGAGAATAAAAAAAGGTAGAAGAAGACCAAAAATAACATTAATAGAAGTAGTAAAAAGGGACATATCGATTAAAAAAGTAGTCAAGAGTAGGACTTCAAATAGAATAGAATGGTGGAAAAGTTGAAAAGAATACATGGCCAAACCAGTTATTTGTTGAGAATTTATAATTGACCCCAAAATTTTGGTATTAAGGCTAGGTAGTTGTTGTTATTATTTTATTGAATTATTTTCAAAACAACCTAGAAACATAATGGAGTAATGACAACCTTTCAAGAACTAACTTCACTGGAACTAAAAAGTCAATGAAAGGTGACAAACCTGAGCCTTTTCAAGGGGACGAAACACAACCACTTCATCTATCCTGTTAAGCAACTCTGGACGAAAATATGTCTTGAGTTCTTTCATGACTATTTCTTTCATCCCAGCATATGAAGTTGACTTATCATCAGCAGTGAAGAAAGCCATGGAGGTCTTTCTACCCATAGAGATGGCAGTAGAACCTACATTTGAAGTCATCACCACCATTGCATTCTTAAAAGATACTCTTCTTCCCTGTTAAACCAAGTTCTAAGAAACCTTAGAGACTGAATGGTCCAAGACTATCTATCAAGGCTAAAATTACACTATTTCATTAGCAGAAAGATTCCATTATACTATTTTTTTTCTTTTATAATTAATTGCTGTGCAGTGTTAATCATATTTTTTTTCCATTTATCAAGCAGAGCTCAATTGTCCACTATTTGATCTCTACCATTTTCTGGCAGCATGTACTGGTGCAAACTAGCAGGAACAAACCTTGGAATCGGTAAGGTGGCCATCTTCAAATAATTGGAGGAGGATGCTGAATATAGCTGGATGGGCTTTCTCTATTTCATCAAGCAATATCACTGTGAACGGCCGTCTTCTAATAGCTTCAGTTAGAGTGCCACCCTCTCCAAAGCCAACATAACCTGGGGGTGATCCTATTAATTTGCTCACTGAATGCCGCTCCATATATTCACTCATGTCCAATCTTATCATGGCCTGCTCCTGCAAACAGAATATCAGGGATCATACAAATTAGATTAAATATTTCAATGCAAAGGGGATAATGTCAGGGATCATACAAATTGGATTAAGCATTTCAAAGAAAAGATGATTGGAATGCAAAACCATTATTGCACCATCTGAAATGCCCTGGATGCATGGTTAAATTTCTCAATCAAATTTAATGGCTAATGCCAACACCTTGTAGATTGAGATCATGGTACTGCATTAAGTTGTAATCACGAAATCAACTCTAATCTCTTGGATATTTTCCAGCTTTAATTTCTCAATCGCTTTCCTCATTCATTTCAGCCATTGTTTCCATAGTATTATCGTATGAAGTAGTTAGATTGACTCATGCTGCTAGACCCTCTAGGAAAATCAAAATTCACCCCAAGATCATTCAAAATTATGGTCTAAATTTGGTTTTGGACCTAATTGGCACCCTTCCCATTCAACTTTAGTTGTTATTGAGTCATAGTTGTAAGCTTCTATGTTAGGAAACAGTTGGTTTAGTATCATTTTGTCCCCATTCAGTTTAAGTGCTAGGGGGATGATACAGAAGTGTTTGCAAAATAAGAAATAAAAGGAGAAAAACTAATAACCCTGGGCTTCACCACGTTTGGGCTATGGGTGCTTAGATTCACCACCGGCTGAAAAAAAAAAAAAAACTCTCTCATCAGAATAATCTTTTCTAAGATGGAGGTTGTCAATATTATACTAGTATTTTTTGCCTCTATCTATTAGTTTCATCTCGGCAGACCTAACCTTCTCATCATCTATAGAATGTGCTTAATAGGGTTGTTCAAAGAATTGATTCATCTCACTGAACCAACAAGGGTTCATGGGTCTATTTGGCCATCAAATGTGATTGCTTTTAATACTACCATGGTGCGCTAGAATAAAGTTTTTAAAATTGTAACACTGATATATACTTGTTGATTGATTGTTGTTGTGCGTGGGCCAGGGTTCCAAGGCAAGCAGCTTAATATTGAGAACAAAGTTAGTTGTAGCCTAAGCTACAACTCCACTTAATATCTTTTTATTAAATATGAGTTTTGACAAATCCACCATTAGATTATATTCTCTTCTTATATCCTCCATGTTTGCAAAATTTTCAAAAGATCAAATATTAATAGCTATGTCACCAATCAAATACTTAAATTTCAAGCTTTTATAGTCTAAAATTAATCATAAAAATAAGTTTATAAATTAAATAGTAAATAAAATCCGATTGATACAAAATTTTACATGTGCTTTAAGAACATGAAAGAACATGCAATCCAACGGTTAAATTTTCAAAATATGTTACTATTTTAATTTTTAAAGTGAGAGTTGTAGCTTTAGGCTACAAATAAGTTTATAGTCAAACTTTGTCCCCTCACAAATGAACACATGAGCAGATGGCCTAGTAAGTCTCTGAAAATTTCCTTCTAAACTTGAAATGGAAGCAATTAAAAGCTCACACAAATCCGTAGGATGCTTCATTACATAATAAGTTCATCAAAATTTTGCATCAATATACTCTTAAGGTTTAACACAAGGTGTAATGGTTAGGGAAAACTAGGTGCGATATGTACATTATCATCCAAATCATCCAACCTTCAAACCTATAATCTGACCTGAAATCCTAAACAACCTACGTTTGATTGGCTTCCAAATCAATCAAAACCTGAACTGCTATAGCCTACAGTCCTCTGTCTACTGTTCACAGTTCTGAATCAGATCTGATATTCTTACTTGTCTTACCAGTTTGAGCCCTAAAATATACCCATCTTATTACACAGAATATGAGTCTAAAAAACCCTGCATGTTTCCTAGCCCTTTTCCACATTAAAATCTAGACCCCTACCAGCATTAATGCCCAAAATTCCCGTTGCCAGTAAAAATCATACAACTTGCTTCACATATCCAGCACCTGAAAGGCTGTTATGGATCATCATCTAACTCAACTTGCACCTCCTACCCTTATAAGTCATAGGTAAAGGGTGAAGTTTTGGGTTCAAGATGCATCGGGTGCATAACTTATCAATCAAAAATATGTACATCATATTAACAATTCAATTTAGAAAAAAATAATAATAATTTCAGTTTAAGGAAGCATATGTGATTTCACATGTAAATGTGAAGTGCAACATCAAAAAAGTGGTAACAAAATAGCAGATTATAACACACAGTTTTCCAGAACCAAATAGCTTATATATAGGTTGAAATGGTGTCCAACAATAAATGACATCTGATTAACATGAATTTGACATGTGTAAGTAGAAAGAGAATGCGTAATCCAAGAGTGGGAGTGTCAAAAAAATAATTTGATTGATAGTCATTGAGTAGTGTAATATTAGCTAAGAGATATACTATGCGAAACTTCACCTAACTCACATATATAGTTAGTTTGATGCCTTACCGATCCAAAATAGGATGCTGCAATCGCTTTTGTTAATTCAGTTTTGCCAACCCCAGTTGGGCCACAAAAGAGAATTACAGCAATTGGTCTTTTGGGGTCTTTCAAGCCAGCCCAGAACCTCTTAACAGCTCGGGAAAGAGTGGAAACAGCCTCATCTTGACCAACAACTCGTCTCCTAAGTTGCTCATCAAGACCCAGTAAAAGCACTCTTTCATTATCAGTAAGCTGCTGAACCTGGATCCCTGACCAAAGTGAAGCAACTGCTGCTATATCATCCGGTCCTACTATCGAAGGTCTAGGAAAAAAAATCAAAACAAGAAATTTAGTTAAGTATCAAACTGATTCCAAGGTGAATGCAGGCCTAGTGTTTTCATCCTTCATACAATTTGGGGCCAAATGTCATACTCATTGGCATCTGATGTGGAAGGCAAAGAGAATTTTGAAACAAGATCAATGGTATCATCCAAGCTATAATCACCTTCATATTGCATACTTGCCAGGACCTGGTTATATTTAGACACAAATCTTGTGTTATCCGCAAATCATGAATATTTTAAGTAAACATTAATTTTGGACATTGTCATTACCAGTTCATGCATAGCCTGAACGGTTCTAATTTCTTGCCAATACTCATCTGGTGACTTTGAAAGTATACATGTTTGCTGTTTTCTCTTCCTCTTGAAAGCTTCAATACGAGCTCTACTCCCAGCCTCATCAATGAGATCAATAGCTTTATCAGGAAGATACCTATCAGATATATATTTGACTGACAGATAGACAGCTGCATTTATGGCTTCTAGTGTAAATCTGCAGTTGTGATGCGCCTCATATTTATCACGTAGACCCAACAATATTCTAACTGCATCATCCTAAAAATATTTACATATTTAATAATGAAAAAATTAAAAACCAACTGAACATAAATATTGTAAGATGAAAACAAATATTGAAAACAACCTGGCTAGGCTCATTAATCCACACAGGCTGGAATCTTCTTGCTAGTGCTTTATCCTTCTCAAAATGCATCCTGTATTCATCTATAGTTGTAGATGCAATGCACTGCAAACAATGGGAGGTTAGTGCACCTTAATCACAATACAAGACAACTTATTATATGTGGAAAAAAAAGTTAGATATCTTTATAAAGATGGATATACTACTCTACAAATATGAGATTCTTACATAAATCTCCAAATCTACATAATTGTTATTGTTATTATTATTATTATTATTATTATTATTATTATTATTATGGATGCATTTGAATTTTGGTCGACTTCATAAATTTGCCACATCAGCATTATCCTATCAATTTTTCCAATATCTGGTTTGTTAGACAATTTGATAAACATATATTGCTTGTGAAGAGAGGGTTTATCTTCATTTGATGCTTCAGTAAAGGCTGCAGAGAAATACAGACAAGACATATCTGTGAAACAAGGAATCATAGGGATAGAAGTTAAGGAACCCATGCCACACACCTATGTATATATATGTATGCTCTTCCAGAGAAAATGGCTCTACCCGAAGTTAACAAAATTATGACAGAGGGAGTGGAAGACTCCTCCAAGAAAATAGGTTGAAGGGGGAAAAGTTTGTGAGTTCTCTAATAGAATAGAAGTTAAGAGAAATGAACAATGCATGCAAAAGAATGACAGAAGAATGGGGTGGATACATGCTATATGAAAAGCCGGTACAGCTTAAGTGTTTTAAAATCATTGAGAGACATCACCTAAGACCTTCATGAGAATTCCATTTGAAAAGTGGGTTTTTGGGATCCAAATTTTTGGATTCACAATCCCTTGTGTGGTAGTGATGTAAAGACACTTCATTTCCTATATATTGCGCACTTTTTTCTTTTCAGTTTAGGAATTAGTTATCCAGAATTTCCTAATGTGGTTCATTTTCATTGAAGTTAATTAGTTCCAATCTGAATTGCGTCTCTATAAATTTGCATGTACATGTATTGGCATCTTGAAGTTCTTATTGTATATTTAACAGGTTGCCCACCATATGTTTGATTCGAGTAGTCGATGAGACTCCTACTACTTTGACTTAAAAGAACAAAGTATGGCAGGAGAAAGCACTTTCTTGTTGTTTTAAAAGCAGAAGAAACCATGTGCTTGAAAGCAACTAAACATCAAAACTCGAAAGCTTTTGCTGCCAAAGGTACTAATTTATTGTTCTAGCTCATGTTGTTTTTCTCCATCTAAAATTATGCTTATTATTTTTATTATTTTTTTGTTGCCCTTCCATATAATATGGTTTGTTTTAATTTAAAGTATACAAGGAGGTTTAATTTGTTATGAACTATTAAAAGGCTTCTTTGTTTTTTCTAATGGCTGCAAGCTATTTCTTTTATTTTTTGTGTTTCTTAGCAACTATCAAAGCTCTCGAGCCAAGACTTTTGGTTGAATACTTTGGATTACAATCGTTGTTGTGCTTCTTTCTGCAATACTTTGGCTGTTTTGTTTGAATTATTCTTCTTTCATATGGCATGAATCTTAGCAACGACAATTATGCTCACATATAAATATAATTAGTAAGGGCTATACTTGAGTGAAGATGCAAGAGCCAGGCACCATGAATTTGCTCTTGCAAAGTTAAATGTCACTGAAGGAAAACAACAAATACTTTTGAAATTCAGTGAAGTCTTCTCTAACTACCCTTCTTAAATTCAATAAAAAGTTTCCTACAAGGGGCTTTAACTTTCCCACACTTTGCACAGACTTGTGACAAGTGATAAAAAAAATTCATATAGAAAGTGCTAAAACTGATTCATACTAGAATTTTAAAATTGCCATATACCCTTCAGAGACTTGCAGTTATAAGGGGGAAAAAAACGATTGCTTTTGGAACAGAAAATGCATGAACGAACACTGCTGTCATAACTCATAATTGTATTAAATTTTTCAAAAAGGACAAAAATGATCCGAGGATGTTATAAAGTTTTTCCACTGATCACCTCATGAAACCTTCGGAGCAAAAAGTAAAGATTTCTTCCTGACAACAATTAAATTTCAATCCCATGAGGAGAAAGAACTTGAGTTTAAGTACTATGTGATCTTGTAACAATGAGTATTGTTAGAGAACTAAGGTTTGATAGTGGACATTTCACATTTTCACTAGAGTCAACTTTAAAAAGCCCAAAAGCCAGCAACAAGGGGTCAGCTACATTGATCCTTTTATGTTATCTGGCTTTGCTACTTAATCCAGGGCAATCATGCCTTTGATCACTGCCCCTGATTGCATCACTTTGATCATGATACCGATATTCAAGTGCATTTAAATCGCTCCTTCATATTGGTACACTCAACATTCATATACCTTTGTTGTACTTAAATCGTTATGATAGTCTGTTTAGGTTGCACTTGCACCTAAACCGACCATGATACTGTTTTAAGCATCATCTAGGACAAATTCCAACTACACACTTTTAAGCAAACTTTCTTCAAACAGATTCATGAGTGATGTATCTGTTTTATTCATTTGAAATCTAAAGTCACACTGGTTAGATGATTAGTAAAAGGCATAATATTGATGTTTCTTTGATTTGGCCCTCTGTTTGAAGGATTCCATTGATCAAGCTGTGAGCCTAATCCCATAAGCCAAGGATAAAATGGCATTCCAGTTGTTCATGAGTGCCACATAGTGACTAATTCCATAGATGGAGTTTGGTTGCCTAATAGTATTGATCCTAACTTCACTATCTATTCCTAGTACTTCCAATAAGTTTCAGTTTTATATAAATTAGATTTTAAGAATCATGCTTTAATAGTCAGTTTAGATGGGATGCCTATATATTAGGTCTTCAAGTCTCACTAACATGACAAGATATGAGACGAGCATGATTATATCATTATACAAGAAACAATCACCTGTAATTGACCCCTCCCAAGTGAAGGTTTCAGTAGATCAGCAATGTCAAGACCAGAACCCCTATTTCCTCGTCCAACAAGTATATGAACTTCATCAATAAAAAGAATGACATCACCTGCAAATGAAAGCATAGCAAAACTGAGCAACAGTAAAAGCAGTTTTGTTCTTAAATGGAACTTCAAAAATGTTTTCACCTGCTTTCAGTACATCCTCAACTAATTTAGTAACACGTGCCTCTAATTCTCCCCTCTCCTTTGCCCCAGCCATTAATAGTGCTATGTCCAAGGACATTATACGTTTTTTCTAAGGAAACAACAATAAACTAATAACTTCTTCTTTTTTGTAAAAAGAATGAAACTATAAGCAGATGCATCTGAATAAGAGTAAAGAAACAGAAGAATTATAGCATACCAAGAGAAAAATCGGAACATTTGCCTCTGCAATGTTTAATGCCAATCCTTCAGCAATGGCTGTTTTTCCAACGCCACTTTCACCAAGAAGAATGGGATTATTTTTTGTTCTGCGGCAAAGTATCTGAATGATTCTTTGAATTTCGGTTTCTCGGCCAATAACAGGATCTATGAGCCCTCCACTTGCACGGGCAGTAAGATCCACACAAAACTGTGCTAATGCAGTTTTTTCTGACAGACACAGTTAAATTACAAAACATTGCTTTCCATTTTTGTAGAAACAAAATATTTCACAACTGGTTGAAGTGACAAATTATGATTAATGCAGTATCACTTTTACATGAAACTCAATTGACATAACTTTCATTGTACCAAATAACAACCTACCACCTCAGCAGTCATGAAAAATGTAGTAAAGTTTGCTGTGTCATTAAATTTAGACTCATTGATCATGAAACTAAAGAAATTGTGGATATTGACTTGTTTAAGTTGTTTTGTTACCTCTTGGCTTCTCAGGGGATCTCATAATTGCTGCTTTTCTTGAAAAGGATTTTCCAGGCATCCATTGAGATTCCACAGATGGATTTCTACCATCTTTGGCAAGCTCCTCCTGAAGTCTGAAGATTGCCACAGCCGCCAACTGATTGACATTTGCCCCTAATCTGAATATCATACTTATATAAGATGGCAAGTTTGTAGCATATGTATTCCAACTCTAGACCTTTGTGCACATTAAAATTCACGAATCATTATAATGCAATAAATGAACAATAAATTAAGAAGGTTGCCATCGTATAATAAATTTAGCAGATGCATTTAGGGAGAAAAATTAGACCAAAGGAGAGCACAGAAGATATATATATATATATATATATAAAATTTTTAAAAAAATTAAGTATTTAAAATATTAGAGTGTAGTTTGGCCTAATTATGATGCTGCTGCATATTAATACAATTCACTCTGAAAAATTTTGTTAAAGAAAAAAAGAAAGAAGGGGATGGGTACCTGTAGAGGAGTCGAGTGGCACTGCCATCATCAACAGTAAAGAGAGCAATGGAGATGTGCTCAGGGGCGATGAAATGATGAGCCATGGTTCGGGAATAGTGAAGCGCAGCCTCAAACACGCGCTTTGTACTAATGGAAAAGGGGAGAGCCGCACTAGAAGTAGAACTATTAGATGCAGTAGGATTAGGAGGCGGATGCCAAATGCTGCGAACAGCATCGCGTGCCATGTGGAGGGTGATGTTCGATCCAAGAAAGCCTTGTTGCTCATAATGATAATGATGGTGGAGGTGGTGTTCCTCATCCTCAGCAATTAAACCCAGCAAGAGATGCTGTGTAAATACCATCTCTCTCCCAAGTGCTTTTGCTTCTCTTTGGGAATACATAATGGCCTTAATTGCTCGTTCTGTGAATGGCTCCAAGCCCCCATTACTACTACTAGCACTGGCAGAGACCACACCGTACTTTCTTCTTCTCCTCCGAATAGTAGTAGTTCTAGGATAGGATACAGGAAGGAGCTGGTTGAGGCAGCCATGAGCATGAGGCTCAGCAATTATACTAACACTTGCATTAGGAGAAGAACGAAGTGTGAATTGAAGTGGATAAGCAAAATGATGAGGGGTATAGTTGAAGGATATAAAGGGTGAGCAAAAAGAAGACACCTGCATTCTTCTTCTTCTACAGAATAAGAGTAACTAGAAGACAGGTAATAGTAGTAATGAAAGAGAGAGGGACAAGACATATCTAATTAACCTGAATTCTTTGTATGCGCGCGGTATGGGAGTTGGAGTTGGAGTTGGAGTTGAGTGCAAGGAAGAAGAGGTGAACAAGAAAGGTATGGAAATTGGAATGGAGTGTGGTAGGACGACACGTTAACCAAAAGAGAACACTCAAACTCGAAAGCAAACTTCACTGTCTCTTTCCTTGTCAATTTTATAACGACAGAGAGGGCGTTTGGATCCGCGTTTGTGCGTCTACGTGGCATTTTTTTTTTTTTTTTTTTTTTTTACCCAGCAGCATATATTGACTTTTCAGTCATGAACAGTGTACAAATGCACTTTTTACGAGTCTCACAAATTTCACTTTTCAACAACTTTTTCATTAAAAATGGGTTCCACAGAACTATTCACACATTTAAAAATTATTTTGCTACAGTGTTTTCAGTTTTCAGTTTTTAGTTTCAGCAAAATAAGTTCTATCTAAACGGACCCAGAGACGAGACCAAATATTCGGTCGCGTTCCGTTCCTCAACCCCCCCTGCAAACGAACGCAAAAAGGTCTTTTTGTCCCTTTACTATTTTAGAAGATTTCGCTTTTTTAGTAACGTAGTTTAGATTTTAGAGTATACTTTACAAGCATATTTGCATGTAACACCCGAACCAAAAAAAAAATTTAAAAGGAGGGGTATTTAAGTAATTTGATTATGGGGTCGATTTTTATAATTAATTTTACTAGGAGTTTTTAGAAAATAAGGTTGAAACTCTGGCTATATATAATCTAATTTAAATCAGCGTATGATGACAGATATTTTGAGAGAGGAGACTACCTAAAATACTCAAGTAGAGAAGGTTTGACTACACAATCAAGGTAAGAGCCTAAGAATCTCTTTCATGTTAAATCTAAGCTTTATTTGGAATTAGAATATTTTTTTTATGTGGGTAAACTATTTAAATATTAAGAAAAATTTAACGATGCAAATGAAGAAAAGCTTAGATTTATTTTTTGTAAACTGAACGACGTACCTACAAATTTTTCTAGGTTCAGTGATTTAATCTTTTTACATACACTTGATGTGATAAGCGCATATTGAAGCTGCACATTTAGGTAGGTCAAGGGTCAGGTATGTACAATTTTTGTGTTAGGAAACTGTACCGAATTGATGGATTTGAGGAAAAACAAAAAGTCTAGTGAGAGAAGGTTTAGGTTTGAGGTCTGACAAGCTTTAAAAAAAAAAATGTGTATAACAGTGTATTTGTTGAAGATGGGTCAGCTTCCAAAAAAAAATATTATGATTAAGTAGAATTTTGGTATGAGATAAGTGGACGGTTATAGGATATTTTTAATAGTTTTTCTTATGGTCGGGTACCGTTATAAGTCTTTTTTGAATTATTTGATTATTGAGTAAATGTGCTTGTAAATTGTTAGATGATATCTAAGGATTTTAGAGAGTGTTAAGGAGAAATTCTTTGTGGTGAGCTAGTTGAGGTAAGTAACATTATCCTAATTGGTTTTATTTTGCGTATTTTACCTATTGAAAATTGTTTACAATTGTTACAATTTTATTTAATTGTTTTAGTTACATTGATTTAAAGTAAAAGACTAAAGAATTATCACAAATATATTTTATTACTAAATATATGATTTTATATATGTATTTGAATGAAACATATTTTTGTTTGAACTATGATTTGATATATATGATTTTAGACAATTTGACTATGTTTAGACTCTGATACCTAGCCAATGGGAGTTATTAATTGGTACTGAAACTAGTTCTAAATGGGGCATCACGAGTCTATCGTGTTTCTAGACCCAGCTAATGGGAGATATACATTAGCATGGAACTAGTTTCATCTGAATCTGATGCCCAGTCACAGGGATATAGTGTGACCATAGTCGTAAAGATTGTTAAGAATATGAATTATGTTGAATATTTGAATTGTTTAAAGTCCTTGAAACTGCTTATGTGTTTTTGAAACCTATTGTAAATTATAGCTTGATATATATGGAAAACTGATTAATTTCTAATTCATCTATGCTATATTTGTAAGATTTAAAATATTTGATCTATATACAAATTATTATTTTACAGATCTAATTGCTTGATAGAACTTTTTAAGACTTTGGTTACTTATTGAGTTATCAACTCACCCCCCCCCCCCTCTTTCCCCTTTCAGATTCTGATCAAAAAGAGTAGCATATGTTTGGGTTTCTGCTGAGATGTGCACATGAGTGAAGTTTAGGAAATCAATGGAATAAGATTTGAACTTTTATGTTTAAAATTACCATTTGTGTAGACCTTTATATTTAAAGGATTTAGTTTATTTTTATTTTGATGTTGGAATATTATTATTTGGAGATCTTTTGAGAATTGCATTATTGAGGATATTTTTAAATTTATTGATGAAGTTTTCTTTGAGGATAATTCTTTAGTTGTTAAGAAGGCTTTCACACTTGTAGGGTGTAAACTTTATAATTATGTGGATGTTGTCACATACCTAGCCCTTACTTGGGTTCGGGGCGTGACATTGCAACTACCTTTTTTCTTGTTTGGCAATTCCTTTATTTTTTTCTTTTTTCCCTTCTTTTTTTTTTCTTTTTTTTTTTTTGAGAACAGGTCATTCTAATTTCTTTTATTAACTTAGTAACTAGCACAATTACTTGAGATAAGCCAAACTCCATTAACAATTATCATAAGGGTGCCTATTAAAAAGTCCAAACAAAAAAGTCCTAAAACGAATTAATGAATTGGAGAGCCAGGTAAAAAGGGTGGAGTTTACGTTCTTGGCTAAATTAGTGGGTTTTCCCTACTTTATCTTGGCTGTAGTATAAGGTTTCCTTTCTCTTTTGGGGAAGAAGATTTGTTTTTCTTTGCATTGATAAGTTTGCTTGAATATTTAGGTTCTATTTTCTATTGTTTTTGGAAATAGTGGGTGTAGATTGATGGATTAACTTGTGAATAGTTGGAAAAACTTGTGTGTCAAGGAAAGCAAAAAGGTTGTGCTATCTATAGGCAAGCAGATACAGGAATTCATTTTGGCCGCCAAATTCTTTAGCAAGAGGATAGTAAATATCGATGCAATAGCCAAGACGTTCAGACCTTTGTGGAGAGCGAGACAAAATTTTAATATTAGGGATGAGGGTAATAACCATCTTGTGTTCGCTTTTGAACTTGAAGCAGGTGTTGAGAAGGTGCTTTTGGGTGAACCTTGGTGTAGACGACTAAATTTCCAGTTAGAAATAAATCAAACAAGTAAAATAGTTTTACAAATGCAAATTTGTATTGATGAATATGTGGTACAATTCTCAGTGATTACAAAAGAGTGATCCTCTGATTCAATCTCCTTGAAAGACTTGTTGATTGGAATTGTAATAATGTGATTTTGACTCGAACACCAAAAATCCTTCAATTTTACTAAAGGATAGATTGAAGACCCTTAAAACAAAATTACAATGAATCTCTGGCTATGAGCTTGTTAGAAATTCTTTGTTCTTTTTGTTCTTCGTGTTCTTGGTACGTTCTTCGTGTTCTTGGTGCATCCTTCATGTTCTTGGTACGTTCTTCGTCTTCGAAGGTTTGTGGTGGAAGTTCTTCAGTGCTTTAAAGGCTTGAATCCGTAGAACTTCGTTGATTTATGGTTTGTTGAGGTTTTTGGAGGCTTTCGAACTTGATTTCAAAAAACTTCAAGACCTAGGTTGATAGTTTGGATGGTTTTGCTTCGAATGTTCTTCGGTTTTGAG
This sequence comes from Castanea sativa, assembly GCF_040712315.1. NCBI lineage: Eukaryota > Viridiplantae > Streptophyta > Magnoliopsida > Fagales > Fagaceae > Castanea > Castanea sativa. The sequence continues at coordinate 21,596,454 of NC_134016.1, forward strand.
GTTGAAGTTCTTGAAGGCTTTAAGGCTTGATTCCTACAGAGTTTTTGTACTTTTGAATCTTCTATGATGCTGCTTGTGCTCTAGATGGCTTGGTGTGGTGAAATGCCTTAGGAAGACTTCTATTTATAGAAGTTTGGGGGCGAGTGAGTGACACATGGCGAAGCTTGATTGGTGACATGTGTCACAGTCTGATTGGAGGAGCTTTAAGACTTCTTCTCCAAGACACATGGCATCTTTTGATTGGCCGAAATGTTTTGATTTTCAAGGTGACACATGTCAGCACTCGATTGGACTGCCTGTGTCATCGCTAACACGCGTCGGGCTGCTTATGTCATCGCCTACACGCATTGATGTGTGATTGATTTTTTGCATGCATTTTATGCCCCTATTTCAATGACACTTGGCAAATTTTTGTTGGTTTCTGAGTAGTGATAGCAAAACCTAACAGCAGTACGTAGCGCTTTGTAATTGGCTGTTTTTTATGGACTTGGTAGTATGATGTGTCAGCTTGTGCTAGGTCAGAAATTTTCCCTTTCTACACTTGGTCTTTTGATAGATACCTTGTTGTCTTTCAGAGGTATGATGGTAAGTCACTTATGGAGGAATTGAACTTTAATTTCTCGAAGATTTGGGTCCAAATTCATCATCTCCCTTTTTGTCTATTGACTCCTGAGGTTGCTTTAGTTATTGGTGAAACTTTAGGAATTGTTATATTATCTGAGAATACTTCAGAGATGGTTGGTGGAAATTTCATGCGTGTTAGGTTGGTTATTGACATTACTTAACCGTTATGTAGGGGACGAAAAGTTGCTTTTGATGATGATTCAGAGGGTTGGATTGCTTTTAATTATGGGAGGCTTCCAAATATTTGTTATTGGTGTGGCCAAGTTTCTCAGGATGATAAGGACTGCATCCTATGGCTCCAAGTAAAGGATCTTTGAAGATTGAGAATCAATAATACGGTCAATGGCCTTGCACCCCACAGTTTAATCCGTCAAGGATAGCGGTAGTTGAAGTAAGGGTTACGGTGAGAGATGGACAAGGAGGCCACAATCATTGAAATCGGGGGATCGGGCAGTGGAAGTTAGTTCTGGTTCAAAAGGGATTCAAAATGTTGATTCTAAGGAGCCTGATGGAGTGAAAAATGGACATGATCAACCAGTGGTGAAGGTGTCTCCAGTGGGTCGTTTCAATGGTGAGCACCAAAATTTTGAGTTTCTCGAATTAGGTGTAATTTCAAAATTGGGTAGTTCAAATCTGAATTTTAAGGAGAAACTTAAGGAGATTGATAAGGAACTTTCATAGGATTACGTGTATTCAAAACGACACCCTAAGGATGTGGAACCTAAGGCAATTAGTGTGGAATTGGATGTGGCTAACATTGATGGGTCTAATCAAAATCTGTCTTTTGGAAAAAATTTAGAAGTCTCAACTGGAAATGATTCTAGTTTGGCTAAGGAAAATATGGGCTCTTCTCAATTAAGGCCCAAGAGTCATACCTAGACAAGGTTGAACAAAAGGCTTGATAAATCTATTTCGAGGGAAGCAATAGAAGAAATGTATTCTAAGAGAGTCCCCTATCAAATTTTCAAACTTAGGGTTGGAGAAAAAGGCAAAGCTGGAGGAGGAAACAAAAAAGCTAAGCATGCTCTTGGCTACACATTTGGGATCGGCGGAGGTTGTTAAGCAATCCTACTAAGTCCAATAAATCTCATAAGTTGGAGCTGTCAGGGGCTTGGGAACCCTCGCACAATTAATGCCTTGAAGGAGGTGATTAGGATAAAGAAGCCCAAAATTGTCTTTCTCATGGTGACAAAGTTCGATAGAGAGTGGATGGGGAAGATTCATGATCAATGTGGTTTTGAGCAAGATTTAATTGTTCCGAGTAGAAATAGTAGTGGCGAAGTAGCACTATTATGGAAAGATGATGTGAGAGTTAATATTTTGAAATATTCATTATCAAATATTGATGCTGAGGTTTATGGAGGGGAGGGTATAGGTTGGTGACATTTTATTGGGTTTTATGGAAATTCTGATACCGCTAAAAGGGTTAAGTCTTGGAGCTTACTTAAACAACTTAATGGTTTATCATAGTTACCATGGTTGGTGATTGGAGATTTTAATGAAATAAAATTTTTTGTCAGAGAAGGAGGGTGGAGCAGCAAGACCTGTACTACAAATGCAGAGGTTTGTTGATACTATTAATCAGTGTGGTCTAAGAGATTTGGGGTTTATTGGATCTAAATTCACTTGGCTATATCAACAAAGGAATGGGACACAAATCAGGGAAAGGCTTGACAGAGGGTTTGCTACAGGGGATTGGTTAAACAAATTTCCTTTGGCAAAACTTCATCATCGAACTTCATAAGCATCACATCAGATCACTACCCCATAACCTTACAATTGAAAGAGAGAAAGAAGTTCAACAGGTTAGGCCAAATTTTCCACTTTAAAGCTATGTGGCTAAAGGATTCTTGCTATGAGTGTGGACACAAGGGGTCGTTTAAAGAAGTCGCCACCTAGTTTTTGCAATGATCTAGGAACCATATATATAGCATCCTTTCGAGGAAGAACCTTTTGAGCTTACTACCAGAGATATGGGTTCGGAGTTGGTCTTAGAAAGGTATTAGGCACCCAAAACCGTCCAACCCTAAGGTTGGCTTCCATCATTGTGTCTTATGTCTGAACCTTATTAAAGGCATACTCAATACTTATATCTAACTCACACACACACTAGCATACATCTAGCAATCAACATGGCCTCAAACATCCCTAACCATACATATATCATGCTTGCAAACAAAGCCTACCACATATCTAATCATGTATATCACTTCATCCTAGCATTCATCTAGCACAGCATCACATTATCATCATCAAACAGCAACATATGAATCATCAAATCACAACAAGGATATAGGCAACAAGCACATCATATCATCATTAAAAGCATGTTATGTGTTACAAATAGCATGCACTCATTGTAATCAGGGAAGAATTTTTTGAATGAAAAATAAAGCAAAATCGTGAGGTTGCTTCTTCTGTTGGTTCTTCAAAGAACTTGTGAATTTATCAAGGATTCTTCCTTATGGCGTTCAAATTTTATACCTTCGGTTCATAATGCAACTATAATCATTGGGTTGAGATTTGTTACTTTATACCTTTGGTTCGTATTTCATTTATAGACGTTGGGTCGAGGTTTTCTATCAAAAATCTGAATTTTAGCTTTCTTGGGCAAGTATTCCAATATTGTTTGTTAGGTCTCAAAGCGTGTCGATTGAGGTTTGCATCATTTGGTATTAGAGCACAGATTCTAAAATCAGGTTTACTATCATTTTATCTTTTGCTTCTTGTTATCATCCTATCTTTTTCCGTTTGTGTTCATTATTCCTTATTCTTTTTTTGTATCGTGCACCAAGTTAATATTGCACACCAAGTTAAAAATAAAAATTAAAATTAAAAAAAAAAAGAGAAAAAAAAAAGAAAAAGAAAAAAAAGTTAGAAAAGAAAAGAAAAGAAATATATTGTTTGTGCTTTTAGCTCTCTCAAACCAAAAATTGTCCTCTTCCTGTGATTCGTTTTTACTATAATATTTTCTTGCCATTGGTATTAGTTTAAGTGCTACAAGTTGAATTTCTTTATCAAGTTTATTAGTTTAATAAAGAACTAAAAAGAAGAAGCTACAAGTGAAAAAAGGCAAGAGAGTGTGAGACTAATATCGGGAAAAAGGCAACTTAAGAGTGAAACACGAGTTTGAGTGATATAATTTGAGTGCAAACACATGAGGGAGTGTTGTAAGGAATTAGTTCTAACATTTCTGTATAGTCTCAAAAATATGTCTTCCAAGGGTGACACATCAAACGAAGAAGGAGGGGAGGGGTCGTCCTTCATGTTGTAGGCTATGCAACAACAATTTGAACGCATGAATGTGCTGTTTAATGAGATTCGAGATCAGATAGATAGACAAGACACTGTTATTGCAACTTTGTGTGAGGAGCATCCCCAAAGAGTCCTTAATGCTAGAAGGCAAGAAAGGCATGCGCGCGTGGATGATTCTGATGACGACCATAAGACTTTGTTCGAAGATGAAGAGGATCAAAATGGGATTGACAGAAACCTAGGAAACATCAAAATGAAGATACCGTTGTTCCAAGGGAAAAACGATCCTGAAGCGTACTTGGAATGGGAGAAGAAGGTGGAGTTGATTTTTGAGTGCCACAGTTACTTCGAGGAGAAAAATGTTAAACTCGTTGTCCTTGAGTTCACTGACTATGCTATCATATGGTGGAATCAACTTGTGATGAATAGGAGGAGAAACCATGGAGGCCTATTGAGACGTGGGAGGAACTGAAGGCCAACATGAGGAGGCGGTTTGTCCCTAGTCACTACTATAGTGACTTGTATCAGAAATTACAAAGTCTTACTCAAGGCTATAGGAGCATGGATGACTACTACAAGGAGATGGAGATTGTCATGATTCGGGATAATGTAGAGGAGGACAGAGAAGCTACCATGGCGAGGTTTTTGAATGTGCTGAATCAGGGTTTCTATCAAAAAATCTGAATTTTAGCTTTCTTGGGCAAGTATTCTAATATTGTTTGTTGGGTCTCAAAGTGTGTCGATTGAGATTTGTATTATGATTGTTAACAAGAATAATAGTAAAAACTTATTTAAATCAATAATGTAAATACCAAGGCATTGGGGTGTTTCCCTATATCGATATAAAATTCTTTGTGATCTAAGAAAATATATATTTCATAATTTATTGTTCCTAAACAATTAAAAAACTATGATTCGATTAAACAGAGACAATTCAAGAATGCATGATAACCTAGATTAATGATGCGGTTATAATAGTTTTCAGAAAAAACTTACTCATTTTAAAACCTTATTTTTATTTGAAACTATTAGAAATTCATCTAAACAATAAGAAAAATATAATTGAACTTATTGAAAGCATGGAAGAACTAATATGAAAGCTCAATTAGTGTAGAAACACTAATGCTTGTTTAGACCCTAAATTTAAATTACGGCTTAGTTGATTTTACTCTAATTTAACTAAGTACAGAACAAGAGTAAAAGATGCGCAATAAACTGGAACACTACGCTAAGGCATAAGCAAGTACAATAAGCGATAAATGTAAAGTTTAAAGATTAGAGAAGAGAAATGCAAATACAAGATAACACCAAGACGTGTTATCGAAGAGGAAACTAAAGTACTCAACGAAAAACCTCTCTGCGGCCCTCCAAGCCGAAATTGATCCACTAGTGAATAAGTTGGAGTACACGAATATCAAAAAAACCCTCTAAGCCTAATCTACCCAATGTACTTGAGCCCTCCAAGCTCCAACTACCAACGGATTTCTTGGAGTTTTATCTTCACTAGTTATTTGGATCCCGCAATTTAACCCAATTGCATCTACTACTCAATGGCTTCTTCTAATACTTCCCATATGCACCAAAACTTCTCTCAACACTCAGAAAGGGTGAAGTAAAGTGTTTAGGCTAAGAACCTCTCAATGACATATAAATAGAGACGTAGGAGTAAAGGAAACTTTAGAGCAATTGTGTAGATGATTGTGGGTAAACAATTTCTAACTCTCAAGTGTTTAGCTAGGGTTTTCTCTCTCAAAATTTTCTTGTAAAGACTCCTTGTTTTTCTTACATTTCATGGGTAATGAGGGTTTATATAGTATTAGTAAAGGAATGTGAAAAGACACAATCAAAATAATCAAGCAAAGAGTTTCGCAGGTCACTTGCGACTTGCCCTGAGTCGCGAATGACTCGTAAAATCCAGCTTGTCAAAAACTCTTCAAATTCCAGCATGTGCTTTTCACATGGCTTATTTCGCAGGTTGGCACTCATGAGCTAGTCACTGTTGACAACCTATTTTGCAACCTGCATTTAACCTCACCTAGAGGGTAAAAGGGTAATTTTGCCTTGAAAATATGCATCTTGATTCTAGTCATTAGATCCTTAATCTCATTTCACCAAAATGATTTGATATTGTAACGATCAAATCGACTGGTCATAAGCCCCAAAAGGACCACCAAATTGAAAGTTATCATCAAATCAAGTTTTAATGGTGTTGTGAAATTTTAAAGTACTCGCAAGTGTACGAACCGTACCGAATTATAGTTTGACAATAACGAAGTCGAACCCACAAGGACTTGAATGAACGTAGGAAAATTAATTAAACCTTAACCAAATTAATCCTAATCTAGTTTAATAAAAACTGGTTTTTCTGAGATTAAATAAACTAAGCATATAATAAGATTAAACAAATGGTTAAACTAAGCAAAAGATATAAAGCAATAAAAATATGTAAACAATCAAGGGAAAGGAATTAAGGTTTTGGAATCCACCTTATTAATTCATATCAGCATATATTTATGATCATTAATTTTTCCCAACCACTACATGATAATCTAGAAATCAATCTTACTATCATGGAAAATATCATCATTAAAACTTATGTTTAAAATTCTAAAGTATGTTCTTCTTCACTTCTTAAGTATAAAATGAAATCGTCAATTGTATCCATAGCCAAACAAATCACAAGATATATCCAATTCTAAAAATCAAATCATAAAATGTATCCATTGACAGACAAATTACAAGCGATATCCAATTTTATAATCAAGAATTAATAAACCAAGTATTCAAATAATTAAGATAAATCCTAAATCATGAGAAAAACATGATTGAACTCATATCTAAAATCTCATCTTAGTCAATTGATATGAAGCAAGAACAATTTAAATCATTAAAGAACAACTATTGTGGGAAACATCAAATCACATAAATATTACTAATAATCCTTAATAAGGTTTTATCCTCAACCTTAATTATAAATTTAGTTACTCATAGTAATTAAAATAAAATACAAGAATAAAATATTAAACATTAAACTAGACAAATAAAATAGAGAAAGAAATAGTCACAATGCTAGAGAAAAGTCACAAAAGAAGCCACATGCGGCTGCCTGCACTTCAGTTCCAGCCCTAGCCATCCCTGAATTTTGCCCTAAAGAGCCTTTAAATAGGTCAAAGAATCCTATTACAAGTTAAATTCCCGTTTGGAGAAAATCTCAGATTTTTAGGCTTCACTAAACTGACAATTTTGGCCCATTTAACGTCATAATTTGGACTTTTGGTAAACTACAAAATTGTAGCCCTTTAAGTTAACTTTTCAGCCCAACTTGAATCATCTCGATTGGATATCTTAGCCGAAAGTTATGCCAAAAATACTAACTGATGTGCAAGCTGAAATCCCAATCCGAATTTGACTTGGATTTGATGCAAATTTCCTTTGATTTCCTGCTCCAATTGGACTTAAATTTAATTGGGTTGGCCTTCTTTAACTTCATCATGACCCTTGTAAATGTAAAATCCATTAGCATTCTTCTTTGCACAAATCCACTTATTTAATTTCATTCTCGTACAAAAGACAAATTCACGCAATAAGATTCAATTAAGCACAAAATTGATTATTCACCATTATTCCAAAACCAAATATAAAATGCATGAATTAGCTCAAAATAAGTATAATAATGCTTTCTAACAATGATATAAATATGCAAATTAAGCTATTATCAATGCACATCAAATGGCTGAGATGCACTACCACAAATTGAGTTCGATTATATGTGATTATAAACAATTGATTTCAATTGGTTATAAGTATAATTAATTTGAGATCAATGATGTGTCATAATTTGATTGGTTAGGACTACATTTTATGGTAGGGTTGCACACACCTAATTAATTAGATAGTTAAACATTAATTATTCAATGAGTAATTTGTGCAATTATCTTTTAATTAGAGTAAATTTGGAACCAATTAAGTCTGAAATTGGAGTGATTGGAGCCATTTAATGTTAATTAGGAGCTAATTTGGGACCTATTAATGTTAATTGTGCTGAAACCATTTTCTAACAAATGACCTCTGCTCACCATTTCATTTATATCTATTAGAATATTTTGAATTTGTGAATGAGGTTAATTTTTCCAGAAACTAGACATCCGGAGCTTCAATTTGAGCACAAGAATGAGACAATTCCGATCAAAATTGAGTCAAATATGATTTTTCGAAGTTGGCTCTACAGGCTGTTACAACAGCTACAGGAAAACCGAATTTTGGCTTGCTCCTCACTCCCACCAATCTCTACATTTAATGCACCAGATTTTCCCCAATACTAAAATGAGGTCTAGGTTCATGATTCTTTGTCAACCCTCATTAAATGGTCTTCCATTCATATTTCCTCCACCACTACTATATAAACCCCCATCTCCTTCATTCCAAGGAAAAACAGAAAAACCCCTTCTCTTCTCCTTTCTTGAGTTCTAGGAAGTTGAGTAGTTTTGTTATATCTTAATCTTCTTGAGACTCAAGGTATTAAGTGAGACTCACTCTTCTTCTCCTAACTCTTCTTCTCCTAACTCTTCTTTTCCTCCACCTTTAGGACCTCCCTCAAGAATCTCCTCTTCCACCATATGGATCTTGCCTAAAGGTATAATCTCTTTCCCTAATTGTTTTTTATATTATCATGATGAGAGTTTAAGATTAAAGCATGATAGTAATCATTTAAATTCTCTTGAATATGTTTGAATGTTCTTATATATTCTTCACATGTTCTTAGTTGTTTATCACATGTTCATGCATAACACTAGTTTTAATCTTAAATCCACATAAAAAATATGAAAAACATGTTTGTTTAATAATTCTTTCAAATCCTTGAATCTAGGATATCACCATCCACACACATTCACTAGAATTTATTTTTCAAATCCAAATGCAATGCTTAATAAATTGAATTAGAGTTTATCACATGCACACACATTAATTCAACATGCACACACATTAAATTCAACATGCAAATTGATTGACATATTGGATGATATGATATGAATGTTGGCCACCATAATCTAGAAGACTGGTTTCACCGGGCAAGGTGGGTGCCTAATACCTTCTCACCTTGTAACATAGCCTCCGAACTTAGATCAAGGGTTGATAGACCAATGTTCATCCTTGTAATTTTCATTTTTCAGCTTGTAACTAGGAAACAAAGTTATATACTTTATCTTAGATTGTATCTAGGACCAAAGCCATGTAATTTTCCTATGATCAATGTAAATTCAATTGAAAATTAATAAAATGATGAATTTTCCAATTTTAGTTTTCTTATTTATCCCAATAATTAAATAAGTGGCGAATCCATTGTAAAACCCTTAATCTAAAGGGGTAAATATAACTAGTCGAACCTCCGTTTTGAGAAGCAATAACACGACTCCACCCATTCACGTGGGTTTGGCCCAACACCCATATAAAAGAGGGCCAGGGGCACGATCTCTCACAGTCGCGAAATCTTCATCTTCACGGAATCTTCACGGAATCTCATACACAACCCTTATATTAAATCCTACAAAAATAAAGGGAAATGATTGAACAAATATTCAATCTAATTTGACACGGAATTAAAACCAACATAAAATATAGTTGTAAATCACAACTTTATATAATACATCAAAAGAAATCTAATTGAACAATCAAATATGTTGTTTTCTAAAATCCTAAAAAGAATCACATTGAATATTCATACCGTATAGAAGAAACATAACCCCTAGCCCAAACTGCCTCTTTGATTTCTTTCCTTATTTGAAACTTTCAAATATGGTAAACAATCCAAGCACTCTAGCTGTACCTCCTTAAACATTTAAGCATGGTTCTTTAGCTCTTCTTTAATTCGAGTTTGGCCTTCATTCTCTCACAAACTCTTGTAAACTCATTTTTTCCACATAATTTCCTAAAAATGGAAAATTACATACAATGAATAACATCTTATTCAAAAAATTATGTAAAGATAAATAATATGGTTTAATGCAAATCATGCATAAATTATATAAATTAAGCATAGTAATAATGAAATAACGCTCACATAAATATATAACAAGTATACATTTTAAGGTGTTATCAAACACCAATAGGTGTCAGTTGAGTTACTGCGCTCTTGACATGTGATTTTTTGTTTTGTATTCTTTATTTGTAAAAAAAAAATTGTAAGATTGAATTTATTCAATCATTTTGTTGGCTTTATTCCATGTCAATTTGCTTATAATTCAAAATTTAGAAATCCTTGTATTTAGGTGGAAATCATGTAAGGGTAGTGTGTGAGAGAGTGTGAAGAAAAGCTCAAGAATGTGCAGAAAAGCTCAAGAGTGTGCACTCAAGCTCAAGAGTGTGCACTCAAGCAGAAGCTCACGACTGGACCTCGCAACTGGCGAGTCGCCAAAAAGAGGCACACGTGTGAAGCATACAGGGGAAACTGAAGGGTCACGCCAACTGTTGCACTACAAGACAAAACCTCCAACTGGCCAGGCAGTTAGCTCGCGACTCAAACTCGCGACTTGTTCCAGTTACGAGCTGGAGTGGCTAGAATGCCCTGTTTGGCTAAAACTGACCTTTCGCATTCCAAACACACACCAGTATAAATACCCCTTATACCCACGTATTGTAGAGAGCTTTCAGAGAGAATTTTGAGAGAGAATTTTGAGAGAGAAACCCTAGAGAAAAACAAGATTGACTCATCCACAATTTTCATCATTTGATTCTCCAAATTCCTCTACTCTCACCCTCTCCATTGTTACATCCTTGAGAGGTACATTTAGCCAAATTCTTTTCTCACCATACACACATCTGTGATAAGGCTATTTGGTGCTTGGGAAGCAGTTAGGAAGGGACCAATTGATATTAGTTGATGCTATGGGCTACAGCGGAATTCGATAAGCTAGAGAAGACAAAAGTTCGACGTAACCTCGTTGGAGCAAGAAGCTTGGAGTGCTTAGGTACACTGGGTAGATTAGGCTTGGAGGGTCTTATACTGTTCATATATCCCAACTTCATTCTCTAGTGAATTATTGACCGCTTAGAGGGCAGCGGCGAAGTTTTACACCGAGGACTTCGGTTTCCTCTTCAATAACACATTACTGTGTGGTCTTTGTGTTTGCATCTCTCTTCCCTTAATCTTTACCTTTTAATTGCTGCTATGGCTGTGATTAATTTCGGTTTAGATTGTTTTGCCAATTCTGATTTAGCTTATTTTCATATTTCGCACCTACATTGTTTGATAATAAGCTTGTGTTGGTAATTTGTAAATTGGGAGTTTAAAAGTTCTAATGTTTTTTACAAACTTTTTGAACATTCAAAAAAAAAAGTAATGGATATTAAAATTAATTAAAAAGATAACATGTGTCATTGTTATGCATTGAGAAAGGAAAACATCTTATTCTTTTGTGCATCCCCTAATCTTAGTATCTAACTTTTAATAAATTAAATTAGATTTAAGCCCAACTTTAGCTCTATAATTCCTTCCTTACAACAAGCGAGGGAGGCGGAATAATTAAAATCCACATTCTTCTTACTATTTCGAATATAGTTGTATTTTCTCCGTAATTCCTTTTTTTTTTTTTTTCCTAATATCAGTAGCTAAATGCACATTTACTAGTATCAGTTGTGTAAGTTTACATATGTTTTGAAAATGAAAGATTTGATCATAACCACACATGATGTCATGCTGGTTTTTTATACCATAAGTCAATGATATATGTTTAGATTTATTATACATGCAACTTTGTGGATGGGGTTCTGCAGGGTTTCTTTGTTTTAGTTGTGCACAACTAAAACAATGTAATTAATTATATGATAAAACCTAAACAAACAATATACACACAACTAAAACAAAGTAATTAATTATATGATAAAACCTAAACAAACAATATACACCTATAATTTTCCTTACCAATCCTTTCCAGAGAATAATATTTAAAAAGGCATTGAACTCATAATTGGCCCTCCCTTTCCTTTTCCTTTTCCTTTTTTAAAAAAAATAAAAAATAAACTATAAAGAATTTGGTATCATAAATGTAATATCTGTGATGATTGAGAAGGTGACAATGATGGTGATATTTTGCAGAAAACTAGTCAAGGAAGTCAGGCTATGGATTATTATAAGAATAAGATTCACCAATTTGTCTGCCTCACTGCCTGCCACATGAGAGACGATTGTAGTAGTAGACTTTTACTTGATTATATATATATTTATAGTATGGATTTGTTAAGGGCTACCTAGTACGTATACCTGCCCTTAATTTCTAATCTGGTGAAGGTTTTCCTTCGTTTTCTCTGGTATTAAGAAGTTCGTGCATGCTGATATAATAATCATGTGTCATTAATACCTTGGTCTTTCTTATTTGGTGTAGGCAATCATGAATTTCTGGTTATATATACTAATGAATAGCACATTACAATTACATGGCACATTATATCATTTCATCCTTAAATTACAGCAAGTTTTGAGTTGTTAAAATATATATCTCTCTCACTCTCACATATGCATGTTCACGATTCCTCCCACTACGAGCAATTATTGAAATCTCATTGTACATATAAATACTGTGCTTGCACTTGCAGCTAATAAGACTACAGATATTGTTTTAAAGGATGGGTTCCCAATATCTTCTCATCACGTGTGTGTGTTTCTGGCTGCCCTTGGTCAGTTTCACCATCTCCGTGGCTTCACAGAAGAGTACTACAGGGCCTGGAAATGTCATTGAAGGCAACGTTTTTATAAATGGAACAACTTCGATTGGAAGGATAGATGATGATTTTGTCTGTGCCACTCTAGATTGGTGGCCTCCTGAGAAATGTGACTACGGAACATGTAGCTGGGGCAGAGATTCTCTGCTTAATCTAGTAAGTTGATCTTCTTTAAAATGGTTTTTTTTTTTTTTTTGCCTCACTATGCGTGGTGTGTTATCAATCAAATCAGAATCCATCTTTACCAATTTCTTTACTGCGTTTTTTTCTTTTTCAATGCGACTATACTATTGGCCAAATATATTTTGTTAGTAAGTTAATCTTGTAACATCATAGGAAGATCTTCTAAGGACTTTTAGGGACTGCCACCTTTGAGTAAATTTTCATTGGCACCTGCATATAATTCTTTGTATCATGACAAAATTAAAACACCAGAAGTTTGTAATGGCCAAAAGCAATAATACCACCTTGACAAATAATTTATATTAGCCTTTTCCCAAACACCTCCCCTAGGAGAACCAAAATCATGGTCAATGATGTAAAGAGCGTGATTGTGTTCCATAATTTTTATCGCATTTAGAGTGCCGCATTATTTAAACTTTTAAATTAGTATATGCAGATTCAAAAACTAAAAATCCATTTCACTTTGTTACTTATTTTACCTTATTCTAATTTATACTCTCTTTCTTTCTGTTTTGGTGTAGGACCTTAACAACATAAAATTCTTGAATGCCATCAAAGGTAAGTACTCACTTGGCACAATTTTAATCCACCAACACACATAATAATAATAATAATAAACTTGTTTAACAACTTTTTTCTTATAAAATCCAAGATGATTTTTTTTAAATGGACCCCAAGTTGACTTTAGAACTCAGAACTTTGATTGTATGTATTGCAGCTTTTTCTCCCCTCAAAATTAGATTAGGTGGGACCTTGCAAGATAAGGTAACATACGAGAGAACAGGCAATGGACAACCGTGTAGCCCATTTGTAAAAAATAATTCGGAGTTTTTAGGTTTCTCTCAAGGCTGCTTACCTATGTCACGCTGGGACGAACTCAGCGTTTTCTTCAAGAAAGCCGGGTAATAATTTTGTTATTAGAATCAACTAGTAGTAATAATATTCTCAAAAAAAAAAAAAAACTAGTAGTAATAATATGAACTTTATATATATATATATATATATCCTTTAGCTATACTGTTTTATAACATCATCACCTTCCCTTTTGAAATCCAGGGCTGTTGTTGTTTTTGGTCTCAATGAAATAAGCGGCAAGACTATAGATTCCCAAGGTTCTGCTGTAGGAGCTTGGAATTCCAGTAATGCTGAATCTCTTATACGATATACTGTAAACAATGGCTACAAAATCATTCGTGGTTGGGAGCTAGGTAAGAAATTTTATGCACATGATTGAATTTTGTAAGGTATATCTGGAATCAATTTTCGTAAGCTTTTAATAGTCTAGAGAAATGGTGAAAGTGTAACATACCAAGAGAATATAGTGAGTAATTTTTTTTTTAACATATTTCTCAATTAGATACATGCAATGATGCAAGTACTGACTAAACAGGACATAAATATAATATACATGGATTATCAATATATATATATATATATATATATATATATAACATACATGGGAAACTACTACATTCATAGAAAATACAAAAAGCATTCAGATAGATGCAAGTAATGACTAAAGATACGTGGGAAACTACTTTATGCATAGGAAATACAAAAGGCATTATCGTTTGACATCATTGTTTTTCCATTAGCCAAGGTTGTTAGAGCATCCACATCAGTTGGTGGATAATTATATATAATGCAAAAAAATTTTAATTTTACACATTTTGAGCAAAAAATTTCCTACATTAGTGGAGCTAAAACTGGGTAAAATCGTGTAAAACCATCCACGAGCTACAGTACCGTGTATATTTACACAGCTACTGTAGCTCGTTTATACAATATTTTATCATTTCTCCTTCGCTCCTTTTTTTCTCTCTCTGATCCGTGCTCAACAGACTCCATTCTCTCATCTTTTTCTCAACACAGAATATACACAGAGATATACTATGCTCAAAAAAAAAAACACAGACATACACAAACAAACACAGATCGGTGCTTGACTGGTCGGAGCTCGTGGGTCTTGCCGTGGATCGAAGCTCGTGGACGCGGATCGGAGCTCGGGAACACTGGATCGGAGCTCGCGGATCGCCGATCGAAGCTCGCGGATCGCAATCAGAGCTCGCAGATCGCCGATCGGACTCGCGGATCGCCGATCGGAGCTCGCAAATCGTGATCAGAGCTCGCAGATCGTGATCGGAGCTCGCAGATCGTGATCGGACTCACGGATGGTGATCTGAGCTCGTGATCGGAGAGGGAGTTGATCGAGAGGCAGAGGGAGTTAATCGAGAGGGAGAGGGAGAGTTGATCGAGAGGGAGAGGGAGAGTTGATTGAGTGGCAGAGGGAGAGGGAGAGTTTGAGAGAGAGAGAGAGAGAGAGAGAGAGAGAGAGAGAGAGAGCAAAAGTCAGAAATGAGTTGGGAGAGAGAGAGCGCGATAATTTAAGAGGTAGTTGGGAAAATAATAAAATATTAAAGAAAATTAATTATTTAATTAAAAAGGGTGGTAGGATAGATGAAATGATGTGGGTGTTTTGTAAAATTGGATGTGTAAAATAGAAAAAGTGGGTTTTTAGTGTAAAAGTGGATGTGTAAAATGAAGGAGCTGATATGGATACTCTTAAGACCAAGGATTCCATCTTAAAAACCTCAAATCAGTATTTTATTACCATAAATTTTGTTCCATAACTTTTGTCATGGCTATGACTTACGAGTGATTGTTTTTGTCACTTTTCAAATGAACTGACTATTGTTTTTTCACCGCATATAATTAACTACATCAAAATTATAACAAAAATTGTGTACACAAACTTTTTCATCTCAAAGTAATAAAAAAAAAAAAAGAACAGGACATTGATGATATAAGAATTAGATTTTTGTGCAAAGAATATTACAATTTTAATAAATAATAAGTGCCCATGTTAACGAGCCAATTCCTTTAAGACAATTGTTAATAAATCATTTTATGAAAGTTTTAACATAACTTTAATGAAAAATATAGAAAACAATCAAAAAAATTAATTGTTTTTCTCTTTTCCCATAAAAAGTTTATAAAAATATTTCTTAAACCAATATTTTCAAATGAAAAATTCTTAGGTGCTCCCGGAGCATGGAGAAATTGTGCCCCTCCTCTCACATTCATAGTGGACCCCACCATGAATGTGAGAGGAGGAAGCACTATTCTCCGTACTTGAAGAGTACCTAAAAATTACTCATTTGAAAACATCTATTAACTTTTCTCAATAATAAGTATAAAACTTTAATTTTGTTTTCCCTTCTCTTAGAGATAACAACACTCAATATTCTAGTAAAAGGGACAAGTCTCTTATATAAAATTTAGTCTAAGTTTATTGTTTCTAATTCTACTTTGAAGCTTCTCAAAAAAAAAAAATTCTACTTTGAAAAAATAATTTAAAGTCACTTACGTTGGGGGAAGTGGTACTTCCCCAAGCTTTAATGGCCTGTTTGGATGTTTAAAAAAGGAGGGGAGTAGAGTAGAAGGAAGGGGAGTAATTCAATTACCTTGTTTGAGAGTTTTTTAAGGAAGGAAGGGGAGGGGTTTGGAGGGGTTTGAAGGGGTTTCAACTACTTCCAACCCCCTCATTTTTAATTCCCCTAAATTGGAGAGATTTGGAGGGAGAGTAGAGCACATAAAATTATTGATAAAGTAAATTACCTAATTTACCCTTATTATATTTATAAAATTACAATGTTAAAAACAAGGGGAAGGGCTAATTACTCCCTTCCCCCTTACTAATTATAAAAACATCCAAACAAGGTGGAGGGTAATCATTCTCCTCTACTCTCCTCCCCACTACTCCCCTCCCCTCTACTCCCCTCCTTCTCTAAACTCCAAAACAGGCCATAAAGGTTTGTGGGATTTGAGGACCCAAGTTTGAGTGGTCCTAAGTGGGGAGGGGTGGGGGTAGTATATTAGGTTCATTATATTAGGATTTCTAACTAGGCATAAATAAATAAATAAAAAAAGGTCAGTCACATTGAGGGGTTAGTATATGTAAAATTATTTCATATTTTCCTATACGCGTTTGAGCTTTTAACTGATAATTGATCATCGATCAATGGTTGCATATATAATTGATAATTGTATGTAAAATTATTGTTCCTTTTCAGGAAATGAACTGAGTGGGAATGGAATTGGGGCAAGAGTTTCAGCAGACCAGTATGCATCCGACATCAATTCTCTCCAAAACGTAGTGCAAAATATTTATGCTGGTTTTAAAGTTAAACCACAAATCGTGGCACCAGGTGGATTCTTTGATGCAACTTGGTTTACAGAATTCATAAAGAAAGCACCTAAATCTCTTCAAGTGGTCTCCCACCACATTTATAACCTTGGTCCAGGTACATTAATTAATTTGTGCTGTTTTACTTAAGCATCTATATGTTTATTAATTTGCTGTCTAACTAATTTGTTTAAAAGTGAAGTGGGATTATAAAAAAAAAATGGCTTATTTAAAATTAATTTAATTAGCATTTGTTGAAGTCACTTTTTATCTCACATCTAAATAAAATACTCAACTTTTAGAGAAGCATTATTATTTATAATTATAATGATATTGTTTTATCAAAAAATAAATATAGGAGTTGATGATCACCTTATTGAGAAAATCCTAGATCCCTCTAGTCTGGACAGCACATCGCAGACCTTTAGTAGCCTTCAAAGCATTCTGAAGAATAGTGGGACACAAGCCGTTGCATGGGTTGGTGAAGCAGGCGGGGCTTATAATAGTGGCCATAATCTTGTCACTAATGCTTTTGTTTTTAGTTTCTGGTAATATCATTTGCTTCACTTTCTCTCCTATTATTTATTTTCCATTACAGTCTCAATTGGTTGCTGAATAATGATTTTTATTTTTCTATTAAATTAATAAACAATTAAGCAGGTATTTGGACCAACTCGGGATGGCATCATCTTTTGATACCAAAACATACTGTAGACAAACTTTGGTTGGTGGAAACTACGGCCTACTCAACACTTCCACCTTTGCTCCAAATCCTGATTACTACAGGTCATTTTTTAAATTTTAAGAAAAGCATTTAATTTAATTGGGCACATGCTAACTAGTGCCCTTGGAACATTAGTTAACAAATTTATTTTAGGAAAATTTTGACACCACTTTTTTTTTTATACAAAATTGAATTATACTCTAACCTAATCTAAATATATATGTATGTGAAGCTTCCTCCTGAAGACTTGAACCCTGGCCCTTGCCCCCCACACTCCACAAGCACTTACATTTGTAGAGTGACCATCGCACCAAGGATGTGCAGTGGTGACACCACTTTCATAAAAATGAAAAAAAAAATGTCAAAACATTAATTGTTTTTTTTTTCCTTTTCTTATAAAAACTTTCTTTAAATGAATTATTAACTAATACTCTAATGGCATTCGTTAGCATTTCCTAATTTAATTAATGGCAATCAAACAAAGGTTTATTATTTAAGTGACAAAGGAAATGAGTGGCTAAAATTTGGTCTCAACCCACCCCAGATGGCTTTATATGTAAATGAGACATGTGAGCCCCACTCCATGTGAGAAGCATGGCTTCAAACGAAGGGGTTTTGTGCCTATTTTGGCTAAGTGACAAAGAAGATATAAACTAAATAAGGGTCATTTGGATACCGCTTATTTTACTGAAAACTAAAAACAATACAAAATTAATTATAAAATTTACTATTCATGCGTTGCACTGTTCACATGCCTAAATGCACTGTTTATTATCCATGGCACTCAGCTAGTTGAAATTTAAAATTTAAAAAAAAAAAAAAAAAAAAAACGCACGCGCGCTGCATTTCAGCTATCCAAACCATACCTTAGTCTCAAAGTCAAGATGATATTAGGTGTAAGCAAAACTTAGATGCAGGATCTTAAATTAAATACAGTTTCGTAGGTATCTTTTTTATAATTCAACCACCTGTCTAATACCTAACAGAGCAAACATCGTTAAAAACCCTTAGTTCTTCTTCTATTTTTTCTTGGGAAGCATGAAAACAGTCTCTTTCTTTCTTCTTTTTCTCATGGAAGGAATCCTCCTTAACCCACACATGTTTGTGGTAATTCTTTAGAATCCACAACTCCAATATGAAATCATGTCTAAAGTTCTCATCTGTAAGATCAAAAGCCACCACAGAATCCCCATATCAGGTTAAACCTATGAAACACGGGTGCGTTTTCGGATTCGGGTGTGGGTGCGGGTGTGGGTGCGGGACTCGTCAATTTTTGAAAAAGTTGGGTGCGGGTGCGGCAGGGTGCGGCGATTAAAAAATTATTAAAAATATTTTTATTTGTATTTTCTATATATTTTTACTATTAAAATATTCTTAACAAACACATTACTATGCCTTGATTCACAAAACAAGAAAGAAGAAGGCAAGAAACACAAAACAAAACATAAAACAAAACACAAAACACAAAAGAAGCAACAAATATTCAGGAAAAAATTAAGGAATGACAGATTTAGGATGTTTGGGTGTCATTCAAAGCTGATTTCGGCTGTTCCAGCGTGATTCGAGGCATGTTTCGGCCATTTCAGTACGTATCGGCCGTTTCGGTCACCGGCCGATACGGCTTGATTCCAGCCGAATCTGCCCGATTCGGTGTGAATCGAAGCCGAGTCGGCGTGAATCCGTGAAAAAAAAAAAAAAAAAAAACTCAGACGCGGCACCGACGCGCAGGCAACCGCGTCGGACGCCGTGTCGGACTCCGGTGCGGCACCCTCCTAGCCGCGTCCATGCTTCATAGGGTTAAACAAAACACCTTTCCCACCATTACCAGTACGTAGAATCAAAAGGCATCACAGGGTAAAAGTCTGAGAGTGTGAGTCTTAGATCTGGAAAGAGAATTACAAAAAGAAAAAAAATCAGAAAAGAGAGGGATAGAGAGTGAAGCGCAGATCAGGAATTTAACAAATCATTTGACTGACAACGCAATACGCACAAGCCAAACCCTCTGTCCATCTGAAATCTTGATTTCTTCAAAAATTTAGAAGTTTGAGAGAGTGTGAGATGCAAGGGAGGTTTGTGGTTTTGGGTTTTCTTGCTGGTTTTCTATGGTTTTCAGTTTTAACCTTTAAGTAAAGCATCAAAGGAAAAAAAAAAACCAAAGGAAGAGACGAACGTTTTCTCTGTTAACTATTATTAGACAGGTGGCTAAATTATAAAATGGGTACCTAAGTAACTGTATAGCTGTATCTAAGTTTTGCCATTAGGTGTAATAGGGATAGGTGTAACACCTCTCACATGACTAATGTGATAGGTGTTATACACTTAATTACACCTAACCCCCTTACACATAAAATTCCTTACTCCCATATAAGAAGCATTACACCCATCTCCCTTACCCATAAAATTTTCTTCCCAAACCCATTAGTCTCAACTCTCAAGCTCTTTACTCACTCCTTTGGCAATGTGTGACTAAGTCCATGGGATCCTAAAGTTGTAGGAATATTTATTTTGCTATGTATAGGAGATTTATAGGTATTTGTCCTAAACCCACCTAAAACATCGTACTCCTAAACATACCTACTACGAGATAACATATCATCTTCTAAAACAAGCCCCAAAAAGAGGTAGATTCAGGACACTATAAATTTTTTCACATATATAAAATACCTAAAATTACACACTTTGAGTGCTATTGTCGTACTTTTTTTGAACTTCCATAAGATCAAAGTATAAATAATTTGCTACATAGGCTAATTTTAGGTAAAGACAAGTGCAAAAGGATGTATATGAAAAGTTACTAAAATTGTTGTTTTATTTTACAGTGCCCTTCTTTGGCACCGTTTGATGGGAAACAAGGTTCTGTCCACAAGATTCTCCGGGACAAATAAAATACGTGCTTATGCTCACTGCTCAAAGAAAACGGTAAGTATTTGCATCCAAAAAAGTATAATCTATTGTAAGAGCTAGGGGAAAAAAATTATAATACCCTTTTATCTCATAAAGTTTAGGACTATTTTGGTCGTGTATATTTATTTATGTTTTCATATTAATTTGCAATTTAAGTATTCATGAAATACTAGCTCTAAAGTACGGTAGAATGCAGAAATTTCGTTACTGTTGAAAGAAAATTAAACATATTATGGTGGTTAATTTACTAATGAGAATGGACTATAGGACTAATATGAAAACGTAATCAAACATAAAGGGTTAAAGTGAAAATTTTGAAATGCAAACTGTCAAAATAAAAATAACTCAATTTTTTTTTTTTTTAATACAAAATTGAAATTCTATTTTAGTCTAATGTAAGTATATTTGTGTGTGAATCTTCTAAGAGATCGACTTAAACTACGGTCATTACTCCTAAACCTTACAAGCACTTTAATAATAAGTAAATAATTTATAATTATGAACTAACAAAGAAAGTTGGCTAACGTGTTGAGTTTTCACTATTGCAGAAAGGAATCACATTGCTCTTGATCAACCTAGACGGTAACACTACAGTTCAAGTGCGTGTTTCGACTGAAAATAATTCTGGCGTAACCAAGAATTCGAGTATGCATGAAATTCAAATTCCAAGAACAAGATTTGCTACAATGCATCGAGTTAGAGGGTCTAAACGTGTTAACGATACAAGAAAAGAATATCACTTAACAGCAAAAGATGGGGATTTACACAGCCAAACAATGCTTTTAAATGGGAAAATTCTAAACATCGATTCATCTGGGCTTATTCCACCCCTAATACCAATAGATGTGAACCAATTAGATCCAATAATTGTCGCCCCTTTCTCTATTGTATTTGCTCAAATACCGTATATCAAATTCTCCGCATGTAATTAGCTGCTGTGACAATAATTGATTCATCCGATTTTCATGTGTATGAATAAAACTATTGGTTAAAAAAAAAAAAAAAAAAACTTATTCTTGGTTCTTATCAATATATGGTGATTTCATTTTGACCCTTCTAAATTCAATTGCGTTAGTCTATACATTTTAAAATATATATATATATATATATATATATTTTTTTTTTTTTTTTTTTTTTTTTTTTATGGGTTAATCCTACATTTTGATGAACAAGATTCACCCTATTTCACTTAAACTAGAGAGGGTCCATTCAAAGCTAAAATTTTATTTATGAAACTTAAAAGTGTATGGAGTGTCACTCGACTCACTTCATTTAAAAATTTTAAATAATATAATAATTTACATACCTTTAAAGTTGTAAAATATAATTAAAAATATCAAATAGATTCTTTTCCAATATAAAGGATTTTAATTCTTCAACGTTACCTTCTTGTCATCTTAATAACAAAAATGTTGTCGTGTCTACTGTCTAATGGATTTTTTAATAGTCATATTATTAAAATAAATAATAATAGCTGGCTTTCTCAAAAAATAATAATAATAGTAGCTGGCATAAGATGGTCATCCCTATGCCATGTCAGCAATCACACTGCAATTCTTTTTTTCTTTTTCTTTTTCTTTTTGGGACAAAGTTAAGCTACAAATTTAGTTGTAATCTAATGCTACAATTTCTACTAAAACTATTAACTGAATTACATATTTTAAAAATATAACCGTTAGATTACATACTCTTTATATTTTTAATACATATGTTAAATTCCATGCCAATACAATATACTAATTTACTATTCGATTTACAAACTTATTTTTTTTATGCATAATTTTAGACTACAAAACACTTGAAATTTAAATATTTGATTGATAACATAACTATTAGTTTTTTATTTTTTGGAAATTTTGCAAGCAGATACAATATAAAAATAAACTGTAATTCAATGGTGCATATGTCAAAATTCACAACTAATAAAAAGATATTAAGGGGAGTTATAGCCTTAAGCTACTATCGAGTTTATTGTCAAATTTTGTCCTTTCTTTTTTCCAAATTTTCAATTACCAAAACACAAAAATAAATGGTGAAGTTCTTTTTGTTAAACATTAGAGCTTTTGCTAGGTTTCATTTAGATCTTAAGGTTTCAAAATGTTCCATTTAAACTTCATAGTTCTTCAAAACGTTTCATTAAAACCTTGTCCCAAAATTTGTTAACCTGGTTAAAGCTCATGTGACCAAAAAAAAAAAAATGAAGCGATTCTAATCCAATAAAATAGTATAATTAATTTTAACCTCCAGTTGACCTTTACTTCTCCCATTTCCCAATTTTTTTTCTCATGCTCGCTCCCCTTTTGCTCTCATAATCTCACAGACTCACCACAGGAATCACTCGACATCGATCAATGTTGTTTCGTGCCCTCTTTTGATTATTCTAATGGTATTTTACTGTATACAAATAATGGAGTTAGCTATTTGGGACCTATTTACTATCTTTGTTTGGACAACATCAGATTGATAACAAGTCAATATGTTTGGGCCATTTGGCACAACCCTAAATGAGCTAGGCTCAAGGCTTAGGAGAGCATGAATCTCCTTCTATATTGATGGATTCTATTTGAGATTTGTAGTCCACTATTGGACTTAATTTTTCAGTCTCGGTGGGTGGGACACTCCAACTTTGGGTTATGCGCCCAATAGTAATCGCTCTTTATAATTCCTTAGTGTCAATGGGATTGGGAGGTGGAACTTTGTTGGATTCTTAGAAAGTGAAAAATTCTATTCATAACCCTTTGATGGCTAGACAACTTTGTTTAGGAAGTATTTGAGTGTTTTGTTAGCTTTTATGGAAGTTCTTAAAAACTTTGTTTTATTTACTTATTTGCTTCAAATGAGGAATAACGAAGGACTATGTATAAGTTGTTAGAACCTTGTTCACCTTGTATACATTTTTTTTATATAATATAAGATAGAAATTCTACTCTAATCTAATCTAAGTGTATATGTATGTAAAGTTTCCTTCTGGAGACTTAAACACCAACTCTTACTCCCTCATACTCACAAGTACTTATACTAATGAAATGATCATCACGCTAAAGGTGGGCGATGATAGGCCTTATATACATGACTTATGATCCATGGTTTTTGTCTAGTTGACCTAAATTTTTAATATTTGCTCTTTGATCCATTTTTCCAGGCTTTATTTATTTACTAGGTAGGGCCACACGTGCTGACTTTAGTAAGAAAAAAAGTAATTAAGTTTAAACTTAAATTATATTTTTAACATGAAGGCAAAATATAAATCAATTGATTTTTAAAGTGAATATGTATTTTACCATCAAAAAAGACATTAAATTGATCGCATCCGAAGGAAATATAAAGATTATAATAGCTAACATAATACATCACAGCATAATATATTAACAAAGTTCAAATAAATACATGTGCTTTGAAAAGCACCATAGTATAAGTATATAGGATGTACATACTTCAAATATATACATGTGTACTATATCATAAGTATATATGATGTACATATTTCAAATATATACATGTGCTTTGAAAAGCACCATATGATAAGTATATATGATGTGCAAAAAGAACCCCAAAATGTTGAATTCTAATAATAGGCACATAACGGAGTAATGTATCTAATAGGCACAAAAATGAGGTAATGTTTTGGTCACTTCATTTAGTTATATCAAAAGACAAAGTAATATATTATATAAAAATAATGTATCTATTTGTCTTTTGTATGTGCCTATTTTTTTAACACAGTTCCAAAAGGACATGTCTTGCATTATATAGTTCTTTTTAAACTTCATTTTCATGGATTTTCTTGAGGCGGATCATAAATGGCAATGATGTTGAACTTATAGCGCGGTTTTGCAGGGATGTCCAGCTTTACTGCTCTTACTTGGATGAGAAAGTTCTTATCAAAGGAGAGCTCGATAAAGCTTTCAATATTTTTGATTCCATCCTACAACCAAATAAGTACACTTAATTAAACTAAAATAAGGATCTAATCAAACTTACATTGACAAGGTGAGGGAAGTGAAGCATCATAATATCACTTTGTAATATCAGTGTTAATAATAACTAAGAATTCAAAAGATTGCCATCCACCAAATACCAATGGAAAAGCTTCAAGATACATTTAGAGAACCACAAAAATCTCCAGGGAGACAAAAATCACAACTCTCCAAGAAACTCCTCTAATCAATAAATCTCCCCAAAAAAAACTCCTTATTTTGACACAAACCCAAAAGGCCAAATCACATATGATTCCCTTAGTCCATAAAACTTTTTATTCTCATAAAGAGCCAAAAGGTCAGATCATACATAAAAAATACGAAGTTTCTCATATTTTGTTATAAAAAGTAAAAAATTTAGCTTTTAAATTTTCTGTCATGCTTGTATGTGAAAGTGAATAAACTATTTATTTAAAGATTAGTTATGATTGTTTAATACCTCTGTAGTCTCCATCATTAGCTTAATTGCTAAGCATGATAAAAAAATTTCAGCCACATCTCCAAATAGAGTTGCCATTAAATGTCCAGTTGTATTGTCCAACTTAACTTCAACTCGACATCTGGAAGTTGGATTACGAAATTAATAATCAATTGGATACAAAGATAAATTTAAGATGAACTGATTTTTTTATCCATATCATTAGTATTACAAGGGGCTTTTAGTAATGTACATACCGTGGATTTGCAACAGCCTTTTCCTTGCAATATAAAAGCATGAAAATTCTTCATTATTGTCTACACCAGTGGCTTTGTGACACTTACTACAAGCCATGTACCAAAAATGTTGGTCCAACTTTGTAATGCATATTGTTGCATTTATCCAGAAATTGGATCGCTGCATCAATTGATTGTTACACGTTTCCATTGTTTAGTTGATAGTTTTTTTTTTTTTTTTAATCTAGATGAAAGAAACTACAATAAGAGGTAGAAAAAGATATCACCGTTTGAACCAAAGTTGCTATTAAAGCAATCTCGGTAATATTTTCTATTATTGGTGCCAGGGAGCTTGATGAAGCTGTGAGATAGTGCTTGCAGTGATTATCTCATTTAGCTGCTATTTCTTTTCAGTAGCCCTATCAAAAATAAAAATACATATATTGCAAGGATTATAACAGTGGATGAATAGTATTGTTCCAATAACTAAAGTGTTTTAAATTGTGATATTAATTTCCATTGTATTCTATATAGAAGAAAAAGTTGTAATCATATATTCATAAGTAATAAAGAATAGTAAAAGGTAAAGGTGTTGAGAAAATTTCAAATATCTTCATGCTCAAGGACCATATACATGTGATTTCTTTGCAAAGAGTCATCAAAGAATTGACTATATTTGTGAGTTCAATTTATATTATCCAACGTTTAACCAACAATGAAGGGAAGAAAAAAAAAGAACAGAGAAAGTATATACATGTATTAAGTGCATTAGTCATACTTCATTGGTTTCTAACATTAATATTTTTTTGAGAAACACACACACACACACACACATATATACAGGGAAAGAGGGATGAGATAAGGGAATACACTCACATGCCACTAAGATTAATATTTTTATATAGAAGGTTTTCATTATTATCGATAAGCCTCATGGCCTTTAACTGTCATGTGAAGTCAGAGCAACATTATATAATTAGGAATGGCTGAAGATAGCCTTGTAAATGCAAATAAATAAATAAAGTAAAGCCAATATATAGCATAATCGGATGATGATTTTCAAATAGTCAGGGATTTTTAAAAATGTGATATACAGAATGTGTTTAGTTGTGTATAGAGGTAAAAAAAAAATAAAAAATAAAAGGGAAAAAAAGGAATCTATTTATTTTAGTAGATTGTTGATGCACATGAGTCCTAAAGTCTGCTAAGGCTAATGCATTTATAAATTGAATTGAAGTCATTGTGCTGAATGCTTTAAAAAGTGGATATTAATCATTTATATGAAGTAGTAAAGAATATAAAAGAGATGCATAATGTACCAAGTTTGTAATGCAGTTGCTTCAGGAATGCGTGGATCAATGATGAAGGAACTTGATGATCTTGTTGAGAGAGATAAACCTGTGACAGATAAAAATGTTAGGGTAATGAGCAATTACTAAGCCAATATTTTCTTCTTTTTTGAAAAGACTTTACCATCGTGGGAAACAACTTTTAATCTGATTGCCATAATAACAGGTCTAGTAGTGATCATCTGTGCAATGGCAGCTGATTCGTTGGTAACAAATTGATCCCACATTGTCAAAATTATTGATTTCAACCTGTAATGTATAAACCAACTGATAGCGGTCAAAATTTTCTTTTTCCTTATAAAATAATCAAAATTTTAAATGGAATGAAATTATACACATGACATACCATGATTAGTGGAGTATAAAATGCAAATAAAAAGACAAAATATTTGAATTGATATAATACGAACATCATAATGTATTTCAAAATTTTTTTTTTTTTAATAGATAGATAGTGAGAGAGGACAAGGTAAGTTTTGAACCATAGACAAGGTCAATACAAAACATATTATTACCATTGAGCTATCACTTAAATCCCTATAAATGATAAGTACATATGCTGTCAAAAAAGCTTCCATCTTTGAATCGTGAATCGCTACTCTGTGGCTCTATCTAAAACTTTTTCTTTCCTTATCTTTCCTTTGTGTGTGTGTTTGTATGCAGATAATTTGGTGGAAGTAGTGCTACATTAGCAAACCATGTTGCATGCAACTGAAATGAAACTTCTGTTATTTTCTTTATTCACGTCATGATAAACCTTTCTAGGAAAAGTCTTGAAACTCAGCATAGCATCATGTGCAAGAGAAAACATCTTCATCTCCGAATTGTTGCTATAGAATATCTTCTTTGTGACAATCCTCTCTAACAAGAAAACCAAAAAATAAAATTCTAAGTTTTAACTACTATGCCATGTCTATTAGTTTATCGTCCATCCCCTATCTTGTTGGGTTCTTCAATGGAAGATTAATTCTCCTAGTATGATAAATTACACACCAAGTAGATTTTGTGAGAACAATTGCACAAAAAAAAGGCATAAGGGTATGCTCATACCATATAACAACAAAGAAAAAATTAGTCATTCTTATTTTAGTTAAGAAAGATTCTAGCTTTTGTCATTAATTGGAAAAAATTGGAAGCCTAGGGACATCAAAGAGATTCTTGGGTAAAAATTATAACCTTTGGTGATTACTACCAGTTGTTTGTACACAACTTGTCAAGAGCATCAATCAATATGGTGTTCTCTAATGGTCCAACACACACATGAAGGTGTGCTATAATAACCCTAATTACTAATCCAATCTAGTCGAAAGTACTTAATAAATTATTGCCTTCGATATGAATCTCCAATTCAATATATCTCTAATCGTAACATCAAAACTAAATTATACCACACTAACGATGCAACTCTGTCTCATTGTGTAATTTATAGGCAAATGATTTGTGAGCTACAAAGTTTAGGCATAATTCCAAGATCACCAAAATCAATGCTAGTGCATCAAACATAAAGAATAAATACAAACTACAAAGTGCCTGAAATCAAGTATTTAGATAATGGCAAGATATCCATCATTAGATTATGAAGATAAAAATAAAAAAGATTTTTCTTATCAAGACAAAATAAACAAAATAAACACCAAGAGCCAGAAACATCCCCTTTTATCCTCTGCTGTGTTGAGAGAGAAAATTCCTTAATTCCCCCATTTATCAATCTTGAAAAAACCCACAAACAATCCTCCATTTATCAATCTGAGTCTTAATTAATTCCTATATTTCTATATAAATGCAATTGTTGAAAAACCAAAACAACATAAATCTACATACGAACAATGTCCACCAAAAAGGAGAATAAATTCCAACAATGCCATGGTTTTCTTTCCAATGAAATAAGATTATGCATGTAGTTCATAATTTTCAAATAAGAAAGTACTTTGGCTTTCAGTTACTTATCAAAAAGAAAAGTGCGCACAATTCAATTGCCCTTTCCGACTCACACCTAAACCACCATATGTCATTAATGAACTCTCTAATTCAACATCTTACATAACCCATGGAGTATAAAAGGCACACACTTTTGAAAATTTTGTGATTATAAGTTTTTGTTTTCTTTTGTTTCATATTAATAAGTACTTTGATTTAAAAGTTATAGCATAAAAATAATGGTATTCCACACTCCAAATATAGAGGCCAATGAATACCCAGTAAACACATTTTGAAAATACTAATTCCCAAGAAAACTGTGATAGCAAAACATTTCCACAAAAGCTTGGTGGACACATACAAAAGAAGTATGTTTCAACCTTAACCAGAGGTGTGTGTCTATATATATATATATATATATTTATTTATTTATTTATTTATTTATTTATTTTTGATAAATTCCTCAACCAGAGGTATATTAAAACCCTCAAAATAAATTTAAAGTTCTTAAATGCATTTTATTTTGTTATTATGTGAAATGACAGTTCAAAAGTGCTGGTTTATACATATCTTTTTATTAATAACAGTAGTAGTTGATTTAGATTGGCTAGGTATAAAGAATTAAATCAAAAAGAAATCCATTGTGAGAAAAGATAGAAAAAAATTATTAAATCTTACAATTGGTCTATTAGAATGACTTCGTAGATCATTGATGAGCCATTTCTAGTTTGTAGTTGTCAAGCTGGGCACACATCAATTGCAACAACAATAACATCTAGAATAAATAAATGTCATATTATTGTTGTTAATATTAGACTAAAGAAGAGGTATGAGAATTAATCTTGCAATTAATTTTTATGATAAATAAATTAAATTAATATTCCAATTCTTACCAACAAGTGCAGAGTAATCCATATGTTTATGGAACTCGGTAAAAGGAACAAAGCTAAGGTGCTGGGAGTGATAAATCATCATTTGATATTTCTTCAATCAACGTAGTTGGATTGATTATCCATTGATAAATATTATCAATAATTCGATGCTCTGGTTTGATTGCTTTGACGATTGCATTATGGATGTAGTATGTCCTTGTTATGTGTAACAGATGGTCAAACATGTCAATCTCGCGTTGATTAAAGATAACAGCCTGTACTTTATTTCCCTATATAAGTAGAATTATTAGATGTGGGAGGGTGAAAATCAGCATCTATATTACAAGCACTATTACATAAAATTTAAAAAATAGATTGTTAACTTACTGCTATCAGCCAATATGAGCCTCATATATTTGGTTGGGCTTTGCTGTGATGTTCGTGTCATTGTCTTTGTAGCAACAACAACCTTCACCTTCCAATTTCTAGTTTTTGGATTAATGTCTTTAATAGAATTATATAGTTTGCGCACCCTATAGAATTAACAATAAAAATAAGAAAAACAATCATTAGCTATAGTTAATAGTACAATATTTAATAAGAATGATTTGAATGTTAATCAAAACGATAAGTACCAAGCAAAAGCATATAAGGACATGCAATTGTAATAAAAGCAAATTAAGGAAAAACAGAGAGAGAGAGAGAGAGAGGCTAAGCAAATTACTTGGTTTATTTGAAATAGCTTTCAAATATGAAAATCAATTTACCAGCATTAATAGTTCTCTATAGACAATGTTCTTAGTGCAACTGTCATTAGAATCATCTATAAAAATTGGTCAAATAAGAACTCTAACAAAATTTGCAATTTTTGCTCTAGATAATGCTACATAGAGTTGTCCATGAGAAAAAACTGGTTGAGGTAAATATATTCCCACATAATCTAGCATTTGTCCCTGGGCTTTAATTATTGTCATAGCAAAACTTAGTCTAATGGGAAACTGGGTTCTTTTGAATGGAAATGGTTGCTTTTCATTTTGAAGAGGCAAAAATGGAATCCTTGGCAGAAAAACTGTTTTACCTCGATAATGACCTACAACAATTTTTGCATCAATTACATTTGGTTTAAATTGACGACAAATCAATCACTGTTTCTAAGCAATATGACAAGACAATTTGGTTTAAGCATTAATTCATGTGGAGGGAGTCCATTTGGTGTTAAACCATTTAAGAAGTCTTCTTGAAGACCTTGTTCAGTTCTATCTATGGTCTCATCAAAGCTATAATATCAGGTAACCTCACCCGGAAACTTTTTTATAAGCAAGTTATTTATCTCATCAACACAATCATATTTAGGTGTTAAAATAGCTCTATTAATCATAAGGTGTAAATTTCTTGGATAATCATTTATATTTAAAAATATAGCATCTATCAAAGCAGTTAAAGAGGTCATGTCATCTATGTATGGTATAATCATGGTAGTTGGGAGATTTATTGTATCATCAGTAACAATTTGTTCTGTTCCATTTCCTACTCGTAACAAGTAATCTGAAAAGGCAAAATCTAATTATGCTCTCATGTTTTCATTTAATTTGATCTTTTCTAATGTAGGCCATAAAATGACTTGACTAAGCTAGCATCAATTATTTCTTGTCTTGATGTTTTGGAACAACAGGTAAGACCTGATGGAAGTCACCTCCAAATACAAATACTTATCCCCCAAATGGTAACTCAGATTCATTTATATCTTGTAGCATCTTATCTAAAGCTTCTATTGTTTGCCTTCTTGACATTGGTGCTTCATCCCATATAATTAACTTTGAAGCTTGTAGAAGTTTGGCTAGTCCACTTTGCTTGCTACCACAAGAAGTTATACTATTCTCAACATCGAGCGGGAGCGGGGATCTTAATTCATGAATGTGTTGTGCGACCCCCAAGTAGCACAGAAGCAGCCACTCCTGATGATGCAGTTGCAAGAGCCATAAGGTGTTTTGATCTGATTGTGGCCAGAAGAGCTCTATAAAGAAAAGTCTTTCCTGTTCCACCAGGTCCATCAATGAAAAATGCCCCAGCTGTAATTGAGAAAACCTTCTCTAATATTCTTTCATATGCATATTTCTGTTTTGCATTTAGCGATTCAGCTACAAGTAGATCTTCTTCTAAAATTGATATCTTTAGTTCACCATGAATCTCCCTTGATCCCATTTGATCTTCATCAAAAGTAACCTTAAAATCAACCAAGTAATAACTATTTATATCTTTTCCCATTAATTCAAGTGTGGAAACAATACTTTGCAAGACTCTTGTTCTAACATTGAGTACAACACCATTGAGTTGTCTAAAGTCCTCAAACATCACTTTTTCAAACTTGTTCCATAATAATTTGGGGTTGCTAGGATTACAATAGACTAATATTATAGCAAACAAATGCCTCAAACTATATGGCATTTGATGCATAGATGCTTCTTCCAAGCACTTGTCTAAACTATTGTCACGAAATGTTGAAGCTACAACACCACCAATCCTCTCACATGATTTAACAACAATCGCAAATAATATCTTTCACCCTCAACAGAATTTGCTGCAACAATTCTAGCAATCACATTTTTCTTTTTTCTTGGAGTCCATATTTTATCTCGTTGATTCCATACAAAATGCTCAGGAAATTCTTTATACAATAGCTTACGTGTCATCCATCTTATTTCTACAAAAAAATCCAGTCAGCATTGATCTTAAAGAGGAATCATCTCTCAGAACACGACTAAGATCATCATATTTTCTAAAAGTAACAGAGTGTTGTCTTTAAGATGTAATTGTAAACTATAGACTGATGGATACATCTCATTTAATGTGAAACCATAAATTCTCCACATTGCTTCAGGAGGAGTTATCCAACATGCTGATTGAAATCTTTCAATTTCATCTATATCTTTTGAATTATCTTCTGGAGTAACATGGAAAGCAACACAATCATGCCCCTTATATACATACATACATACATACATATATATGAAGGGGATAAAAATAGGAGACGGGTATTCTCATAAAACTTGAAGGGACGGAAAGAATGAAGACGGATCGACACCGTAGGTGACATGACTATAACGGTTAGATTTTGTTGAGTATCCGTCATATATGAATTAATTGCAGATTCCGGGTTGCATGTTATTTGATATGTCTCGAATGGGCTTTTGCTTTATCCCCACGCAAACGTGCATACTTAGACTTCTTACGACACACGTTTGGGAAGACTCCTATATGGAAAGAAACTTGAGAAGGAAGTTGTATCCTAAAAGAAAGGCAGTTCCACTTAATATAAATACCCCAGAAACCCTAAATATGAAGGTACGCACAGTATTCTTAACTCTGGCACTCTAGGGTTAAAGGAACAAGATTCTAACTTGACCTTCGGAGGGTTTTCGGCCGGCACCACACCGGTGCTCTCTCTAGGTCTATTATTTTCTTTTTGTAGGTGTTGCTTCGGCTCGAGGGGTGCTTGCAACTCACTGGTGATTTTTTCGGCATCATCAATATATATATATATATATATATATATATATATATATATTTGTATAGATGTTTAACCGCTTTGATTGTTGAACATATTTCTACATTTATATGGCAATCAAATTTTGCAAGTAGGTAAGCATTATATGGTACAACCCAACGGTACACTTGTCCTTGAACCCTGTATGTGTATATGCCCTAGTTTATTTTACAGAAATTTTGGTCATATTTGACACCAAAGGATGTGCATGCAAATGTGTTATTATAAGTGCAAATATATTTGAGGAACTCTTATTGATTTTTCTGAATTAGAAGTGAACAGCCCATAGAGATCATCGGGAACACCATTGGAGACCAAGAAAATCTCTCCATCAAAATAGCAAAATCCTTTAGGCTCATGATAGAACCTTTTTGCTTGACAATATATACATGCCGATACGGATAACAAAGTATCTACTTGGAAGGGTATACTCTGTAAGACAAATCTAAGATTTTTGCAACTTCAAATTTTTCTGATTGCAAAACAAAGTAGATAGACACCAAAAGTAACAAGAACCTATTAACTCAAGTTTAGCTGTAAACTAAAAGGAATCTAAAATCTTTAGAAGGACAAGTATCTAAAATGTATAGCCTAGTAGGGGTAGTATTTTTTATCTATGAGGTACCGTACCAATACAACCTTGCACAAATTTTGTTGGAATCGAACTGCTTACTCCACTCGTACATGATCCTATTTTGAATGACATTTCATTATTCAAAACTTTAATGCAAATCTCATAGAAATATGGAAGACTTAAACTATTTGACTAACACTTACCAACTTCAAAGATGTTGTACTCACTAATTTGCTTCTTTCCTCCATCAGATAAATTTAGCATCATCATGTGGCAATGTCGGTTTTCTAACAGTTCAAATCATGGGAATAATTGGTATTTCAACATATTAAGATGCCATATCTGTGCTAGAATAATATTTTTAGTAGTCAATTCTTACCTATATTCATTTGAGAATCTTCATTGACCAGTATACCATGACTGATAAGACAAACTTTCTACAACTATGACTTTCAGCAGCACATATCTTAGATTTTTTCTTAAGCATTTGTTCATTTCTATCATCAATTGTTGCAACACATTGCTTTCTTTTCCTCCCACATCCCCATTTACAAATATCTTCTTCTACTAAAATGTGCATTCTGGGACTATCAACCTCTTTAGAAGTTCCCATACTTGCAATCGAATTGATTTGAGCATTCTTAATAGCTTCTTTCACAAGAGCTGTTCTTTGTGCAT
Source organism: Castanea sativa (assembly GCF_040712315.1). Lineage (NCBI taxonomy): Eukaryota > Viridiplantae > Streptophyta > Magnoliopsida > Fagales > Fagaceae > Castanea > Castanea sativa. The sequence goes on from NC_134016.1 coordinate 21,630,610, forward strand.
ATGCTTCCCTCCTTATGTTGCAAATATCTCTTTTTCTCTCCTTAGATAATGCACTATACCAATACCAATGCTCTGCTCTCTTTTGTTCTCTTAGTACCTTTTCTAATACCTTTATTTATAAAAGGCGACAAAAAATTAGCACCATATTTAAAATTCAATCTAAAAGACTACTGTTTTCATATACTTAAACTTAACTTTTTCTTTTGAGGTAGTAACTAAGGGATCTGCTAGATTTGCAATGATTGTATAATTATTATTATAGTTTATCACTTCATTAGATGTTGATTTGCTTTTCCTTTTTGGCTAGAACGATAGGAATTCCTCTTAATTGAGGTATCATCTAAATCTTCACTCTCCATGTAATTCTAGGCTACCATGTTTTGATTCAAAAAAAAAACGTGGGAATTAAAAGGGCTATAGATAATAGCAAAGTTGGGAACAAACAAGAACAACGAAATCAATGAGAAAGATAAAACAAATATCCACAAATTTAGAATAAGAAAACAAAAAAGCAATATACAAAAAGGAAAAAATAACATATAATAGTAAACGATAAACAATAGAATCATTATATATTCCAAAGAGAAAGTTCACAGATTGAAAACAATTTCATGTAATTTGAAGCCTTAATTGTTGCTTTGGAGATCAAGTACTATCACAATCTACAGAGTAAAGTATTTGCAACACAAGAGGCAACATTTATGAAGATAACACCATGAACTTCCAAATAAAAAATAAAATAAAATAAAAAGAATGCACACACACATAAACAAAGGATAAACAAAACATAACAACCAGAAAAATGCATCATCTAAAAACTGATTATATCTCTTCACAAAAGACTTGCATCATTTTTTAGATTAATCCCAGCAACAAGCATTCCTCTACATGTATAAGTCCACCATATGCCATATTCAACCATCTCTTTAGGTAATATAGACTATCTTTCAAACACAACTTTGTTTCCAAAAAACCAAATAATCAAAATAAGGCAAGGAATAAGACACCTTTCATCAAAACTACAGGCAAGAAATTATCAAAATCATGTTCAAAATAATTGGTAATCACTAAAAAGTTATTGAGGTTGCAACAAATCAAACCTTGACGCTACAAGCAAACCACATTGCTCTGGCAATTGAAAATTGAACAAGCAAAAATAAATGATTCAAAGTTTCTTGATTCTCTATCTCTATAAAACACAAGTTGAAGATATACTTTGTCTTTTGTATAGTGAGTAGAGCATTTTGAACCAGTTTCAACAAGACCACTAATGGTGAAATTGAGAAGGTAGTCAAATTTCATGAATTAGATTGCAAACGGCATAATCAAAACTTATTTTCTATACTGATAAATACATTAACATTGGCCATTTGAGCTTAAGCCAAAAAATTAAATAATTTTGTTAACTCCATACAATTACTGCTAACGTTCCCATTAAATTTCTCAGTTATAGCCAATTATGTACCTTGTTTACAAGGCATAGCAGGTGAAAGTATGACAATATTATCACAAATTGTATTGAAAATTCGACAGGTAGCTAATCTATATTATACACATCAAGAATTAAACTTTCTACAAATCCACAAAGGAAAAAAATAAATAAATAATCATACAAAGATCTAGAATGAACCAATAGGCGATACAAAGCATAAAAATTATACACTTGGCAAAATTGTATTTCTTAAAAAAAATCTTGAAAATCCAAATCAGAATTGAACATAACTTCATTACCTCTGAAAACTCCAAAAAATTCACAATAACAATAGAAAAACAAAATTCTACCATATTTACAAACTAAAACAATCAAACCTCTAAAATTAGCCATACAAAGCGCAAATGAAAAAGAGTTCTTTTGTAGGTTATGCTTAAATGTTTCTATTGTGTCATAGGTTGTTTTCTTGATATATTAAATCATCATTCTCCATATACACTGCCTATTTCACAAAGAATGCTACTAGTTTGGCACTTAAAAAAAATTATGAATCAAATTACTTGCAATTAAGACAAACCAAGAAATACACATACAACCAAAGTTTGGCCAAATTAAGGTCATAACAAAGACTAATCTCACACACTATACTATTAACACCAAGATTATAATAACAGTTGTAGAAAGCTGTTTATAAAACTTACACACAATAGAAAACTATCACACACAAATCACATGTATAGACAATTTTCATAGACTTAATGGAATTTGTATGGATTACTCATTAACAATTGTCAAAAATTAATAATCTCTAAGAACTATTCAGCAAAATAATAACATGATGAGTTTAAATGACTTTTATAATTGAGTAAAACATGCATATTTCTCTTACATTTTTCACAAATGAGCAAGATTTCCTAATACAGCAAGCTGAGCTCCAATTAGACTGAGATCCTTTAACTAGCTATCATACCAGATAGTATATATATATATATATATGAAACAATAGTACAAAATATTTGTTTTTAAAAAAAATCACCAAATTGAAAACAATTAAACTGAAGAGAGATATAAAATACCTAAGGTCACTAATTTTTTAATATTGTTAAAAAATGAATTAATATGTTGTAGGCTCCAAATTAATAGAAGAAGGGGAAAACAAAGTATGATGAATATATACCATTGGTTTTACTCATCCCAATTTGGTCGCTCTACATCCCAAATTCCAAAGCAAACACCATCAGAAAACAAAGCTGACCTTAATAACATGCATGTATAAAAATAAAATACTCAACAACCACTCCATATTTCTTCATCAAATGTTTAACGGAACTAAAATAGACTGATAATCAATCTTAAAAAATCAATCAACCCATAGACTCCATATTTCTTCATCAAATATTTAATAAAAAATGAAGCAACGGAACTAAAAGAGAATGATAAATCAGTCTTTAAGAAATCAATGAACCCATAGAGAAGAGAAAGGAACTAAAAAAGAATGATAAGTCAATCTTAAAAAAATCAATCAAGCCATAGAGAAGAGAACTTTAGAGAGGGATACCTATAATGTGATTAGTTGAGAATGCCAAACCACAGAACAGCAAAAAGTTTTATCTGATCCTCTACTTCTCTCTCTCAACTTCCAAGAAACCCATACCCACCCACAATCTCTACCAATAATCTCAACTTCCAAGAAAGGCAAAATTTGCCGAACAGAATAATTCTGAAAAAAATTTAGGCGGATGACATGCGTTCAAACTTTATTAATTAATTGGACTCTTTTTTGGAAATCGAGTATAGTAAAATCGACTTCCAGTCAAAATCGCCAAAATCGAATTTAATATACTTGACTTCCTATCGAAAATTAGCTCTCAAATGAATAAAAAAGGAAGTGGAGTATAGTAAACTCGATTTTGGCTGGAATTTTGGCTGAAAATCGATTTTGCTGTACTCGATTTCCAAAAAACAGTCTAACTAACGCATGCTATCTGCCTAAAATTTTCTCAATATTATACTGTTTGCCAAATTTTGCCTCCAAGAAAAGCACATAACCCACTGCCATCCTTTAAAACATACAATCCTCTACCCCAGGGGCGGAGCTAGGGGGGTCGAGAGGGGGCAACTGCCCCCCCCTGACTCTTCTAAAACTTTTTTAGCTATAAGCATATGAGAAAAGTTTGCCCCTCTGATTCATTAAGATGGAAAAAAAATAAAATCACTCAGTAAAACCAAAAACTGATAGTCTTACCCAAAAAAGCAAAAGAACATGATACCGTAACAAAGTGAACAAGAAGTTTCCTAACATGTCAAAGTTTTTTTTTTTTTTTTTGATCTGGATACACCAAAGTCAACAAGTCAAAAGAACTTTTAGCTTTGGCTGATCCTATATTTTCACTGTCTCACTAATATACTTTCACAAACTCATAATACTTTGGCCTTTTATTTTTTATTTAATTTATTTACATGATAAGAAACACAATAATTTTCACAATATATTAAATTGTGTACGCAAACTAGTTTATCATCCCTCACACATCTCTCTTCAGGATCATTTTTTTATGAAAAGAAGGAATGCATTTAAGAATACCAAACCGGTTTAGTGACATTGGAAAGAGAAAGGGGATCTCTTTTTTAAAAAAGAAAAAATCATGAAAATTACATTAGTTTACAATTGTCTATTTATTTTGTTATAAATATTTATTAATAATTTCAATTTAATTTTTCCCCCCTTAACTAAAATTCTGGCTCCGCCATTCCTCTACCCCTACAAACCTACAGCCCTCTGTCTTTGAGCCTTATCTCTCCAAATAAGTACGGATTGCACCGGCAACATACACGTACTCAAGTAAACTTATCTCTCTGTCAGAGTCTGCCAGAAGAAGAACATATTTCTTCCACTTTTGACCGCCGAACTTGCTTTTCTTTCCCACGCAAAAGCGTTTGGTGAACTATAAGAGATAAGAGATGTGGCTGTGGGTTATGTGCTTTTCTTGTAAATTTAATTTAAACCCATATAAGCCCAAAAAAAACAATGATGAGATACAGACAAATCAAATGATGAGATGAAAGCTTTTCTTTTAAGCCCATATAAAACAATGATGAGATACAGATATAAAACAAATGATGAGATGAAACGGTGAATTTTGGGCACAGATGGACTAAACCAAAAATTCACAGTAGGTAGAGGCATTCACTCTTTTTATATAGTTAGTAGATTAGTAGATATATAAAGTATGCTGGCAAGCTTCCACGTGTCTTTTTTCAATCATGCATTAATGGCCTGTTTGGATGTTTAAAAAATGAAGGAGGGAGAGGGGTTTGAAGGGGCTTCAACTACCTCCAACCTCCTCATTTTTAATTCTCCAAAATTGGAGAGATTTGGAGGGAGAGTAGAGCACATAAAATTATTGATAAAGTAAATTACCTAATTTACCCTTATTATATTTATAAAATTACAATGTTAAGAACAAAGGGAATGGCTAATTACTCCCTTCCCCCTTACTAATTATAAAACATCCAAACAAGGTGGAGGGTAATCATTCTCCTCTACTCTCCTCCCCACTACTCCCCTCCCCTCTACTCTCCTCTACCCTCCTCCCTCTCTAAACTCCCAAACAGGCTATAAATGAAAGCAGTTGAGACTTGAGAGTAATGACTAATGATGATGGCTTTTTAAGCTTGAATTTATAGGATGAGCACCCATTTCAAAGGGAATTTAAAATGGAGGGTTGGATTTTCTTTACAAACTCTATCAACCCTAGTTATCTATGGTCAAACATGATTCTTAGCTAAATAATCATGTAATTTTATATGGTTTGACCAATCTCATATTGAATTGTAAATACAGTATTAAGTCTCCAAATCAATATTTGTGCCCCACATATGCTTTTTGTTTTTTGGTAGTTCCACATATGCCATTTCTAACTTTAGACAATGCATTGATTAATTTTAAAAATACATATTTTTAAGAGTCAAAATGGGATGTAGATAATGAGTCTTATCAAACGGGCCAGGTTGCGTAAATTCGAGTCTGACCCAATTGGGTACAAGTCCAAAAAGAGCTATAAAAAAAATAGTTGCAAAACCAATGACCTTTAATACGTTGTGTCAAGAGCACTAGTCCGTTGATGAAAAAAAATGGTATTTTACACCCTAAAAATTTATTTTATCTATTTTACTATCTTATTTTACAACTTAATCTACATCTCAATTTTTATTTTTACATACAACTTAATAAATATATATATATATATAAAAAAAATACAAAACAAATACTGTAAAAAAAACTATTGATTTCTTTCTCATCTCTGTCTCTATCCTTAGCAACCAAACTCACACTGAATCACCAGCACCACCAAACCAACCATCCAAAAACACCAAACCAACCAAACAACAACACCACTTCTTATCAAAAAAAAAAACAACACGGCTACCACCACCACCTTTAAAACACGATTGAAACACCAAACCAAACCTCAAACCCACCATTGGAACACCAAACAGAAATCCCAAATCTGAACCCACAGAACTCATCACAGACAAAATACCCATCACCTGCAACCAATTTGGAATACCCTCCACCACCATAGCCTTGCTTGCAACTGATTCCATCCCAGCCCCAACCGATTCAACGCAAGCCCCAACTAATTCAACCCTGTTGGAAAAATAGCATGGAGTGAATAAGAAATTGATATTTCTATGTTCACTTAAAGATTCTATTAAAAGTGGTAAAAATCATGAGTCCCACATAGAAAAGAAAAGAAATAATATATGAGTTTATATGCTCATGAGTTGGACATTGGGTTGGGCTTTTGGCATATGTAGACTAAGCCTACTTGTCCAAATAATAATAGTTGATTATTTTAATTTTTGAGTCAATTAGTCTGTGCACAGCAATTATTACTGAAATAGAGTACCAGTTCAGTAACGTATAATTTTTACATTGTCCCTCATTCATAAACACAACTTTTCAGAAAAAACTCTCCAAGTGAGAATTTTTGGTGCATTCATATTGTGTCAAAGAGAGTTCAAGAGACATTGAGTAGTTCGCAGAGCACGACCTTGTGTGCTTCGTTTTTGTGCTGTAGATCATTTTATCCTGAGAGGCAGACGACCGTGAGTCTCAAAGCACCACAGTGATTGTGTGAGGGGCGAAATCTACTTTAAGGAGATTGTGTCAAACACAAAACTTTATCTGATTTGTTCATCCCTCATGCATTTGATCTGTGAGTTTTTAATTATTTGCAGGTTTTTCTTTATATATACATTTAGTATTTGTTTATTACTGTTGTCTTGTACATCTATTTGTGTTATTGCTTTTTTCTTACATCTATTTATATATACATTTGCTTTTTTCACAAAAATAAATTGTTGAGATTATAGCCAAAAAACCCAACCAATTCAACCCCAGCCCCAATCTGATCTACATCACTCTCCACACCAAAACTGAAACCCAAATGACCAAAGAGGAAGAGACGGAATTGAAACCCAAACCCGATCTCCACCGTGACCCATACTCAAACCTAATCTCCACCGTGATCCAAACTTGATCTCCACTGTGATCCAAACTTGATCTTCACCGTGAAATCCAGCCAACAACCAAACGAGCACCACTGAAACTCAACCTAGTAACCACCGAATTGCCACCCCTAAAATCAACCCACCATCATTGAAACCCATCACTAAAATCCATCATAGAGACCAGCCACCAAAACCCAATCACCGATTCAACTCCACCACCAAAACCCACCATTGAAACCTAACCCAACAACCACCGAATCACCATCCTTAAAATCCAGCCACCACTGAAACCCACCATCTTCGAAACCCACATCACCAAAACCCACCATTAGCAAAACCCACTACCATTGAGACCCACCACCAGAACCCAGCCACCAATTCAGACAAGAAGAAATAGATGAGAGTGAAACAAAGAGAATAGAGAGAAAAGGGTGAGAGGGAGAAGAAAGAGAGACAATGAAGACAAAGACTAGAGAGAAGAGGGTGAGTAAGAGGAGAGAGCAGTTTCTTTGTTCATAAAATTTTAAATTTTAAATTTACCTCCTATGAACAGTGAGGTACTTATTGCAGTTGATGAGTATAATTTTTTTGCATCTAGCAACCCGGTTGTGACATGCTTTTAATGGTTTGAGTTGTAAAATAGTAACTTGGAGGGTTTTACAACCAATGCTAGTGCTCTAATCTATTAACTTTGTTTCTCCAAAAAAAAAAAAAAATTAACTCTATTTTTTTCAAGTACAAAAAAAATGAATATTTTTTTATAAAAAATAATAATAAACTTCAATATATTCTTTTTGTCTTCCTTTTAATACAAATAAGAGAATAAAGAAATGAAAACACTCAAAAAAAGAAGTTAAATAATACATACATTCTTAATTTTGCAATGTAAAGTACACTAGTCTAATAATTTCTCAAAATATTAAAAGAAAAATGGAATGCCCTATACTAAATATTAACCTTAAGCACATCTATCACACTATGCAAAACATGAAATAATTTTTTTTTTTTTAAATAAAGCCTAAAATTCAAATTTTATCCAAAAATATATAATCATAGTAAGATTATGCATGAATTGCGTAGAACAATGTTTGTTTAGCCCAAATTAGGGATGGCAATTCGAGTTCACGTGTCAAGTTCGTGTCGTGTCAAATTCGACTATATAGGTCAACACTAACCCGACATATTTATTAAACAAGTCAAGATTCATCAACCTTAACACGACCCATTTATTAAACAGGTCAGTTGTGTTAACCCGTTTATCAGATTTTATCAAAATGAAAAAAAATAAAAAAAATATATATATATATATATCTTTAATATAAATCGCATCACAAATAATCATTCAAAACTAAAACATATCCCAATATCACAAATAATCAATCACAATATGTTTAAAAAAAACCACAACAATTAATAAATTTATATACCTAAAGTTTGAAGAGTATATAGTAAAATGTCATTTAATTAAAATGGTCAAACGAGTTCTATATGTTGAACACTAACCTAACCTATTTATTAAACGGATCAATCATGTCAATCCAAATATGACACAAACCTATTAACTATCAACCCATAACCTGCTAATTGCGGGTCGTATTGTGTCCAATTTTGCCACCCCTAGCCTAAATAATTAAAATAAAATTTATTTGAATTATTACTATATCTCATAGGAAATAATTAAACTACAAACATATTATACACATTTCACAAACAGCAACAAACAAAATGTCATATTTAATATTTTTATAAATAATGATTTTTCATAATAAGAAATAAATATTTGGGAGTTTGAAACTTTAAAATAAACAAAGGCAAACTCATGCTAGAAAATAAGATTTTTCTCCTTAAAAATAGGTTTAGACGCTTAACCTACTAGTTAATTAGTAATTATTAGATTAACCGGGGTATGGTAATGTGAGATTCTCTCAAGTTTATAGTAAATTTCACTAATTAAATTTATGATAAAATCTAAAAAAATATATGAAAAGAAGAAAAATCATGTCATCATGTTTGAGGAATAACTAATAATTTTCCAAGGTTAACATGACACAACATATCATTTTAGTTAAAAAAACTACAGTTTTCAATCTTCTCTCCGTGTTGGTTTTGGGTTTGTTGTAAGAAAATTGGGTCTAATTGGATCTTGACCCACCCAATGATGCTGGAGCTTAGTGTTGGTTGGATAGAGTTGGAGTTGGACTCTTTGTATGTTGCGTTTTCCTATCAATTTTAAACACCTTCTTATTTCCTAATGCTTATCGAATTTTATTTTATCTTTAAAAAATAAAAATAAAATAATAAAAAGAGAGAAAGAGAATCGATACCAAAGCCATGCTATCTAATTTGTCTATGAGTTTCATTTCATTAATTAGTATTTACCTATTTTTTCTTTTAAGAAACAATATTTACCTTTACCTTAACATTAACAAATATATATATATATATATATATATATATTAAATAAGTTTAAATTCTGTAAAGATTCTATTATAAAACCTTCTAAATTTACACTATCCATCAAAATATTGCCAATGCAACATGATAGTTTTTCTAAATAAATACAAGTATAATACCACTGCTCCCCCATGATGCGGTGGTCACTCTGCAAGTATAAATACTTGTGAGGTATGAGGAGCAAAGGTTAGGGTTCGAGTCTCCAAGAGAGAGTTTCACACACATATACACTTAGATTAGGCTAGAGTATAAATTCTATCTTGTATAAAAAAAATATATACAATTATAATAAATACTCATTAATAACAATCATAATCTTGTATAAAAAAAAATATACAATTATAATAAATACCTATTAATAACAATCATAATTACCAAACTATTGGCAGTAATATTTCTATATATAAATATCTATTAGTAATTACCAAAATTATCAAATTTTAAATTTAGAGTAAAAAAAAGTAAAATATCATTTTCATCCCTAAACTTTCACGAAAGTTATTTTTCGTCACTAAACTCTCAAAAGCTCATTTTTCGTCCTTAAATTTGCAAAATATCTTGTTTTTCGTCATCTATACTATTATTTAAGGGGCTTCCCCTATTTGAATTCCTTATTTTTTTAATTCAAAAATGTTCATACATCCTTATGTTTAAGTAAAGACAAAACTAAAGGACAATTTGGTAATGTTTAAGTAAAGACAAAACTAAAGGACAATTTGGTAAAAATGCAACTTTAACTTCCACTCAAACATTGCCTAAAAAATAGGACTACTCTCTTATTAATTTTTAAATTGATTTATTCACTTATAAATTAGATTTTCAAAATAAAAATTATATATATATAATTAAAAATACATTTTTTTTCTACAAAATAAGACCACTTAAAAGCATCATCTTGTGCGAGGCTAGTTTTGTTTATGTTCGTTAGTTTATGACTTATGTGGCCTAATTAATTGTTGACATGTATTTGACTTGGACTAAACTATTTTAGGTTTTTATTTAAAGTACAAAAATACCCCTCTCCCTCTCTTGACATAATCTGAGAAATTCTATTCCCAAACTGAGACCCCAGCCCAATTGTTAAACCCATCGGCAACCCCAATTGTTACCGGCGACCCAATCACACCACCACTCTCCACAACCAGCCATGCTCACAAACCCACCACCCTACCAAAAAACCCAAACAAAATTCAAACAACGACCAATCCTTTTTAATCGCAGCCGTTCTTTTAAACTCCTCTGCCTTATCCTTGTTCCATCTACACCGTCCATTTGCTCTCTTAGAAAACACAGTCTTTCTCGTCTCTCTTTCTCTCACCACCGATTCTTGCAATATCACACCGATTTGACTCATTTTCCTGCAAACCTAGAAGCGAAAAAACAAATACAAACACATGAAAGGTGGACTTGTCCATGTAAATCCCGTGAGTTTTCTTAAAGTACCAGCAAGAAACATTAAAACAGAGAAGCGAAAGTGACAAAACATGGTTTGTTGTGTTTGTTTCTAGCAGAAGGTTTGGCCGTTGTTTGGATTTATGGGTTTAGGATTTTTGGTTGGGTGGTGGGTTTGTGAGTGTGGTTGGTTGTGGAGAGATGGTGCGATTGTTGCCGGTGACAGTTGGGGTCGTTGATGGGTTTGACAGTTGGGCTGGAGATTCAGTTTGGGTATAGAATTTCTATCATGTTGTGTCGAGAGATGGAGTGAGGGGTATTTTTGTACTTTTCAAAAAATGGTTTTAATGAGTGAATCATTGTGATACCACATCAATACTCCATTAGATCACATAGAACATAAGTTAACAGATATTAAGGGTCCGTCCGATTGGGTGGAAAATATGGAGGATGGAAAATAGAGGAAGGAAACTATGGTGAAAAATACTGTTTTTCACTGTTTGTTTGGAGAAGAAAAATAGGAAAGAGAAAAAACTGGAGAGAAAATTTTCTCTCTAGCCCCACTTTTTTTTTTTTCCTTCCAAATCGGAAGGAAAATCTGCAGAGAAAAGTGTTATGGTAGCACTTTTACAAAAATACCATCTTCCCACCTATTTTTTTTTCAACGATTTTTTTTTTCATCTTGACCTGAAACAACGTTTTCTTCTCCTTTATTTTTTTTCAATGTGACTTGATCTTCAATGTTTGGTTTTTTTTTTTTGGTTCAACGTTACTTGAACTCTCTTCTTTTTTCTTTTTTTCTTTTTTTCACGTGACCTGAATGTTTTTTTTTTCAACGTGACCTAATCTAATTTTTACATTATAATAAAAAAAAAAAATTATATATATGATGTAATAAATTTTATATTATGTAATGAGTACAAATAAATCTATTTTTTACATATTATGTAACAATGGTATAATAGTCAATTTATATAAATTACATTTTTCATCCTTACATTTTTCTCTCCAACCGAACAAAAGAGTTTTCCACCCCCCCACTTTCCATCCCTCCAACCGAACACACAAGAGGGAAAACTAAATATTTTCCATCCTCCTATTTTTCCATCCTTCCACAATTTTTTATCCTCCCACTTTTCCACTCCTCCAATCGAATGGACCCTAATACGCAGACGAAAAGAAAAATGTTTTGCAAAGTTTAAGGACAAAAAATGAAAATTTTAAAATTTAGGGACGAAAAACTAACTTTTGTAAAAGTTTAGGGATGAAAATGATATTTTACCCTAAAAAAAATCAGAGAATTTTCTATTTTGTTGAACTTTCTCATGCATTGCATTTTATACAAGTTACTAACTAGTTATCAAATTGCAAATACACCCTTACATTTTGAGGAAATTTTGATTTTTCTTCCTAAATTTTGAAAATTTTGATCCACTCCGTCAACATTAAGTATTGTTTGGATTTGCTCCATTTTGTCGATGTGCCATGCCTAGTTGTCCATTAAGTGCTAGATTTGTACCTTAATGACACCCTCTATGTTTGTATTTGTTTTGGTTCTACATTCTATACCCTCTATGTTTATGATTTTTTTTTTTTTTGGGCACTCTTTATGTTTGGGGTTATTTTGATTAATTTGGCACTTAAGAGATAGTTGTACATAGCACATTGCCAGAATTGAACTACCGTTAGTGGAATGAATCAAAATTTTGAAACACTAGGGGCAAAATCAAAATTACCCCAAACTTTAGGAGGTGTATTTGTAATTTAGTCTTTAAAAAATTTGGGTTTTGTAATTTATTTACTCCCTCTATCCTAAATTGTTTGGCCTACTAAAAAAAATAAACTCAATTATTTAGGAGAACATCATTAAATGTATTATCTTTATAAAAAAAAAAGTTATAAGTTTCCTAAATTACCCTTAAATAAATTTATAAATAATTTAAATAATTGTGCATATAAAAAATAAAAAAGTTTTACCTTATTTAATTTTTAAAGTAATTGTAGATTACAAACTCTATTGGTGTACTACTTCTACAATTACGAACTCTATTGGATGTAGATTACAAACTTATCTTCAAATTTAAATTCTATAGTAGCCAAGGCTCATTCAAATTCAATTTTTATATTTAAGGGTCCGTTTGGATAAAACTTATTACTGAAAACTGAAAACACTGTAGCAAAATAAATTTTAAATGTGTGAATAGTATTGTGAGACCTATTTTTAATAAAAAAAGTTGCTGAAAAAGTGCATGAACAGTGCGCGCAAAGTACGCGCACTGCAAGTTTTGTCTCCTGCAGCAGGAACGGAAAAAAGAAGAAGGAGAAAACACAAATAAGCAAAACGCAGCCACAATAATTCGTATCCAAACAGATACTAAATCAAATTTTAATACAAGTATTGATAATTTAAGGGTCATAATGGGAATGTTAATAAAATAATAGGGTTTGACTTTTCAAATAAGATTTAGGTTCTGTTTGGATAGAACTTATTGCTGAAAACTGAAAATACTGTAGCAAAATAATTTTTAAATGGGTGAATAGTATTGTGGGACCCATTTTTAATATATATATTTTTTCTAAAAAAGTGTTTGTGGGTCTCATGAACAGTGCGTGAATAGTACCTCTGGTCTCCCACACAGTAACTCCATGTGCATGAACAGTACCCGTTACTATTCACGCGCTGGAGGAAAAAAAAAAAAAAACTGAAAACGTAGCAGACTTAAAACGCAGCAGTAAAATGTGGATCCAAACACATTCTTAATTTTGAAATATCTCAAAATGGAATAGAGGCCAAACAATTTGGAACAGAGTAAGTATTTATTTATATAGAGTTTAATATCATAGTGTAAATTGATTAGGATTATACTCGTTAACAAATACTAAATTGTAACATGTGCTTACACACAAATGCATTCAACAATAGCAATGAACTGATGATGAGGTGGTCTTACCTATGTTAATGAAGTGATCATCTAGACTTTTACCGTAAGTATTATAACTAGATCACTAGGCCCATGTTGGAAAACCCCTTTAGACCATTTTGTTGATTCCTCCTAAGCCATTACCTGCAAGTACGCATAAAACTCAAGTTATGATTTTGATTAAAAGTAATTAACTTTAACATGAAAAGTGTATGAATATCATCAACACCACAAAATTTACTTCCAACTTGACGAGGGAAAATGAACTTTAAGTTGAAAAGTATTTCAATATCATTAACTACACAAAACCCACTTACAATTTAATGGGGAGAAAAAAAATGTTACAAACTTGAAAAGTGTTTAAATATTATCAACTACACAAAACTCAGTTACAATTTGATGAAAGAAATTAACTTCAACATGAAAAATGTTTCAATATCATCGACAACACAAAACCCACTTCAAAATTTCAATGAAAACAATCATAAACTTTAAGTTGAAAAATGTTTCTATTATCAACTAAAAATAAATAAATCCACTTATAATTTGATAAAAAGAAGTAAATTTGTATAAATCGAAAAGTGTTTGAATATCATTAACTACATAAAACTCACTTAAAATAGCTGGCCGTGGACTCCTTTAGTTCCAGCGTCAAAATTAAGAAAATTAATTTAACCCAAAATAGAAAACCTCTACAAATAAGCATGGAGAAAGAAAAAAAAAGCAAAAAAATAAAAAATAATAAAAATAAAAATATCAATTGGTTTGAGAGAAAGAAGCCGGAGGGTTTTTACTGTAGCCGGGGGTTTTTACTGTAACTAATGTAAATGCTCTTTAAGCAATAAAGTTTTATTTTATTTTATATTTTATATTATTTAAAATAATAATAAGTATTCCAAGATTCCGAGAATATGAAAATGGAACCATAAGTTAAATGATATTTTATTCCAAACTCTATTACCACGCACCAAACGTGACCTTACAATTTACGATGTCTGTAAAACAAAAATCCAAAAGGAAAAAGAAAATGGAATCCGTAACGTAAATTCTTTGGGTTTTTTTGGTTTTAAGGGATTTGCTTCAGCTTCAGCTTCAGCTTCAGCTTCTGCTACTGTGTCTGTGTCTGTGTCTGCGAGGGAAAAATAAGTTTGTTCAGCCAATTTCTTCACAATCCCAAAAATACTTTCTCGTCTTCTTCTTCAGGTATCTCTCTCTCTCTCTCTCTCTCTCTCTCTCTCTACTTTTCTTTCAATTTTTTTTTAAGGTATTATAACATTGAATTTGTGTGTACATATATGTCTATATAACTATTGATATATGTTGTTTTATTTCCTCGGATTGGGGATTGTAGGAGAGGAGTTACATAGAAATGTTGCTTAGAATATATAATAGAACACAATAGAATTTGATTTTTTTTTTTTTTAAATTTTTGTACACATGCAACTTTATTATGAACTCTCAATTAAAGTGCTTACTTTTTTATGGATTTTCATTGAGGCTGTCATTTTGCTTTGCCAGTTTGAGTTTCCCTAAATGACTTACTTTTTGCCATATTGGTGTATTTTGATTTTACAAAGTCAAATTCACACTACCCATTTTGATTTCTTTTCTTTCTTCTTCTTTTTTTTAGGTTTTTCCTAATGACTGCAGTGCACTGTGTATTCGGCTTCACAGAAATTGCCTCTCTGTTTTCTTTGGTTGTGAGTTGGGTATATTAGAGGATAATGAAAGATGTTATCAACACTGCATATGTTTAGTTGAAGAAAGTTGATACCGCACCCCTATATAAGAGCATTCCAATTCCAAGAGACTAAAAGTCGTGTGTGCACGCGTGCATGTGTGTGTGTGTGAGATAAAATGGATAAAAGAGTGGAACCTTCACCATTTGAATGGTTAGAGGAATATAATGGGCAGCTATATTCTCCCATGAGAACAAAACGGAAGGTAAGATCAAGGAAAAAGGAATTTATTGGTTGGGGATCGAGACAGCTCATCGAATTTCTTGCTTTGATTGGGAAAGATACCAGCCAGCAAATCTCTCAATATGATGTTACTGCCATTATAAATGACTATGTTAATAAGAACAACCTTCTTCACCCCTCAAAAAAGAAGAGGATTGTTTGCGATGAGAGGCTCCATTTCATTTTTGGAAGGAAAGCAATTAACCGAAACAAAATTTATGAATTGCTAGGAGCACACTTTGCCGAGAATCAATACGAATCTGACGATGATTTGTCATGCAGCTCTGATGAAAGGGAGAATGTTTTTGAGAGCAATGAACGGGAGAATGTTTTGAGTTTTGAGAGGAAAACCCATCAAAAGAAAAAAGTTTATGAAAGTCCAAAAATCGATTTAACTCCAAAAAGCAATTTTGCAGCCATAAGTTTTCCCAATATTAAGCTCGTCTACCTGAAAAAGACTCTAGTTGAGGATCTTCTCAAGGACCCTGAAACCTCTGAAAGCAAGCTAGTAGGAAGTTATGTGAGGATCAAATCTGACCCTTACGATTACCTTCAGAAGAACTCTCACCAGCTTGTGCAAGTTACAGGTGATCTGCTAATTTTTATTCTCTTCTAATTGACAGTAATTTTTATTTACAAAAAATAGTTGTTATGTATTTTCCTTAAATGATCACAATTAAACTTTTATTAATGATCACGTTTCTTGTCAACAGCACTACAGTCCCTGAATAAAATTCCTTTTTGCGCATTGATACACCATTGATAAATAATCCATCATTCCAACTGCTATTAGTGTGTGGTCAATTATGTTTATGTTACTATATACAGAGTTTAATGGGTTTATGTTTTGGTTAGTCCATAATCCATATATGCTATCTTTATTTTGTTAATATATGGTGGTGTTATTATATATTTTCTAGGTCTAAAGAAGGCATCTGGAACTGGCGATACAAATACGGAAGTCCTCCTCCAACTTTCCAATGTGGTAAAAGACACCTGTGTTGCCATGCTTTCGGATGATAATTTTTCTGAGGTAAGAGTTTTGCAGATTGATTTAAAGCTATGAGCTTTAAGCTTAATCTTGATAAGCCTAGTTTATCAAGTTACGTGCTGGTCAGTCAGCATTTGCATGCTTTTTTCTTTATGATATTGAGCCCTTGTTAGGCTCCTAGCCTGTATCAGCACTTTTTTGCACATTAGGGAAAGGATTTGCTGCAACCTTGTATGTTGCAATTGCTGCATAAAGGGTAAGGTGGCAGTCAAAGAGAAGTGACAAGTGTCCCATTGCCGCATAACTGAATTTTTTTTTTTCTTCTTCCTTTCTTTTGGTTTCAGCCCACGTCAATCCATGGGCCCCTTTTTTTAAAAAAATATTTTGTGATTTTACAAATAAACTGCTGTAGATGTAAATTGTGTGATTTTGTAATACACAACTATTCTGTGATTTATGGTGAGTAATTGTTTTAGTAACGCCTAAGTTCAGAGGCAATAGTCTTCTCGGAGCCCCAACTCTTATAGGAACTTCGTATCCTATTCATTCCTTTGCTTTTTGGGTTTATTTGTTTTCTTGCTCTTAGCTGCTAAGTTTGAATAAAATAGTTTTTTTGTGTTAAAAAAAAATGTTATAAAAAACCCATAAAAGTAAAGGTGGTTCTTTAGATGTTAGAAGTGCTAAGATAAATCATTAATAGGCTTTGTAGACTGAGTTTTGGACCTTTTGTTCATCAATAAACAACATCTTTATAGGTGAGCTGTAATTGTTTCTAAAATTGGGAGACTGGTTAGTTTTGCAGTTTGAAGTTATTATTGAAACTGCACTTTTTAACAACTTTTACTGAACGCTCTCAATTTTTTCAAAAAGCCTTACCAAACCCACCCTAAGTCGTAGATTTGAGGCATACGTACTCATTGCTGACTTTGGGTGGGATCCATGCCCGCCCAAGTTTTAAAATGTTGGAAGTCTCTGCGAGGCTGCCTTTTCAACGCCCATCAAATTGCTGCTTTAAATATAGTCCACTTGGTCTTAAGCCTTAGTAGATCTTTCATTGCGCATTTTAGTGAAGGCAGTTACTTTGCCATGGTCATTTTACTGTAAAAACAAAGAGGGAACTGAAAAAAAAAAAAAAAGGAAAATTTTTTTTTGGTTGGGGGGGGGGGGGGGGGGGGGGGCGGTGGGGGTGTGCAGATCAGAAACCATTTGGAGTCAATCAGATGGTTGTTTTCTTTCCTCTTTGTCCATCAACATAATGCTCTTGAATAACTGATTCTTGGAGGTTTGTGGTGAGGATAAAGTATGGTAATGGGTGGGGTAAATGGGATTCTGGATCCTTTTATTTAGGAATCTCATTGGGCAAATGTGTTTAAAGGCGTTGTGATATGGTGGCATATCTTACTGGTATATTGAACAGCATAACCTTGATCATCATATTAATTATCCTGAGGATGGCGAGCTCTTAGATCCCATGGCTTTAAATTCCCATTTTAGGTTGGTGTCCTTTCAGGTTTTTCTTTCTTTTTAAGGTAGGAGAAATCCTCTGAGACCTTGAGAAATAGGCTTAAATATGCATGTAATAAGTCGGAGGCTGGTGTCACTACTCTTTATGGTGTGGACAAAAGATTTGATTTGTTTCACTTGCTGGATGCTGTTCACTGAAAAATGTACTCAAGTACATTTGTGCTATTGATTTTGATTTGGTCTTAAATACATGGATGTTCCTGTGTGCAATATTACAATTTTGGTTGGATGTTGGAATCATATTTCAAGTGGTTTTGAATTCTTCTAAGAAAAAAAAAGTATTTTTTTGTTCCTTTTGTGGTCATCATCGTGAACTCAAAGTTTATTTTTCTGATTAATAAATTTGCATTGCTTACCTATCAAAAATAACAACAGAAAAACATTTGTTCTATTGTGCTTGTATGTGTGGTCTACCTTAGCTTTTTAAAGTTAATTGCAGGAAGAATGTAAGGATTTGCAGCGGAGAATAAAAGATGGCTTGCTCAAAAGGCCAACTGTTGTAAGTATTCTTATCTATACTATTATTTAATGGTCTTCCTCTGTTTGGATTCCTCATTTTTTAGTTCAAAAATGCCCCTACACCCCTATGTTTAAATAGAGACAAAACTAAATGACAATTCAATAATAATGCAACTCTAACTCCCAGTAAAACACTGCCTAAAAAATAGGACCACTCCTATTACTTTTTAAATTGATTTATTCACTTATAAATTAGATTTTCAAAATAAAAATTATATATATATATATAAAATAAAAAAATACAGTTTTTTTTTTCTACAAAATAAGACCACTTAAAAAAAAAGCCTCATCGCACACGCAAAGCGTGTGTGATGAGGCTAGTTGAATTTTGATTTTGATTTTAATTATATATTATTACATTTTGGCTTGGCTAGAGACATGTATTGAGAACTTTGTGCATGTTTGTGTGGTTATTGTTGCACCCTAAATTCTTGGAGGTAATAGAATAGTTCATGGACAGAGAAGAGAAAAATTCTCATAATATGCATAACAAAAGCCTATAGCATGTTGGTTTCTTTTGGCATGATTTATGACCCATTTTTGGAGCTTCTGATTTTCTGAAAATATTTGTGTAGGCATTAGAAAAGGCTTGAACCCTGGTAAGACATCTTAATGTTAAAGCAAATACTTAAGTCTTGCCCTTTGAGGTTTAAAAAAGAAAATATGTAAGGTTCCGATGTGTAATCATCTTTCTACCTCCCCACAAGCAGTTATTTTATAAATTCCTTGCCTAGGCTTTGAGCTGTGTGTCTTAATTGTGAGTAAAACCATCACTAGTGATATTAAGAAATATCATTTTTTTTTAGCTTTGTGCATGCACTCACAATATGAAGGGCCCTCTGTTTTTATTAATAGTGCCACCCCTTCTGTGATATCATACTTCTGCCATCATCTGCCATCACCACTGTTTGGGGAAATTATAATTTTCATCACTGAGCTTTGGTGTAGGTTCAATTTTGGTCCCTCAAATTTGACAACTTTGGATTTGGTCTGTAAAATTACAAATAGGGAAAATTGTGGCCCCTCCATATATATTTTATGTTTATATGACTAATGGGATGCTGAGGTACCTCATTTTTTAGGGACCAAATTTGAACTGACAAAATTAAACTGACCATAGACGGAGATGAAATTGTTCCATTTTTTAAATTTTAGAGACCAAAATTGACGGACCAAAATTCAAATTTTAAATTTAAATTTGAACTTTTATAAATTTGATGGACCAAAATTGAACTTACTCCAATTTTTAGGGACCAAAATTATAATTTACTTGTACTTTTTTTTCTTAGTTTTTATAAGCAAAGATAATTTTTTTTAATTGGAATTTTCTTGCTAAAGTTATAGCAATAGTAAGAAATGTTTTTCAATGTAAGAAGGCTTCAATGGCTGACCAAATGCATTATGCTAATGGCAACTTTCATATGTTCTGGACATTTTGTACTCCATCAAATTGAGGCAGGATGGAAAGTTATAGCAATAGTAAGAAATGTTTTTCAATGTAAGAAGGCTTCAATGGCTGACCAAATGCATTATGCTAATGGCAACTTTCATATGTTCTGGACATTTTATACTCCATCAAATTGAGGCAGGATGGAAAAGATATATAGTATCAGATCCCTTCCATAGAGTAAGCATTTGAGGTTAGAACTTTCTGTAAAAGCTTTGTGCTTTAGTGAAGCTTCCCCTTTCCCTTGGAAGAGTATCCAAAAAACAAAGGCCCCAACTAGAGAAAGTGCCAAATGATTGTTGTAGATTAGGTGCTGTATTTGTAAGAAGGGTGGGTAAACCACAAATCATTTACTTCTCCAATGTGAAGTAGGCAAAAAACTGGGGGACATGATTCTGTTTTTGTTTGAGATGCTGTGGGCTATGACTAGACGAGTTTTGGATTTGTTGTTGACAAGGTCAGTTGGATAGACACCTTAATGTCGGCATATGGAACACTATTCCATTGTGTTTTAAGCAGTGTATTTGGATAGAGAAATGCTCAAAGTTTTGGAGATTATGAGGAATCATTCTTAGACTTGAAGCTTGTGCTGATGAAGACCTAATATGATTGGATGGCTGTCAATGCATGTTTTTATTTCTCTAACTCATTCGAATTATTTGGCCTAGAGCTTTGTAGCTCAACTGGTTGGCATCTTTTTGTGTTTTTAATGGAGACATCCAAGGTTCAAATCCTCCCTCTCCTATTGTAACTATTGAATATAAAAATTAAAATTAAAAACTTATTTGAATTTTTTGATCTTTTTACTTTTTTTTTTTTGAAAGTTTTTTGATTGGCAAGTTTCACAACACAATGGGTCTTTTATGTTAAATGGCACCTCTACTAACCATGAAAATAAGGGGTGGTATGTGAGTCACAAGTTCAATCCCCATTAGGTGTGTAAGTTATAAACCAATAAAAAAAAAAAAAAAATCAAAATCTTATGCTAACAGCAAAAGGATACGTTGCATTTGCAGATTCTTTATCAGCTTCTTTTTGGCTAAACATTAACATCAGTTGCCTTTTTGATTGTCTCTAGTCTTTTGTTCATTTCTCCTTTTTTTGGTTATATTTGGTGTTTCAGTTTTTTGCTAATATTCAATATATTAATGTGGTTCTTAAACCTTTTCTATAGGTGGAGCTTCAACAAAAGGTCCAAATATTGCATGAGGATATTACAAAACATGTAGGTACTAAGTATTTGAAAAATTAACTATTAGCCATCAGATTTGCTTGCACTTTTCTTTGCTTATGTTCTCATTGTTTTTATTTTATTTTTTGAGGTGGGGTCCAAGTTTGTCAATTAAGTGAACGGGGAAAGATATTATCCAGATGGGTAAATAGATTAAACTTCAAACAATAACAATTAATTACTATTGCTATGAAGCAAGCTCATATTTATCTTTGTTACCTTTTCTTAATAACGAGAAACAATTTGAAAGAGGTGAGTCAATTGCTAGAACTATAGGTCCTAGAATCAAAATGAAATAAGCTTACTTTTCACTTGAAATGTTGATGTGGCAAGAACCCAGAATACTGATATGAGTTATAACAAGCCTATGTGAATGCTAAGTTCTAAAAAATATGAACATTTGTGCAAAATGTTGCTGACAACATGGAATTACAATTGATTTTTGTGAAATTATATATAATAGAACTGAATAGAAGAGCTCCTTGCTGCTGCAATAGAAATTTATAACAAAACAAGTATATCATGTTTGAATGGCAACTCTTTTCATTTGCGAGCATTTACTATGTTCGGAATTCCCTTCAAATGTTGCGTCTTATGTACATGTTTGTCTGTTTTGAACCTACATGATGTAAACAAGAACATTTGCAGTCATAATTATTAAAAGAGAAAAAGAAGACATTTCACAGAAAAAAAAAATGGAACTTCACATTGTTCATGAACAAATTTTCTTTATCGAAAAATTTATAATGGATATTGGTTCTATTAGCTTTTCCCTAATGTGGGTGATGTGCTTAGAGTCCAGGAATATATTAATTTTTAAACTATGCATGATTCTTCATTGTTGGGTGCTTTAATATCAAACTGCACATTTGACAAGCTTTGTCAGTATATTACAGTACTGCGTAATACTTTCTTACCTTTAATTAATCTCATGTTGAACTGCAGTTTTTTTTTTTTTTTGGGGCAAACTTTAAGAAATTAATTGTGGTATCTTCCATGTAAGGCTACATGCTCATCATTTCAGCTGTGAATTTTGTCTCATACTTTTGGTGCAATTTTGATTGAATTCATCATCAAACTGACACTTTCTCCATCCTGTCGTGGTTTTGTTCCAGTGGCTTGCAAGAGAAATTCCTATGTTACAAAACCTCATTGATCGAGCCAATGAAAAAGGATGGCGCAGAGAATATCCTTTTAATGATATTTTTAGATTACACACCATGGTTGAATGTTTTGGCCTATCTTGGTATTATTTCTGAATCTGACTCAACTGATGAATCAAGGGATGTGGTTCATATATATAACTGAGTCATTTGTTACACTATTGAACCAAAATCATTTATGTGGAATGTGCATTATGTGGGTGGTACATAAAAATGGTTAATAAGAGGATTTCATGGCTAGGAAATGAAATATTAGTTTGTTCAATGTATATTATTTTGTCCTCTTTTGAAGCTTTTTTATCGAATGATGGTAACATGTTCATAGAACAAAGAGCTTGTATTTTTTTTTCAGGTTAAAATCAAATCCAAGTCTTACACCTATACAGGCCGAATCCATGACCTTGCCCCATCCCTCCCCCCTCCCCCAATCAGTTTATGGGGGAAGGATATACCATTTGGTCCAAAGACCGTTGGCTCCAAAATAAAATATCTGAGACTGTCTTTCCTTATTGATATACTTTTTCTTATGATTTGATTGATAATACATGAAAGTAACTTTTTCCATGTATCTTAAGACTTTAAATCCGTATTTAGGTTGTAACTAAAACCTAATCTGAAACCTGAGATTGCTGGTTCAACTAGGATATAATTCAACCCTGTTTTATGGTTTCAACTTATTGTTTGATGCTGTGCTTGGATGTGGGATTTCAAGGTGAGATTTACTCAAAAGTTGTAATTTGAGAATTCCCTTTTTTTGATTTCCCTTGTTTGGCTTTAGCAGGAAAGTTATTTTAAAAATTCTGTTGAATTTTGAATTTGGCGTTTTATGTTTTTGCATTTTTAAGCATTTGAATCTTAATTTAGAATTCCAAGGGGGGATGAGTAATTTACAAATTCTACCAACATTCTCGGACCACCCACCATTACAGAATTTTGAATTTGAGATATTAAGCATCAAATTGCAAGTTCAAATTCCGAGGGGGAAGGGATCATTTTTAAATTCTACTGACATTATTATTCTCAAACCATATACCTATTTACACCATAACTACCATTATCGCGAGTCGTCACCAACACACAACACACCTCCACTACCACTAACACCAACAGAATGTTATCACACACCACTATTACCAATTCATTACCATCATTATTGTAGCTACTGTAATGTTCTAATTTTTAAATATGATCATCCAATTGATGGAAACTTAAATTGATGGGATTGAAATTCCTGTCAATTTAAAACCTGTCATTTTTTAAATTCTAAAAATTTTACCAGTTCTTCATCCAAACACAGCCTAGGAGTTTCCCAAATTAGATAAGGAAGTAGCGGTTACTGAAAAAATAGTTGGGGAGATGCACCCAACATTTGAATTTTGGCTATTGAATTTCTTGTGTTAGAGCAGGCATTGTGTTCCTGTAACTCGATGGTCTACTACTTCCATCATTTTGAAGTATGCATGTGTTCCCCCGAAGATTATGTTCGTGGTTCATAAATAAGAAAAAGGATGCAGCTAGGCTTGATGGTATGACCCACTTACTGAGAAACTTTTTATGATACATTGTATGCTGGAAATGATGCCAAATTTTTGGCCATTACATTGGTATCACTCATCTTTGGAAGCCGACAATGATGAGAAGAGGGTGGAAGTAATGATGACATTGTCGGTATTGGTTGTGATTGATCTCTGCCCGTGTGTACTTTTGCATCATTCCTATAAATGATCAATAACATGGACAAACAAGGCATGATTGAACCAATACTAGTAACACATGGTTACAAGGAATGTGATATATTCCCCCAGCAGATCCATACCATACACTTTACTGACAATGGTCAGAACACATAATTTTATGACTAGATCCATGGTGAGTTTTATATTATTTCTCATCAACGATAGGGTTTTTTATTTTTATTTTTATTATTTTTGCATAGGATTGGCATTGTGACTATCTTGGACTCAACCTAATATTTTTCTATTCACCCAAAGCAGTTATGAGCCACAACACAAAGGCTTACGTACTATGCTTGTTCATGTTATTTGATAAGCGGTCCAATAATTGCCACCCTGGGCTCCTAAATTTGTTCTCTGTTAAAGCAATTAGAAGTGGTGAGTTATAATTTAGTTAGAAGAAGTAATGCTTTGCAAGATTCCAATTAGAGTTTAGGTCTCTAGGAACTTTTCTCATGAGAGCTCAGGGACTGGAGCAGGGTTTATGATCTATAAGAGGTGCAATAGTTGGAGGAAAAAGTGATCCTTTAAGGCTAGTATGGGATTCTCTGGCTCCTTGGGTAGAGGTGGCGGCCCCTTGGGTGAGAGAGATGCTGCACGTAACAGAAACATAATATACTTTTTTCCCTTGGGAGTTTGCATTATTTGGGTTCTAACATTGTCACATTAGAAAATACGTCTGATAGGATAATTTTCTGCTGCATCTAAAAAAAATCTTCTCACCCATTATTACATTTATTGATACCTTTAGTATTGCTAACCACCAGAGCGTCCTATTTTGAACACTTAATTCACTATTTTGACTCTCTCAAAATGGAAGGAAATTTTGTGTCAGACTTTTGTTAAAGTGTCTTAATTGAATCTGCATGGATGGATCCTCTTTTTTCCTCTAATACTACTACATTTTTAAGACCATCTTCTCACAGCAATGTCATGAAAATTATCTGGTTTTGCATGCCTGCTGTATGTATGTGGTTTTATGTTGTTGATACCCATGCTTTGTTTAATACTTCATCACAAAAAGCAATGTACCATAGGAATGTCGTGTCTTGTATCTTGTAGAGAGAACTTGTGATGGAATTTCGACTTACATAACGAAAAAATTGTAAGTAAACTTTCCCATAAAGCATCTTTGATATCCTTAATTGATTTACGCTTGATCAATACCTGGAGAAAAAGCAGCTGCTCCAGAATCCAGATGAACAGTCACGGCTGTTGCATGAGGTCCCAAAAGTAATTGCTGATGAAATAGGACCAGAAGCTACACCACAGGATACTCCAGAAAATATAAAACAAGCAAACAGTGGTTCACCTAGGTCAATCCTCAGTGGAGCTTCTAAAATTCCTAATCATGTTATAGCAACAAATGGAACTGCATCAGCTTGGACGTCACATAGCACTGATTATGCAGGTGCATCATTTAGATTATTCATTTCTTTCCTTGAAGTGTTTCCCTGAATAGTTGAGGTCTTTTAATCTTGTGTCTGTGTGACAGTGATCGCCACATTTCTGCAATGTTCATGACTGCATTTTTTTATTTTTTAGTTGGGGGTGGGGGGGGGGGGGGGGGTGTTATTTAACATGGATCTTCAGAATTGACTGACCTATTGAGTAAGAAATGGAATTGGTGAAACATAATACTTTATTCTTAAAGTATCTTTGGTTATACTACAATTCATTCAGATGGAATTTGGAAGTCACTCTTCCAGAATCCGTGAAATAGTTCACTTTTTTGGTTTTCCCACGTTAATAAAAATGACTAGTTTTCCAAAGATCGTGCCTAAGATGACATCAAGTAATGAGAGAATCCACTTTTATGTCAAAGATTGTGGTGATGCAATGGAAATCATCATTGATTCATTCCATCTGACGTAATTCCCAAACTACCCTCAGCATCATGAAGAATGCCTTGCACTTCCTGTTGCACGAGTTCAATTTTGAATGATTCCAGTAACGTAGGATTAAATGAGCACACCAAATACATTGAGGTTGATTGCAGTTTTGCATAAGATTTGTTTGTGTGGTTGGTTGGAGAAAAAAGGAGGGGATGAAGAGAGAGAGAGAGAGGGACTATCTTGGTGTTTGGTGAATAAAGGGAATGAAAATTTTGGGAAACCATTACTAAAATTGCATTCCATAAAACCACCAATTTGATGCGTTGCCAAAATAGCTTTTGCAGAGCAATTTTAGCTTGTTTGGGAAGTTGTAACAATTTTTTGTTACAGGCTGACCATGATGGGCATTCATGTTCCAGTTTTGAGGGCAAGTGTCAAGACTCAAGATAGTGATGTTATGTTATATCTTTTAATTGCAAGTGATGACATATATAGAGGAGTCAATCAGTCTCTATTCTAGTTCTAGACTACCATTCTGTCTTACTCATATTTCAATTCCATAAAAGGGGAAATAAATGTATATCTTCAGGGAATGCCACAAGCCCCTTTTATCACCCGCTTTGGTGATATCTATAATTATATTGTTTCCCATTGTCCCTTGTTATGGTGCACTTTAAATTTGCAAGGGGCAGACTATAAAACAAACCGTTCCTCCCCCCCGGCCCCCTTCTTTTTTTTCTTGTCATGATTATCCTTTAAATTCTGATATCTCAATTATCCTTTAGTCTAATCATTTACTTAATTAATCATGCTTTTGTTGCAGAGTTTAATCACAATGTTATTGAAGAACAGTCAGTTCAACCATCACATTTCATAAACAAGAGTAATGGTGAGACACAGCTTGCAAATACAGAGGTGAATAAGTTTGTTGATGAAATGGTGGCAAAGCAGGTAATGACATCTCAAGTGATTGATTTGAGTGATGACGAGGAGGTCGAAGAATTAAGTGTTGCCAAGAAAGTTCCTGATGACATGCTGGGAAGCTTGTTATGGCATTACTTAGATCCCCAAGGAGACATACAGGGGCCCTTTTCTTTAACATCCCTAAAACGTTGGTATGATGCTGATTACTTTCCTCCAGATTTTCAGGTCTGGAGGGCAGATCGGATCCAAGATGGAGCTGTATTATTGAAAGACATACTTGGCCAGAATTTTCCCAATTGAATGTACTAGAGACTAGACTAGATTTGGTGCTCACTAAATCAGGGCATAATCTGTAAATTCAGTTTTAGATTTGAAGGCAAATAGTTGATCTCCCAAGATATTGGGAAATTAAAACAAAGTCTATTTCTTTTTCTTTTTCTTTTTTTACAAGGATTTTTGTTATTTGATGTCCATGAGAATGTGTATCATGAAATAAAAATGATCCTTTGAAACAGTGTATATCTTCTATTGAGTCTTTCTGAGATAGATCTTCACTTATTTAGCTTGAATTTACATAAGAAGGGTAACTGATTGTTTAAATTAGTAATCCAATGTCAGCCTAATTGATTTTTGTTTTGGATAACCAGTCAGAATAATTTCTCTTACCTAAACTTATGGTCCTATTATTATCAATATCTTATTTTGAGGCTGAAGTTCAATAAATCTCATATTTTGTTTTGTTGAAATTACTAGCTTAATTGGTACCAATAGTAGAGGCACCGGTGAGTTGAAGAAGAGATAGCCAACCTAGCCTAGGTGATGGTGTGAGTGAGGGAGACTGTCTGAGTCTCAGAGCATGAGTTAATTTACCTAAACAAAAGAAGAAGAAAAAAAAAATGAAGATCCTAGTATATCATTGCTCCGTATGCTTGAGTTTTCCAATATTAGGTTGAATTTTGATTATGCCACCCAACGGCCACTACTATAAATAAAAGTAAAGACTGGGCAATGGATAAAAGTACAGTAGTTGAATTTGAATTGAATTAATTGATCCATAGTTCATACCCGTGTCCGTGTGATATTATTTGTTCCAAGGTAAAGGTAGTGTGCCTTGAACTTGAAGAAGAGAGAGCCAACCTATACTATACATTTTCTGACCAACTTCTAGCCTTCCTCCCTATCTCCATCATGGGTGAAGTGGGCTTTCTTGGACTTGTTTTTCTAAGGAGTTTTGTTGGGTTTCTTGGCCCATGTCGTGTAGTCTAGTGAGAAAGTATAGTCAATGGGCTTTTGGGTTAAGTATGTTGTGATGGACCTTGAGCCCATATGGGCTAGTACTGCAGGCCCAAGGTTTGTTGAGTGATTTATTGAGTTTTGTTAAGCAAAACCCAACCCGTGTGGTGTAACTGTAGAGTGGTTTCAGATGCCTTTGGCCCTTTTTTTGCTGATTAGCCAAGTACCACCCAATGATATTTTTTCACGTGGTGCTTGTATTAAAAAAAATACATTTTTTCTTAGACATGTAAAAAAAAAAAAAAAAAGAGAGATCATGTTCAATCGAATACCCACTTAACATGTGAGTCCCTCTCTACTTAACTCTGCTTCTATTTTTTTTTTTTTTTTTAAATTTGGATTGTTATTAATTATTGAATTGGTGCTTCTACTTTTTTTTTAGAGTTTCAATCTATGGCATCCGCTTCTAATAATACTCTTTATCATTAGATTAAGACATCAATTAGTTTTTTATGTAAGTGAAGATTGAACCCTAAATCCCTTATTCAATCATCAGAGATTTTACCAGTTAAATTAATTGAAACCATATGAGGCTTCTACTTGAAATAATTATTCTTTTACCTTTTTTTTTTAAGGAAAAATTGTTCTTTTACCTTGAATAGCTCTGTCTACAAAATAACGACAATTTATCTCTAACAATCATTTCTTAGAAACAAACACACACACATCCACAAAGGAGAGGGAAATAGGTTATAACATAAAAGCACACTATAAACTCCACTCAAAATTCATGATCTTTAACGATTTTTTATGTCATGGTAATCAACAAAAGCTAAGGGCAAAATCTAAACAGTGTTAGATTTTAGACCTAAAATGTTTATAAAAAATAACAATGCCAAATAGGAATAAGAGTACACTAAAAATATACAAAGATGTACTCAACAACCTAGCAAAAGTAAAACTACTTTTTGATGTGTTTTTCCTTCTTTTTTTTTTTTCTTTTTTTTTTTCCGAAATAGAATTTTACTCTAACCTATATTTAAGTGTACGTGTGTGGTGGGCCTTTCTGTATTCTGGGTTGGACTGCTCCCGCCATACTGTGGCCCAATAGTTTTGGGGTATAAGAGTCGAGATTGGCTCAACTAAAACCCTCCTTAAGCTAGCTTGTGCACAAGCTAAGACCCTTTTATAGAGATCTTGATCGTGTGTCCACGACAAGGTATGCTGTCATAAAGACATTATGGCAAGAGAGACATATATAACATGATAATAAAAAGAGGTATTCTAACTAAAAAGCTTGCTGCCAACTAAAGATAACTTTGCAACAGGAAAACATGATAATATGAGTATGGCAGGGATAAGTTAGCAACAATGAGAAGAATAATGTTAATGCTTAAATAGTCATGATAAAAGAGGTGAAGTGGATTAGTCTGCTAAACTTGGCTCCTTTGCAAATTTAAGTCCAATAAGAGAACCAATCTCCAATGTGGGCAATCTCACAGGGAAATCCTACCATAAAAATTGCATACTTTGAAAGAATGGACCTAAGTGACTTAATCTTAAATCCTTTAACTTGCTAGAGAGTATGCTATTGAGAGGGAGAGAAGGGAGTAGCCTATTGGTGCATGCCCTATCACACTTTTGTTTTCTCGCTTCACTTCCCACTCTCCTATTTTCTTTCTCTTTGTTTATCTTCTTATGTTTTTTCTCTGTTTTCTATTTCTCTCTTCTTTCTATGTTTATTGTTGTTCTTCCTTGTTCTCCCGTTGTTGTTTACTGTGCACAGCTAAGGCATTTTTATACTACCTTTCGTGATAAGATTTATCGTTTTACCCCTCAACTACTTTGGGCCTAGTATGGGTGTCTTTCCCGGGCCACCCACTGGTTTGTTGGCTGCCCAGCCACCACCACCACTCTATGCTAGCTGCGCCACATTCCATCCCCAAACAAAGGGAGTTTTGTTTTATCTTCTTTCTTTTCGTGACATTCCCCTCCGAAGAAGGGTTGGGTATCCTCTCTTACCAACTCCTATGGCATGCACCTAGTGATTTTAACTCATCTTTCCCTTTTTTGGGTGGTATGTTATCCCAGTAGAACATTTCCCCAAAAAGAGTTTGAATGAGAATCCTATTATAGACTTCCCCCTTCTCCCTACCGCCAAACCATACCCTTTTTTACCTTTGACCCATGGCCCACCGCCTCTGAATTGGTTGAGTACAAGTGGGTGGTGTCTGAGCTTTGTGCATACTCCACTCCCATATGAGTCTATCACTTGTCTGGTGTTCATGAGTTTACCATTGCCTATGGGTTTTTCTAGTCTTACTGTGCGTTCTATTGCTTATTTTTAACTCTTTGTGGCGTGGATGAGTCATTAATCTTTATTCTTTGCATCTCGTTTTTCCTTTGGGCTGTGTATTGCTTGGGTATGGGCCTTTTCTTCTTTAATTCAGCCTCTGTCTCCTTTTACTTATGGTTTGTGAGTCGACTTGTATTCCTGCCACACCACTATATTACTTCTGTCATGATATCGCTTAACTTGTGCTTGATGGGCCTCCTTTGGGCCTACCACGTATTATTCATTTGCTTAGTTCACGCTGCCTAGTATTTTTGCTAGGTCAATTCTCATATCATCTTTGGCTTCCTTGGCCCATTTTATTCCTTTGGGAGTCCTCAACCCACTTTATTCGTTTGGGCATCCTTGGCCCATCTCATTCTTACATTCTCATGGGATTTTGCTAAATCATTCAGGATTTCTTGGCCCAATTATCATGTCCTCTACTTTTGGGGTTTGTTGACCTTTAAACCAATCCCATTTACTAATCTCTCTCTTTGGGCTCCTCTGGTCCATCTTTGCTTGCTTGCTTTCTGCTTCTTATGATTCCCATGAGCTTACTACTTCATTTTCTAGGCTCCCTCAAGCACATTTGCTTTCTTCAGGGCCCTTTTTACATGCCTGTGGACCATTATTCATGCCAATCGGGCTTAGTGGTTTTTCTTACTCTACTAATTCTTCTTCCTTCACCCCTTTTATATTGTTGGGCTTCTTCTTGTTATTGGACTCTTTTGCCAAAATTGGGCATCAACAACATGTATGAAGTTCCTTCCTAGGTACTTAAATCTTGTCCCTTTCGTTATTGTTATTGCTAACAAAAACGCAAATTACTTATTACAAAAGAGATTAAATTCAATAAGGATGCAGTGTAAAATCTTTGGTTTACCCCTCCAATAGCAACATGCCACGTCAGCATTTCACTAATCAATGAATAGGAGAAATCACACGCGATCATTCATGAATTCCTAACCCTCGAATGGAAAACCCAGTGATTGCCATAGACCCTAACAAATGGAGAGGTCACTGGAAAAATTGTTGTAGTCTAAAAAAGTGTCGAAGCCACTGTTTGGTGGTGATTATGACCTTCAGGTTTGGATTTTTCTTGATTTGTTAGAATACGCGGAGTATGAAGCCCATGAACCCAAGTTACTCAACCCAACATCAAATTTTCTTAGTCACCAACATCACAACATCAATTTAATCCCTCTCTCTACCCATTATTCTCTCACTCTCTGTCTCTTTGATTTCTCTTTAATCTGCTCCATACCTAGACACCCATGGCCAAAGACACCAAGCTCCAAACGCAGAAACCCATGGCCAAAGACCCCAAGCTCTACATCTCACGATTTCTTTTTAATTTCTCTTTTATTTAAACGATTTCTCTTCATTAGACCATTTTTTTCATTATTCCATTTTGAACCCGTGGTCTGGGTTTAGAGAGAGAGAGAGAGAACCCGTGATTTGGGTTTAGAGAGAGAAAGAGAGAGGGAGATAAGGTTGGCGGTGAGTTGGAGTAGATCCAGAGGAAGGAGGCCGGCGGTGATTTAGAGCAGATTAAGGGGAAGAAGGCCAGCGGTGGTCTAGAGCAGATCAGGTCCCCAGAGGGAGATAAGTTGGAATACGCGGCCTGTCTACAATACCAAACCACCAACAACAAAGCTGAGTATAAAGCCCTCTTTAAAGGATTAGAATTGGCTAAGTCCTTAGGAGCGAAGTCAGTGAATGGAATGAGTGAAGCTAAGGAAGATCGAATGAAGAAATATCTCAACAAAGTAAAGTGGCTCGTCCAAAAATTTAAAGAGGGTTGTTTTGTTCAACTCCAGAGGGAGAAAAACATGGAAGGGAACGCTTTGGCAAAAGCAGCTTCAACAGGAGGAGTTATGGACGAGTATGACAAAGTCCAATACATGTCGAGCATAGATCTTCCAGAGGTACAACAAGTAAAAGGGGAAGAAAATTGTATGACTCCAATAATAGTTTATCTCAAGGAGGGAAGGCTTTCAAAAGACAAGGACGAGGCTAGAAAATTGAGAATTAGGGCTGCCAAGTATGTCCTCATAGACAAAGTGTTGTACAAACGAGGTTTCTCTCAGCCTTACTTAAGGTGCCTAGCCCTGGACGAGTTAAACTACGTATTGAGGGAAGTTCATGAATGAGCATGCGGGAATCACTCGGGAGCAAGGTCACTAGTCCATAAAGTCGTTCGTGTAGGCTACTACTGGCCAACTATTCAAGCAGACACTAAGGCCTATGTCAAGGTGTGCGACCAATGTCAACGCTTCAGCAACATCCCCAGACAACCGTCAAGGTATCTAACCCTGATGATGACCCCGTGGCCTTTTGCGCAATGGAAATTGGATATCTTAGGTCCCTTTCTACTAGGAACTAGGCAAATGAAATATTTAGTGGTGAGGATCGATTACTTTACTAAGTGGGTGGAAGTCGAACCCTTATCAAAAATTACTCAGCAAAATGTCAAAAACTTTGTTTGGAAGAACATTGTGTGCAGGTTCGGAGTACTTAGGGTATTAGTGTTTGACAACGGACGACAGTTCGACAACACACCTTTTAGAGACTTTTGGGAACAACTAGGGATTAGGAATCATTACACCTCACCCTCCCACCCACAGGCAAACGGACAAGCAGAATTTGTAAACCGGTCCTTATTGAAAATCATCAAGGCCCGGCTTGAAAGGGCAAAGGGAGTATGGCCAAATGAGCTACCAGGTGTTCTATAGGCTTATAGGACAACTGTGAGGACCCCCACAGGGAAACTCCTTTCAAGTTAGCATATGGAAGCGAAGCAGTGATACCTACAGAAGTACACATGGCAAATCACAGGGTGATGAAGTATCAAGATGAGGATAATGAAGAGCAACTTTGTCTCAGCCTTGATTTGATAGACGAGATAAGGATGGAAGCAGAACAAAGGGCATCAAGGCACAAAAATCTTATGGCTAGGCAATATGATGCGATAGTGAAACCCAGGTGCTTCAACATTGGGGACCTCGTCCTTAAAAGGGTCTCTTTCACAACCAAGAACCCAACTCATGGAAAACTGGGGCCTAATTGGGAAGGACCCTATAGGGTCATTAATTGCAAAAGACAGGGATCTTATTGCTTGGAAGCCTTGGACAGACGGAAGCTGGAGCACCCTTGGAACGTTGAGCATCTGAGAAGGTACTATCAATGAAGGGCCAGCCTGGACGAGCGGCACCATAGACGAAATTGAAGTGCTTTCCTCGACTTTATCCATGTTTACTACCCTACGTTTATAACTATTATTGCGTGTTTTAAGTGTTTTTATCTTCTAAGCGTGTTAGACTCTAACTTATGCACTGTCTAAGGACAAGTTTATGGTGGACGAAGTTACGTACTTAGTCTATCTGTTTGTATAAGTATTTTCATTTCCCTAAGGCATTGGCTTCTAAGCGTGTGACATGCTTGTGGATGATGTTTTATACTATGTATATGCAGTTTGAATCTCCAATGTATGTGATACATAAGTCTAACTCCCATAAAGTCTTCCGCAAGAGGGCTAATACCCAAGACAAGAAAAAATCCTTGGATGTGACGTCTATGGGCTTTCCTTAAATGAGGATAAAGCAAAGAAAATAAGCTTAAGGCATACTCGTCCAAAATAATGGACAAGAAGATGCATGCTCGTCCAAAGGATGAGATAAAACCTTAAGGGTAAGCGTCCAAGAAATGGATGAGGAAAAGCATGCGTATAAGAATACTTGAAATCCATGGATAAATATAACTAGCCAAAACAGTCCAATCTATGGATGAGTAAATGCTGGAAGTGTGGCACTCAAAGACTAGAGTGAAATGTCCAGCCTATGGATGAGGAAAAAACTAGCTAAGTTTCTAGACAAATAAAGCTGGAAAATGCAACACCATTCATTGAATATGAATAAATTCCTGAATATAAACGAGCAAAACACCACGAGTGGACAAACCACTTAAAAACCAATATAACATGAATGGTGTAAGCAAGAGATGAACTCGTCCATACAATAACAATCAATAATGGATAAAAAAGTAATGGAAACAAACATTCATTCATCAAAGTTTTAAAAATGGTAGACGACCGCCGTCCAAAAGCCCATAAGGCAATTGTTTGGAAGCTCGTCTTAAAAACTATAGACGAGACAAATGTACTTGAATAAACTTGGATAGTCCAAAACAACGGACCTTCTACTTAAAAAAAAAAAAAAAGAAGAAAAAAAATAAACTGATCAAATTTTTATACTTTTCTTAAGGAATCCTCTCCAGTATTGGGCTCGTCTTGAATTGGTTGAGTGGAGGCATCGTCTTCAATATTGACGTCTTTAGAACTCATTTGGAGAAGAGAGCTGGCAGCACCACCAAGTTGAAGTTTGATAGAGCTAAAGTCAACTTTAGGAAAGTTTTCCTTAGCATTCATATGAAAATCTTCAAACTTAGCTGTATAGTTGGTGTCTAGCAAATCAGTAAATTGCTTGGAAGCTCTAAACTCCTTCAATGCATCCTCTT
This sequence comes from Castanea sativa, assembly GCF_040712315.1. NCBI lineage: Eukaryota > Viridiplantae > Streptophyta > Magnoliopsida > Fagales > Fagaceae > Castanea > Castanea sativa. Next base: position 21,665,737 of record NC_134016.1, read on the forward strand.
TGGCCTTCTTAAGGGAACTACTCAGCTCATCATTCCTTTTCTAAAAGTGGTCAAGACGAGTGTCCTTTTCAATAATATCAGTTTTAAGCTCTTCGACGAGAATTCGCAGCTCCTTGGCTTTGTCCCTAGCCTTAGCTACTACTTCAACCCAGCCTTTGAAATCGTCCTTGACTTCCTGGATCCTCTTTTCAAGCAAGATCCTCATCTTGTCTAGCTCCATGGCCTGCCTAGACGCAGTGATGAACTTTGCCATTACCTACACAAGTGATTAGAAATTTTGTTAAAAAACAAAATGCATGTATGTGCTATAATGATGAAGACGAGGTAAAAAAATAAAATTGACTTACCTTGAAAAGATCGCGAACACTTGAGTGCTCAAATTCTCTCAAGGACATGTCGTAGCACACAGCCACGTCCTTGCCAGTTACGGCCTTCTCAAATCTTTCCCAGGCCAAATCCTTGTTCAACAATGTTCATAGGGACCCTTTGAGGAGGCTGAGATGAGGTAGGCATGGTAGTCTTGGACGAAGGAACATTAGCAGGCTCGAATGAGTCTATGTCCTAGATCTGAATGGACGACTGCTGAAAGGTAGGGGGAATAGGGAGACCAGGCATGACAACCCCAATCTTGAACGACGTATGTTTTGCCCTCTTTTCCTTACGACGGCTTGGAAGATTCTCCAAGTCAATAGCCTTTGATAAATTTCTTTTATCACTAACGGCTGGACGAGGCTGATTTTGGACCTCCTGCCTGGTTGCCTCATCCACCACTTCCTTACCTTTGTTCTCTTTCATGGTTGCCATCCCTGAAGGGAAAAACTTTAGTCATCCAAGAAGATAAAAAATAAACTCTTAAAAAAGAAAGGAAAGGATAGAAAACTTACGTCTGCGGACAGTGAGCTCGTGAGCTAGAGCTTCTTTGGACGGCTCGGGACTAAGTCCCCAGATGGCAAGACGCTGAAGACTTACTAAAGAGTGAAAAGCCCTGTCAGTGTATAGACGAGCTTTCTGGATGCGTTCAAGATAGAACCTGCTCAAGGTTGGTCATCTAACACCTATAAAAAAAAAAATTAAAAAAAAAAGAGAAAAAAGAAAAGAAAGAAGAACGAAGAATTGTTAGACGACTACAGGCAAAAAATAAAATATATAATAATAATAATAATAAAATAATAATAATAATAATAATAATAATAATAATAATAATAAAATAATCATAATAAACATACCTTTAGGATGAAGGTTCTCTAACTCTCTAGTATAGGGGGCAAAAGGATCCCTGCCAACCTCGACAGGGTGTCCAGCCCAAAAACCAGAGACGAAGAAAAACTCCATCTTCTAGTTCCTGTCTGATGTGACCAAGGATTTTATTAGCCTACAATCTCTCCCTCTGGCTGTAAATTGGTAAAAGCCAAGGGATTGCTTAATTTATGAGGGCTTGTAGCAGTAGAGGAATTCGTCCACAGTAAGAGGACGATCCACCTCAAACACCTCCCTCCACAAAATTTGCACAGAGATGACTAGCCTCCATGCATTAGGGTTAAACTGACATATTCCTAAGCCTAACTTGGAAAGTAACTCCCTAGAGAAGACATTAAGGGGCAATCTCAAACCCCTTAAAAGGTAAGCCTGATAAATACCTACACCAAAACGGGGTTAACAACACCACTTCCCACGAACACCTAGCCTAGGGTTTAGGTCATCCAGAATTTTGTACCAATTCCTAAGGGATGTCAACCTCTTTTCATTCGTCTTGGAGTGGATCCCTACAGCACAACTATATATTGTTTCAACCTCGTTTTGAAGGGTAGACGAAGAAGTGCTTGAGGTACCAGCCCTAGACCCAGACGTTGCCCTCGTCCTAAGCTACTCCTGTAAAACCTCAACGGGAAACCCAGGAACACCTGACGTGTACTTGTCTGTAGTATTACCCCCAGAACTACTGTTACTACCACTACTACTATCGGTACTAGAGCCACTAGAACTAATAGTATCGTGATACTCGCCTATAGCCTTGTCAACGTTATTACTAGACGAAGAAAGGATAGTCTCAGACATGTTGAAATTTGAAGGAAAACCTAATAAGGAGAATGGAGAGAAAACCTGGCTCTAGACGAGTAAGGACTAAGGATGCGTGAATACTTCTAGACGAGGCTTTGGACAATGAATGTCAAGAAAGAAAATTTAGGAAATGCAAGGGGTAGGAGAGGAATTCTACTATTTATAGGTGTTGAAATTTGGCATCTGAAATGACATGCCCAACTAAAGAGCGCCGCGTGGCATTTTTCTTGAAAAACTAAATCGACACGGCAGGTCATCAATGAAATCATGACACGTGGCACAATCTGGGATGATAAAATTCAACCATAGAAATTGTGAAACATGGGACGACATCCAACTACTAGTGTAAAGGCACATGTCCAAAGACAATAGTAAATTCTCTAGTACTCTGGACGACCCTTGGACAAGGGGACAACTGATGGTGAACTAAAAATTAAACCAACTCCAATTTGTCCATAAGAGTCATCCGTGAAGAAAGGTGTCCCAACGTAAGAAGGTCGTCCATAGTAGGATGACTGTCCATGGGCGTGAGGGTCGTCTGTGAGGAAAGCGCACGGACGACCCCCTAACACTTGGGAAAATTCCAGGGAAATTTATCCACACAAACTAGCAAATCGAACCATGTGTCATTATCCCAAGGCGCAAGTAAGACCCTGGTTTGTCACTGTATCTTCTAACTGAGTATTCAACTTCCAATGACAGTTATAAAAGATGAAGATAAAATATAATTCCCATAGCAGTTGTGGAAGTTATTATTGAACCCTCTGACCTCCTCAAATACAGGGGAAGTTACAAATCATATAACCGTTTCAAGAGCACTCTATATAAATACCCTTTTAGACTAGATGAAGGTAAGTACAAAACAACTCCTGAAAAGTTGGAATTCTAGAATAAAAGAAAGAAACTAACTTTGGTATCGGAGGATTCTTGGCCGGTCCACCCCGTCACCTTTGATCGTGTGTTCTTTTTTAGGCTTTCCAAGTAATCACTAGTCCTTTGAAATCCGAAATATCCAGTCTATTGATTTTCCTTACACCATTAAAGTCTACAAAATTTTAGTTTAATTGGTTAGAGAAAAGCCTGATTCTGACTGGCGAGGATTTTTTATTTTTATTTTTTGTTTAGTAACGGGGAGAAGAATTTAGGTAGAGAAATGTGTATGTATTATATTATTTAATTTACTTTGACACCTGACAGTCTACGGTCGATTGTATGTATTGTACTATTATTATTATTATTATTATTTTTGGAGATATGTATATATATTTTTAATTTATAAAAGGTATGTATGTCTGTAATGTATTGTTGTTGTTGTTATAACCTAAACCCACGCGCACTCAATAGACATCATATATAGGCTTTAAAAAAAAAAAAAAATCATATGATATGACATGTATAACATAAAATTAAAAAAAAAAATTGCAAGTAATAATACAAAAAGATTTGATTATTTTCTTCCTTCCTTCCATTTATTTATTTATTTTCTCTTTTGCAAGTCAGTCATAGGCTGTTTTAAGAATTTTCAACTGCTTCTGCTTCTGCTTCTTCTTCTTCCTCTTCCTCCCAGCTTTGAATCCCCAAAACAAAAATCATTGTTTGTGATTCTGATATTTGATATTTGATATCTGATATTTGGGTTGGTATATTTATCTCTGTCTATCTCTATCTCTATCTCATTTGCTCCATTTCCTTTCATATGTATATCTCTCTACTAATTTTGTTTTCTATTTAGGTCATCTTCATTCATTCATTCATTCATTCATACATACTTAAAAAAGAGTAGTATGCCGACCAGTGTTACTTGTACTATTTTCACTTCCCAACATAGATTCAGGCCAATCGCTTTCGAACCCTAGCCCTAGACCTAGACCTACCAACACATCTCGAATTCGGTCTTTCAATTAATTTGAATCTGATTCTTTCGGACATGGAGAATGGCTACGATGACGTTAAATTGGCCGATAAATTCTCCGGCTTGGCCGTCACCGCCACCAACATCGTCGATAATGATCATGATCATGATCGCAACAACAACGACAATTTGTATCAGGTAATAAAAGCCGTGGAAGCCGCCGAAGCTACCATCAAACAACAGGTTGAAGAGAACACTCGTTTGCGGAACGAGCTCCAAAACAAAATTCTTGAGCTCGACAGATACGTATGTTTTTGTTTTTTTAAAATTCTTTGAACTCTACTCTCTGAAAGATAGCACTACGTTACACTACGATTTGACTGATTGCAGCAGAGGGTAGATGAATCAATGGCTCAAAGACATACATGGAATGGGCGGGGTCATGAATCTGCTCCCGACGATAGGTTTAGGAACATGAACATGAACATGAACAATGCTTCGATTGCTCCATCGGGTCCAATTATTCTCCATCAAGATTTAAAGCCCAACACTGAGGCTGCTGCTACTATGCAGAGTCACGCAGAAAGCAACACCGAGACCAGCACCAGCACCAGCACCAGCAGGCCTCCTCCAGATAATGCCTTCTTCTCTTTGCCATCTACACTACCTTTCTCTCCTGGCAGGTATAATCTTCATTTCCATTTCCAATTTTAACTCAAATGCTTAGTTGCATTAATATATTTATCTTCCAAAGATATCTTGTAAAAGATCAAAACAAGAAAGAATTTGATGAAACAAATCTAGAGTATAGTTCACTCTTTTTTTTGTCTATAAAATATGTCACTCGGTATTATTAATTAGAATTCGCCAATGTTGTGTGTTTGTCTTAGGTATCAAATGGAAGAACATGATGCGCGGTTCAATTTAACTGGACAAGGGCTGATGCCGATAACTGAAGTTAACAATAGTAGCAATCTCTGGAAGCAGGTATAATTCATATAGTTCTAGAAGAATTGGTTTTCTTCTTTTAAGGTAAATATTTAATGGACCAGATGTATTTGTGTAGGATCTTGCTGTCAAGATTCGGGAACAAGAAGAGGAGATTATGCAATTACGGAAGCATCTTGCAGATTATTCTGTTAAGGTAAAAACGGCAAGCGTATATTTCTTCTTCTTTATTGTTTTCACTTATATGCTAATTGAAGTGACTAATATTAAATATGTTATGATAGGAAGCGCAAATACGCAATGAAAAATATGTTCTGGAAAAGCGCATTGCTTATATGCGTCTGGTAGGCAGTATATATGTATATATATATATTTTTTAATTACAAATCTTATTACCTTCCTTTCCCCTTATTTCAGTTTGGGGTTTGATGTAAAGTTTTTTGGTTGTCTTGATACTAGGCCTTTGATCAGCAGCAACAAGACCTTGTGGATGCTGCATCAAAAGCTCTCTCATACAGACAAGACATAATTGAGGAAAATATACGTCTCACTTATGCATTGCAGGTAGTTTTATGATTCTCTTTTCTTATTTTCTCATACCTGGTGGATATTGATTTTGTGTTTGTATATTCAGCTATATTGTCAACAAAACCATCTGTTATTTTAATTATTCCATCCCCCCCCCCCCCCCACCCAAAAAAAAACCTTCAGTAGATCGGTTTTCTCAAATAGTTGTGTAAATTTGATGCTACAAATGGTGTTAGGTTGTTAGTCATATTTCCTGATTTTTTATAATTTAACCTAAGTATTATGGTTCTATTTTATATCTGTTAGGATGCACAGCAAGAAAGATCAACATTTATTTCGTCTCTGCTGCCTCTTCTATCGGAGTACTCTCTGCAGCCACCAGTTCCTGATGCCCAGTCTATTGTTAGCAATGTCAAGGTCAAGTTTAAATAATTTTTATGTGTTGTCATTTCTGATATAGACATTACTTCTGTCGTATTATAAATATCTTTGAAGTAGACCATAGTATAAGTACTGAACATTCATAAGCTTTCACTACTCGTACCTTTAGCTGGCAAATGAATTATTATTACGCATTCATTTACTCCAGATATACAAATTGAAGATTTTTTTTATGTTCTTGTAATTGTGTACCATTTATAATCTTTCTTTGTACAACTCTTTAGGAGAGTTCTGTTTATACACCCTGTTTACTTAAATTTCCTCCTATTCCAAAAAAAAGCATTATAGGTAAGGAGTTCCATTTATAATCTATCTTGTTAGCGAGATAATGAAAACCATTGTCATTAGCAGGGTAATTTCTCATACAGCCTCTCTCTCTCTCTCTTCCTCCAACCTCCTTAAGAAGGGAAGAAAGAAAAGAAAGGGAATTCTGAGATTAGTTGGATTTCTTCTGTGTCCTTTCACTTGCTTGAGAGAGATTATGGGTAGCATCCGCATCTCATTTACTTAATGTTGTCTCTCTTGTAACTTCCACTTGTGTTAACTTCTATGCTGAGATTTCTTTTGGGCGACGGTATAAAACCTTGACAATTTGTATGATATTGTAGATTGGCTTTTTCTTATTTTTCAAATTAAGTAGTCCAACATTGTTCTGGCATTGAAGGGAACAATGAAATCATGTGGAGTGAAAGGGTGGACAGTTATAGCTTGGGTCAATAGATTTGAAGGCCTTTTTATTTTTTTATTTTTAATATCAATTCAAGGGGTAGTAAGTTTGAATTACTTGCTTCAAGCTCAGATTATACTGGCTTGGTGGCTGAGCATTACTTGCTGAAAGTTAATATTTTAAGGAGATGACTGAGGATTTTATGAGAAACTTTACATTGCTTATCACAGAGAGAGAGAGAGAGAGAGAGAGAGAGAGAGAGAGAGAGAGAGACCTGAGATTGTCAGTAATCATTTCATAAAAAAACCTGAACCATTAGATTCTATCTAGATATAAATAGTGACAAATTTATGGCTATGCTCAGCCTTGATTTTAATTATGCAGCTATAGTCGTGGTCAACTAACTTCATTCCTTGTACATTTATGTAATATTGCATGCTAGCATGTTCCTCTCAAAGGAGACATGCATTTCAAGAGGGCCACTAAAATATTTACATGTTGGCCATTGGGCCATATTAGATGTGCCTTACTTCAAGGCATACTCTAAGCTCGCTTTAAAAAAAAATATTTCTCTTGTATGTAAGTTTTAGTATTCTCTCTAGCCTATATTATTTTCAATATAGGGAATGCCGGCATGATGCTTAGACTGTTCCAAAGCACACCCCCTCCCCTCAAAATTTGGCTTTCTGTTTAGTTTATTTGGTGGATGGTGGTAAAGGGGATGGAGCACTGTATTTTTCATTTGTTGATGTTATGTATATCTGAAATTATCCTTGCTTCTAGAGGGGTCTCCCCTCCCTTCTCTTTCTCTCTAAAAAAAAGAAAAAAAAGAGCTCTCATGGAGGATAATTTTTCATATTTTTAAAATTTGGCTTGTTCTAAAGAAATCCTGATGGAAATTATTAAAATTTCTAAAAAAAGTTTCTGCTTTATTGCAGGTCTTGTTCAAACATTTGCAGGAGAAGCTCCTTCTTACTGAGGTATGTTCTCTATATTTGAGATTCTTTATGGCTAATCTTCCGGTTCGAGTTTTGAATTGTTGCATCTGGCTTTGATCCTTAATTGATCAGTAAACTTAAACTTTGTGATGTTAGCTTAAGATATCTTGGATTTGGGTGTTTGCCAAGGAATTGGAAGTTTGAGGTTAGGTCTTACTTCTGGGCCTTGAGGGGGATGCTTTGATATCAGTTTTATCTTGGAGAAGCATTTGGCAAGCTGAAGTCCCCAGCAAAAGTGTTTTTTATTTCTGGGTTGTGGGGGTGGGGGGGTGTTGGTTGGACAGCGGCTCAGATGATAACCCTAATGGTGGATAATTTTGGAGAATGTAACAAAATTGTAGCTAATTCTTGCTGTGTGCAAATTAAGGAGACTGGACTTTGTCATTGCGCTATTGTGCAGGAATTGTGGTTACCAGTCTTCTCTTTGTTTGGGATTTTGGATGATACCTAGGTTAGTTGTGGCATTTTTGACTTGCTGGAAAGGTTCCTTCAGTAGATACCAAAATAAAGTGATAGGATAAAGTTTTCCTCCAAACCGGTGCAAAGGAATCTCCTCCAACCCATTATGTGTCTATTCATAAAACCATCCACATGTATTAAATCACATGACTCATTAAATTATTTAAACAGGTCACATGACTTATAAATAGGTTATGTGACTAAAAGTACACATAAATGTTTGTTGGAATTACCTTGTAGTGGGATGGACAAATTTTCCTCCAAATTGGTTTGGAGGTAAACCTTGTCCAAAATGATATCAAATGCTGACCCCTTACTTCTTATATGGTGCATGGAGAGGAAGAAACCTGAGGACATTTGAAGGCACAAAGTATTCAGTTATTGATTTAGTTGAAGACTATTTTTCAAAGTCTCTCCTTAATTGGGCGACAATAATTGATCTTACTTCTGTAGTTTCTTTACTTGAGCATTATTTGTTTTTTCTTTTTCCAAAGTTGATTATCTTGACCATGTTCATTTTTTTTTTTTTGGTCATAGTCAAAGCTAAAGGAGTCTCAATATCAATTAACACCTTGGCGTTCAGATGTGAACCACCCGAATTTTGCTCCACAATCACCAGCCCACACCATTGGTGCACCGTTGATGACTTCAGTATGCTCATATGCCTTCTTGTTATTCCTCTACACGTCTCTCTCCCTCTCTCTCTCCCTCTGTCGCTTTTTCTAATTATATAAATTCTCTGGATCAGAACAAAAATGAACTTGAACTGGTCCCTCAACCAACACATTCCCATGGAAAGATACCAATTTCTACTTCTGATGCTCAGACGGTCAGAGATTGGGATCCATTGAGTCACCATCATAGTGGTTTGGGTGGTGTTGCGGTACAAAATCTGGAACCCGAGGACTTGGGGAGGTATTCACCTCTTGCAAGCAGGTGAGCCTGGTCAAATGGAGACTGCTACTGTGAACTGAATGTACAAATTACAACCATCTGCATTTGTTGGTGGGTTCTGTTCTCAATGAATTTTTATGTTGAATGGTCATGTATGTGTGATTGTTGTCAAAAATGTGTGTTAATGAGAGCAAGTTGTGAATGCTCTGTACGAAATCAAATATCTACATATTCTTGTTGATTAATTGACACCTTGTTTATTAGGGCAGCCAGTTTGACTCCACTACCATTCCCTCTGTTGTTACCTTTATTCTCAAGTTAAAAATTTGATGCAATACTTATAAAAGATTCTGAAACTAATATGATCTTTTAATATTTTTTATTTTTTTATAATTTTAAAAAGAGGTTTAAAAACCTTAATCTATTTGAAATATATAACAATTGCATTTTGTGAATAAGAAGATAGCTAGGATTCTACAGTATGATTGTTGTTGCATTTTATAAGATATCAGCTTAAAACAAACTTAATTTGCATATAAGGTGTACCTCTGCTTCTAATGAATTGTTATTGATCTATCAAAAATGAAAGTGGATAATCTTGGTTAAGTGTAAGCCCCTAGCAGACTCCCCAAAAGGAGTACTCTAACTCTAGGTGGCTTTGGCACTCAATAAGCTCAAATACATATTGCTTCCATTCTTCTTTAATAAGTGAAAGAAACAGTCCCATAAAAACCCTTTCATTCTTTGTTCTTTATTAGGTAATATTTGTCTTGATTGTTTTAAGCATGAATGTTTTTAGAGGCTGGAGGCCATTCATCATAAAAATTTTATGGTGTTGTGTAGCCTTTTATTGAGTATGGTTTTGTAATAAGTTGTCAATGTTACAAGATGTCAAAAAATGAACTTGAACGGTATTCTGTTTAAACTGTCTAGGTAATAAAATGATTGCTTTTGAACAACCTATGATGGATCTTAATATATTGTTATGCAATTTGAATGATTGGATGGCTGCTTTTAGTTTTCATTCCTTCTCTAAATTTGTTGAATTTTCTTGATTTTTGTAATTATAATGGATTTTATTGGTTGTTGTGCACAACCTTTGCACTTGGAAGTGCTTTACTTATTAAAAAATAATAATAAGATTGTTTAATTTAGCACCTTTTGTGGTCTCTCCCCCACCTCCCCCCCGCCAATTATTAACTAAATCTTTTAGTTTCTTTTGATGCAACTGGTGTATCAGTGTATCAATATTTGTGCTAAAATAACAGATGCCAAGAAAAACAAAAGGCCTTGGACACGCAATGAATCTTGAAGTATAATTTCTGCATCCCCCTGACCAAATCCACAGACATTAGGATTACTTGTTAATGGTTGATCAAGTTGGACTGATTCTCCCTCTGAAACAAGTTCATGTCCTGGGAGGATAATATCAATCACTTGATGTCCATCCAATGTATCCACTATGGTTATTTCGTATCCTCCTTTTCCTTAGAATTTATAGATAGCTAAAACTTGAATATCTAAACAAGTTGTATTTTGTATTTCTAGTCCAATAATTTTTATTTATGTAAAAAAAATCAGTGGATTTGTAGTAAAATCATAGTATGGGCGCTATGTGAAACTTTTAGCCAGGCTAGGCTGGGATTCAAGAACAAAAAGAAGTGGAATGATTTTCTTGTAAAAATTGTATTCTAGTATTTTATGCATAAAACGGATCGGGCTTGTATCTTTTATTTTTTGAATTTTTTTTGGTAGATAAGCCCTTTAAAAAGGCTCATGTTAAAGGTGTAATGAGAATGATTATATATAATATGCGGTGAGAGCTTTGTGTATTTTGACTTATCCTAAACAAAAAAAAGGGGAGAGATAAAAAGAGATTCGCCACTCCCCTGACTTTTTCTGTGTCTCCCCCCTCCCCACCTCTTTTATTGCTAGATCCAGTGTTTATCTTCACAATCCCCCTCTTCCTTCACTATTGTACTTCTCTCAGTTCTCGAATGAATGAAACTGTTTTAGTTCTTTGTAATGTACTAAATGTTTGTTTTATTTTTGGATGTTTCTCTTGTATATATGTCATGTACTAGGGTTGCACACCTTATTTGCTTCTTGATGAAATTTTTTACTTATAACAAATTGCAATAAAGGTTTGTTTATATCTGGAGGCAGACAAAATTTTAGTTTCTGGGATAGCTTTAGTAGTGACATTCTGCCTTATATATATTTGATAGATAAGTTAGGCAACTGAGGTTGCAGTAGGTTTGTGACTGGGAAATGGAGCTAATTTTGGCTTTGACAACTTGGTGCTGGATGTGTGTTTGTATCTAAGTTTTGTTGATTTTATTTTACATTTTTGCTCGTAGGTTGTCTAATTTCTTTATGGTTCTGATGACTGTTTAAAAGGTTTTGGATGATAGTAGGGAGTGTCTTGGAAGGTAACTGATGGTAGTAGGCAGTGGAAGTGGGATTTTAAGTACCAATTTTTTGTCAAAATTCTTCTCATTATTTAGCAACGATTCAATGTATGCTACCATTTTGGGAATTTTTTCTTTGTGGTCGTTTTTTGGTAAGATGTGTTTTAGTTTGGGTGATATCTTTGACTGTTAGTACATCACATAGTAGAGATGGTTTGGATCTCACTTAACAGACTCTCTGTGCTTAAAGATTCAAGTATCTCATTTCTGGAGCTCAAATGTGGATTATTTGGAATTTCCTGGTTTTCACATAAGAAGATGATGAATGTTCTTGTTTTTATATTCTGAATGTCCAGTGATGGTTTGCTTGAGCTTCTAGATGATTGCTACTTTTTGAAAATTTATTTTCCATGATTGCAAGATAAAACTGGAAGGTCGAACATTTTTTAGCTTATTAAAGATGGCTTTCTCAGCACATAGTAGCTCATCTTGGCTGTTCGTTCTTACAAATTTACTTCTGGATAATTAATTCAATTAAGGATGATTTCGATGATGGACCTTGCTGTCCATGTCTCATTGTTCCTTCCACTGTTGTGTAATCTCTTCCCTTTGTTACCTTCAACAACTAATTTATATTCACCTAGTAAAACAAGCTTGCATTTCTTGGATTTATTGTGAGGTTATGTACTGATTGTCAGTGCATCATGATGATTGCATGGCAAGTGCTGCATACGTATTTTTTTATCATATAAATGTGTTGTCCTGCTCAAGTGTCTTGTTTGTCTTGCAGGATTCCAGCAGCCCATGGTATACCTGGTCAGCTTGCTGTTACTCAAAGTGAGGTACATCCAGCACGTTATGGTGAAGAAATTACCAGCAAACAGGTCACATTTCGTGAACCAGTTAGCAACAGTGAGATGGATGATCCAGAATCAGAGGCAAACCAGAATGAAAGAGAATCTTCAGCAAATTGGAGTTCAGGAAACTCACCTTACACAACCACAATTGATGATCCTGGCTCCTCGTATTCTCCATATCTAACGCCCGTACTTGAAGAACCTTCCTCATCGTTTTCTGAGGGTAACCTTATTTTACTTTCAGTTTTGCTGTTACGTCTCAGCACTGCTGTTGGCTATTTGAAACTGATTATATTTCTATATGCAGCTGCAGATGATGATCCGTTACCAGCGATAGAGGGCCTTCAAATTTCAGGCGAAGCTGTTCCAGGACGGGAGCTCCAGGCATGCGGATATTCTATTAATGGGACAACCAGTTGTAACTTTGAGGTGCCTTTTCAGGATCTGTTTGAATCTCTCATCTCATTTTATGGGATTTGGTTACAGAAATTTCCTAAATGCACCATGAAACACATAATATCGTGGAATACCTAGATGTGATACAAATACTAATCTATAATCTTGTGATTTTTTCTAATTTTTAATTTTTTTTACTGCCAGTGGGTACGGCACATGGAAGATGGATCTGTTAATTACATTGATGGTATCTTTTTGTTTTCCTTGAGCTCACTGGTTTTGTGTGTGTTTTATTACCATCCTTATCTAGATATGTGGGTCTTATGTTGTTTCCGGTGACAGGAGCAAAGCAACCAAACTATCTTGTCACAGCTGATGATGTTGAAACATACCTTGCTATTGAAGTGCAGCCTCTGGACAACAGGAAGCGCAAGGTATTGTTTCTCTTTTTTCCCTTTTGCTCCCCCCCCCCCCCCCACCCCACACACACACACACATTTATGTTGGGACGGAGTGGGTATTGATTATGGTATTCTATCTTATTCATAATAGTACCTATTTTTAGTTGTTCTCTGTAAAATATGAAGTCAGCCAATGTTCTCTCCCTTGAATATACTTATGCACTCTCCAAACTGGTGTATATTACACATCTGGGCATTTGGTGGTTGCAAAAGTTCTACTGCTTGTTTAACTTATAAAAAAAAAGTTCTAGATGTATAGACAATTTTAGTAGATTGATCATAACCTTTTTCTTTGTGAATGCAGGGAGAGCTTGTAAAGGTTTTTGCTAATGACAACAAAAGGATCACTTGTGGTAAGTAATTATAATCTGATGAATCAAGTCTTGCATGGTTCTCCTTTATTTTTTGAACTATGTTTTACTTTTGCACTGCTTTCCCCTGATTCTTTTTATTGGGGTGCTCATCAATTCCTGTGCTTTTGCCTGGTTTCCTAAATTTTCTAGTACTCCCAGGAAAAGGAAGGGGGAGGGGAGGCATCGTCTGGAGTGTCTTGCCTGTCTAATTTTGTTATTGAGCTTTTCTATGTTTTATATTGTAAATTTTTTCCCCTAATAGTTGACATAGGTTTTGTATTCCCGTCACTTGTTTGGTTGCTTAATGATACTTGTTTGTATATGCATACAGGACCCATTTCTAAATCAATTAAAGAAGTTTAGGAGAATTTCCTCAAACATTTTTGAAACATAGTATTTGTTTACGAAGAAAAAAATGGAACTAGAAAATGCATTTTGGGCACATTTGGGAACCATTGGTAATGGAAAATATTGTAGCGCAATAAGTATTCTCATTCCTGTGTTTGATATGACATGACAAATGTTGGAACAGGATAATATTTTATTTTAATTTCCTAAAATATCTTTATAAATTTTGTATTCATTAAGATCTTATTAACTTTTGTAGGCCTCAATTTTCATCCCCCCTTTTAAAAATCGAGAAATCCTTTATTTAAAAGGACATTAATATTTTATCTGATAATTCTAGTTTTTTCTAAATATTAACGATTGAAAAGATTAATATATAATTAAGTTTGTATGGAATTATCATAAAAAAAAAAAGTTTTCTTTATTCTAGATTGTCATATTGTGAACGTTTTCTATAATGATTTGTTTGAAGTAATTACATTTAATTCCATAGGTGGTAAGTTCTTTGCTGTGATGTAGGAAGTTTTGTCTTGTAATTATAAAATTTGAATCTGCTTTACCCTTTACTTGAAAGATGGAAACGATAGGGAGCAAAAAATTATATGAGATAATGGTTTAAATCTTCTGCTTGCACCAGCTCTTACTAATAATTTTGCTAACTGTTGATAGCTTCGAACAATATGATTGGAGGCCCGGCTACCTCGAATTAGCCAGAAATCCTGTTTTAGTTTTTTTTTTTTTATCTACTGGGATCAATATGGGGGGATTCCGAAGTTTCTTTATTGAATCTAAGTTATTTCAGTTGGTGGTGGAGGAAGGAGGGAATTTTTTTTCCCTTAAGATCTTTGAACGGGGAAAATTCTACATGCAATCGGTGTTTTTGGGCAAGAGTGCAGCCCTCTGGTTAGTGAGGAATCTGGAACACTTTGTGATTGGGGTTAGTCCTAAGCAATTTTTCACGCTCAGAGAAGGTGCTACGGCGTACACCTTGCAACGGGGGTCCAATTCTTTTGGGCAGTACGCATCAGTGACAGAGCTTAAGGTTGGTGGGCGGCGGCGAACTATCATTATTCCTGCCGGTAAATCACAACACGGATGGAGAATTTTTGGGGCTGAATTACGAAGGATGTTGGAACCTGCTCAATATGCGCTGGGTGGATTGCAGTTTGTACCGTATAGGTCTAGGCAGATCATCGAACATCATCCTCCCAGGTCTTATGTGGCAGCTGTCAAAGCTCCAGTGCAGCCAAGGTTGAAGCATGTTCAGCAGCCCCTCAACAAAGATAAGGGTAAGGCTGATTTTGTGAAGAATACTGTGGAGTTTCCTAGTGAAAAGTCTCATACACAGGTTGTAGTTTTTGAAACGCAGACTGGTAGTTCTCATCAGGCAGCCGTGGGTGGTGGAGAGGGTGGAGTAGGTGATATTAATGGCAAGAATAAATTTGATGAGAAAATCTTGGAAGGAAATAATTGTAATATTCCTTTGAAACTCAATTTGAATTCAAAAATGGTTGAGTTTGGAAAGTTGCGTGACAATAGGAAGGGACGTTGGCTGGGGAGAGGGCTGACTGTGAGTGTGAATGAATTTGGAAAGAGGCGGGTATTATGGGATGCTGTTAAGGGAGGGCAACAAGCTGGCAAATGGATTCCACGAAATACTGATTATTCTAAGGCAGTGGGTCTGGGTCCACCCAAGCTGAAGGCCCAAGCCTCGTTGGGTAATGAAGAATCCATGTTGGGCCTGGGATTGCTAAGCCCAACTGACTTTGAGGCTGGAGAAAGCTCACTTAGTGGATCTAAGAGTCTGGAGCCTTCTTTCCATGAAGGGGTTACGTTGCCAAGTCCAGGTGGAAATAAACATATTGCCATGAAGGAGTTTCGGCGCTCAGTGGTCAGACCCACCACATCGGAGCAACCAGCGATGCCGTCGAAGGTATCGGCGAACTCACCCATCACATCGGAGCACCCGGTGACATCGCCGATAGCTCCGATGGTCACACCCATCATCTCGGAGCAACCTTCGACATTGCGAAGCCGGCTCCGATGGACTTCGCAGCGACGGAGGCTGAACTCGAGGGTGGTCAGTTCAGCTCGGTTCGTCTAGTCCAGCCACCCACTGAGCCGACAGCACCGGTGGTGGTGGCCCAAGTCTCCCAAGAACAGGTTTCACTAATCGGTGCTCCGTTTGGGTCGAGGTTGGGGCCGGTGGTGTCATCGGACACAATATCAGAACAAGTAAGGACTCTTGATGACCCGATAGTGTCGGAGTTGGTGCATCTGTCGTCTTCAGTGGCATCGGAGGATGGGGCTGAGGAACTTGTGGGTTTGGAAGGATTGGTTTATTCTGACTCTGAGGGAGTTCATCTCCCTGGCCCAAATATAAGGGAATTGGTTGGAGATTTGGATAAGACTTGGGGTAACTCTAAAGACTGGATTTTACAAATGCGTGATGGCCGGCAATTAGTGCTCCCATTGTCACTGTATCGTTCTCCTGATTGTTTGTCAGTCTGCTCAAGTATAGAGGGTGAGTGTGTACCAGGCAGTGTTCCTTGTAATAATGAAGGGCAGAGGGTTACTTGGGCAGATGAGGGGCTAGTAAACTCCTTGGCTGTGGTTCCCGGGTTAGTAAGTGAGCCTTGGGAGTCTGATGAAAGGTTGAGGTCTTCTGAGGGAGGTGTTGAGCCATTAGTTGTGGTACCTTTGGCTACTGAAGGTCCGTTGGAGTTGGAGTCTAGTCCTATGAAGAAGATTGGGTGTAAGGAGTTTACAGATAACTGTCAACTTTCACAATGGGTAACAAATAGGATAAGGGCTTTCAAGAAATCTGTGGGCACTTCACTAGAAGGTTTTGAGGAGCGGTCAGGAGTTGTTATTAGCCATAGAGGCCGAGAAGAAAGATAGACAGAAACTTGTGGTGGGTGATCAGACGAGGTTGGTTAAGTCCGGACAGAAAGGTCAGCGGGAGTTGAAAAATTTGCGGTCATCTTTGAATGTTGAGTATGATACAAATAAAGAAAGGAGTGCAAGTTTTGAGCGGGCGGTTGTGTCTTATCAATGAATGTGAAGATTATTTCTTGGAACGTTAGAGGGTTGAATGAGCAGGATAAAAGGCTCAGGGTTAGAAACTTGATTAGGAAATGGGGGCCAGATGTGGTTTGTCTTCAAGAAACCAAAATGGGACTGATTAATAGAGCAGTGATTCGTAGCTTGTGGGGTGGCCAACATGTTGATTGGTCATACTTAGGCTCTTGTGGTGCTTCTGGTGGGGTATTAGTGATGTGGGACACTCGGGTAGTGAATAAATTGGAGGAGGCAGTGGGGAGATTTTCGGTTTCCTGTAAGTTTACAAGTGTGTCAGATCAGTTTGTATGGGCATTTACGGGTGTTTATGGTCCTAATTTACACCGAGATAGGAGATTATTATGGGAGGAACTTTGTGGCTTGAATAGCTGGTGGAGTGTCCCATGGTGTGTGGGTGGTGACTTTAATGTGGTTAGGTTTCCTTCTGAACGATTGGGGTCTACTTCTTTCACTACTGCTATGAGGGAGTTCTCCAATTTTATCTCAGAACAGGGTCTCATTGATCTGCCATTGCAAGGAGGTACTTTCACTTGGTCTAATTCTAGAGAAGTTGTTTCGAAGGCTAGGTTGAATGATTTTTGTTCTGCAGATTGGGAGGATAAGTTCCCAACAATTTCTCAAAGACGGCTATCTAAATTGTGCTCAGATCATTTTCCAATTGTCCTTGAGGGTGGATTTTTTCAGAGAGGGAGTATGCCATTTAGATTTGAGAATATGTGGCTGAAGGATGAAGGTTTTGCGGATAGGGTTCGGTCATGGTGGGATTCCTACCAGGTTCATGGTGCACCGAGTTATATTTTGGCCAATAAATTAAAGCTCCTTAAAAATGATCTGAAAAGATGGAATGTGGAGGTGTTTGGTCATGTTGATGTCTGGATTAGAAAATTGTGGAAGGACCTTAGTGTTCTAGAGAAAAGGGAGGAGAGTCAGGGATTGTCAGCAGAGGAAAGGGTGAAAATGGGAAGAATTCGTGATGAGTTAGAGAAAGCTATCCTGTTGGAAGAGATTTGTTGGAGGCAGAAATCCAGAGTTCTTTGTGTTAGGGAAGGAGACAGGAATACTAAGTTTTTCCATCGTATAGCTAATTCTCACAGGAGGGTTAATTCTATTGATAGGCTTATGGTGGATGGGGTGTTGTCATCGGACCCGGCTGCGATAGCAAACTGTATCTCTCAATTTTATAGGCAGCTTTATTTTGAGGAGGTGGCTCACAGACCTGTTTTAGATGATGTGGATTTTTCTAGCATCTCGGTGGAAGATGCAAGTTGGTTAGATAGGCCTTTTGAGGAAGAAGAGGTGTTTCAGGTGGTCCATGACTTTAATGGTGATAAGGCACACAGCCGGATGGCTTTTCCATGGCATTCTTCCGGTCTTGTAAGTGTTTTGAAAAATGAAATTATGGCTGTATTCCACAACTTCCATACTCAGGCGGTGTTTGAGAAGAGTCTTAATGGTTCATTCCTAGCCCTTATTCCTAAGAAAGTGGATGCTGTGGAGGTTAAGGATTATCGGCCTATTAGCTTAGTTGGTGGGATGTATAAGATTATTTCTAAGGTGTTGGCTAATCGGCTTCGTAGGGTGGCGCATGGACTTATTTCGGATTCACAAAATGCTTGTGTGAAGCGGACGAATTTTGGATTCCGTCTTGATTGCTTCTGAATGTATTGATAGTAGATTGAAGTCAGGAGTTCCGGGGGTGCTATGTAAGTTGGATGTGGAGAAGGCGTATGACCATGTGAGTTGGGATTTTTTAATGTATATGCTGCGGCGTTGTGGTTTCTCAGAAAAATGGAGAAAATGGATAAGGTATTGCATTTCAACTGTGAAGTTTTCCATTCTGATCAATGGTAGCCCTTCTGATTTCTTTGGAAGTTCTAGGGGGCTTCGGCAAGGGGATCCCTTATCTCCATTGTTGTTTGATATTGTGATGGAGGCGTTGAGTCGTATGTTGGATGTGGCTGTATCCACTGGGCAATTCTCAGGCTTTTTTGTGGGCAGTATGACTGGTTCTTCAGTAATGGTATCCCACCTTTTATTTGCAGATGACACGTTGATTTTTTGTGATGCTGAACCTTCTCAGATTGCTAATTTGAGGGCCATTCTTGCTAGATTTGAGGAGGTGTCAGGGCTTCGTATTAACTTAGGGAAATCTGAGTTGGTACCTGTTGGAGGGGTACCCAATTTGGAGGATTTGGTGGGTTTGTTGGGGTGTGGACAGTCTTCTCTGCCCTTGAAATATTTGGGCCTTCCTCTAGGTGCAAAATTCAAGGACTTATCTGTTTGGAACCCTATTCTTGAGAGAATGGAGAGGAGATTAGCAGGTTGGAAGAGTATGTATTTATCTAAAGGAGGTAAGGTGACACTCATTAAAAGCTCACTCTCGTCCTTACCTACATACTTCCTTTCCCTTCTTCCTTTACCGGGTAAGGTGGCTAAGCGGATGGAGAAGCTACAGAGAGATTTTTTGTGGGATGGGATTGGTGGTGAATCTAAATTTCATTTAGTTCAATGGGCCAAGGTTTGTAGGCCTTTGCAGGATGGGGGGTTGGGTATAAGACAGTTGAGTAATTTTAATTCTGCCTTATTAGGTAAATGGTTGTGGAGGTATGGTACCGAGACTGATGCTTTATGGAGGAGGGTTATAGAGGCAAAATATGGGAACATGTGGGGTGATTGGTGTACGAAGAAGGTGACAAGCCCTTATGGGGTCAGCTTGTGGAGATATATTAGAAGTGGTTGGTTGAACTTCTCTAAACTTCTTGTTTATGATGTGGGGGATGGTACTAGAGTAAAATTTTGGAAGCATGTGTGGTGTGGGGATTGTACTCTCCAAGAGGCCTTTCCGGAGCTATATTGTCTTAGTAGGTCCAAGGACTCCTCGGTGGTGAAGTTATGGGTTGGTCTGGGAGGTTTCAAGCTGGAATGTGCAATTTCGTCGTCCACCACAAGAGTGGGAAGAGGAAGCCTTTGACCGGTTTATGGGGCTAGTCTCTTCCTCGTCAGTGAGAGGGTATGGTCCAGATAAGGTTTGTTGGAAGTTACGCAAGGAATACAAGATTTGAGGTTAGAAGTTATTACAGTTCCTTCTACCCTCATAATCTTGTTTCCTTTCCTTGGAAAATGATATGGCAATCGAAGGCGCCTCCAAGGGTAGCCTTCTTTTCTTGGTCTGCTTCCTTAGGTAAGATCTTAACAACAGACAACCTTCGTAAAAGACGAGTGATAGTTCTTGACTGGTGCTCTATGTGTAAGAGGTGTGGGGAGTCGGTGGATCATCTTCTACTTCATTGCACCATAGCTTGGGAGTTGTGGTCTTTGGTTTTCTGTTTGTTTGGCATTCAGTGGGTTATGCCTCGTACTGTTATTGAGGTGTTTGAGGCTTGGCAAGGAAAGTTTGCGCGACATCGTCACATTGATGTTTGGAGATTAGTACCTCATTGCTTGATTTGGTGCATTTGGCGAGAAAGGAATGCTAGAAGTTTTGAGGGCTGTGAACGATCTTTGCTGGAGATTAAGTCTTTTTTCTTACACACACTCTTTGAATGGAGTGTGGTTTTTTCTCATTTTTCTTGTTCTTCATTTTCTATTTTTCTTGACCGTTGTTCTTTTGTTTCTTGATTTTTGTTCCCTTAGTACATCCCCAATGTACTCGCCTTGGCATTTTCTTTTTTATTATTAATAATATTCTTACGTTATTTATCAAAAAAAAAAAGTTTGTATGGAAAGAATGGGAGTTCATTTGTATTGAACACAACCCCTCTTTGCTTAATGTGGACTATATGGAGGGAGAGGAATAACTGAACATTTAATGGTGTGGAGCTAGTTGTTATTGAGCTGAAATTTGGATTCTTGACATTGTTGTTCAAGTTGTCCCAAAACATAGGCACAAGCAATGCGAAATCTGTTGTAGGTTTTATCGATGGCTTTTCTTTTCACATGTAATTCTTTAGGAGTGTTTTGTGCACATGAAATATGTCCTCTATATCAGCAAAGTTTAAGTATGATAATTATAAAAAAATAAAATAAAAATAATAACAAAGTTTTAGTATGACATTAGATGGAATAGAATGGAGGATAAGTATACATGTGGCCGACCCTAACTAATCTGTTGAGGATCCATAGTCGACACCAAAAAAAATTTGGGACTAAGGTTTTGTTGTATCAACAATGTTTTCGTACCTAAAAAAGTTGCTCTATCACAAGCCCACCTGCCATCAACTACTTGATCAGCCACCAATACTCATATCACCAAATCCAAAAGTATTTCCACCATCTTATTAAGACCCAACTCCAATCCCAAAAATATGAAATTCATTTGCCAACAAGTCACCATTACCATCACAAATCCCATCTCTTGGGTTAAAGGCAAACTACACGAACTCCATTTTAGATGGACCTATCACCAACCCGTGAACTGTGGAATTTTTAGATCTGAAAGGCACCGTGGAGTCTCAAATGTTCAAGTTCACGTTGGTCACTGCTTTGGTTGACCAATCTCCAGTAGTGGTCTTTTCTTTTATTCATATCCACAAGATGGTGCTTCCATGGTTCAATTCAGTGTGGTATGCCAGCCATGAAGGTTGATGGAGCTAAGTAGGGGTCTATGTTCATCAAACTCCAGTAGAGCTCTTTTGTTTTATTCATATCCACAAGATGGTTCTTCCATGATTCAATTGAGTGTGGTATGCCAGCCGTGAAGGTTGATGGAGCTAAGTAGGGGTCTGTGCGAGAGTTTTTTTTTTTCCTCTCTTTTGAATTTGAGAGAGGAGAGGGAGAGATTTATAAGGAATTTATATTATGAAGCTATTATGGCAGGTCACGTAATAGTTATTCCTCTTATTTTTAAAAGGAATGGCTATTCCTTAAAAACGAGGAATAGGCTAGGCAGTGAGGGTGAATAGCTATTCCTTATAATGAAAGTGTAACCAAACGATTGAAGAACTATTACTTTTCCATTATAGGATCTATTCAGCGTACCAAACATACCCTTTAAGTTTTCAGGGATAGGTTTCCCATCATTGAGGTAATATCATTAGTATATGCGTTTTTAGTTTAGTTTTTCAATACCTCATAGACTCGTTTTAGTATTTTCCAGTTTCATTAGTATGGTTAAACTGTGCAATGTGTACTAGATATCTAGGAAGCACAGACACAGAGATAGACATGGACATGGGTATGGGTATGGATATGATACGGCGACGAGCAGTTTTTGAAAAATTATAATATGACATGGCAGGTACGATACTAGTATGACATGGGTACGACACGTGGACAGCACCTCAAATGAAGTGTCCGTGCTTCCTAGCTAGATATCATAAGGGCTCAATATTTGACAAGCCCCTAACTCTAGAGCTTTGCATGAGCTGATTACCATATTGTATCTGGTTTGCTTCCTCCTTTTGTGTTTTATATCACACCATGATTCTGCTTCTCAAACTGGTGGCCAAGGTATAAATGGAAAGACAAATTAGAGTTCAAGTCTATCTTGTTTCCTAGTTTGGGACACTGCTTGGTTAATTATATCTTTGGTGGTGAATTCTTCCTTGGTTGTCTCACTGTGGAATTGGAAAATTGAACCAAGGTTATTCAAATTTAACCTCAAGCGACGTTCCTTTGTGGAAGTAACTACAACTGATGTAGGGTGTTTTTTTTATTTTTTATTTTTTAAAGGTTGTTAAAAAAGGAAGGATATCATCTTTTGTTGTGGGTATCCTACATTATAATTCTTTGATTTGTTTCCTTATTCCGTCACATTTGATGAGATAGCCTCTGTGTCTGTTTGGATGTTTTATTTCTCTTGTTGACTAGAATTTAATTCTACTTTGTGCTAGCATATTTCGAATGTTTTTGGATATATAGTTGTCATTGAGACTCTCAGGGCAATAAATTGCTTGGTTCTTGAGGTATAATATATTGTAAAGCTAAAGGCATACCATTCTTTTCAACTTGTTTACAGATCCTGAGATGCAAAACCACATTGAGAAGACTCTTTATAGTGGTCATGCTTCATATAGAGTATCCTATTCGGTATGGCTTCAATGAAAAACCCCATTTTGTCATTCTTTGTTTCCAGTATGTTAATATTGAGTTCTTAAATCCTTTTTTTTTTTTTTTTTGGTTTCAAACTGTCATTTTCTGAAGCTTAAGCCAATTTTTATAAATAATTTTTTTACAGACAGGATATCTTGATATATGGGAACCAGCTACCTTGTCCATAAAGAGGGAAGGTTACAATATCAAGTGTAGTGGACCAAGTGGTGTTGTAGCCTCTGAAAAGTTTTCTCCCTCCACAAATGTATGATTCCTTATTTGCTTAATCTTTTTTGAGGATATTAAGAGCTTGGCCAGTACCATGAACCAAGGCTTTCATAGCCTGGTTAGGTCAATATCCTATTTTCCTTGGTTTGTGAAGGAAATTAGTGTATTATATACTAATAAGATATTTGGTGTCAAATGGTGCATATGAACATGGACAACATTCAAGAAAATTGGAATTATAATGATCACTTGACAACTCATGCTGTAGTAAACTCAATCAAGTTCAATAACTTGGGGCCGACTAATTCTATACAATACAGTCTAAAGTTCACTGCATTTTGATATTGGTCATCCTTGATACTACTGCATAGTTATGGGATCTCATTTATTTTGCATCTCATATCATTATCAAGTGTCAATAGCTAATATGATTGACCAGCTTCTTCCATTAACTATTGGAATTATTTTTCAACAATTCTTAGTTTACCTAACTTATGTTCTATTTTTTTATTGGTAAATTACTCATGCACCTGGTGGCTCTTAAACCCATGACCTCACCATCTACCTGACTCTTACAAAGGGAGGTAGTGCCATTTTGAGTTAGATCTCATTGGCCAACGTATGTGCTATTTGTAAAAAAGAGAATTATTTGTAAAGGATTGTACTTTCAATCTTATAAGAGAATCCTTAAAGTCTTCTTTGAAACCAACTCCAGAATTCAATTTAATCCATTGTGCTGTTTAGAACTAGGGAGGAACTTAATTGAGTTAGTCATTCTAATTTTTTACCATTATCCCTATATACAGATGAGAATGACAGCCGAGTTTCTTTCTTCTTTTTTATCTATGTGATGGCACCTCCACCACAATCATTAGTGTGACAAAATCCTCCCATCTTCTTTGTGTTCAGCATTTTTCCATGGCTACCATAACAAAATAAATAGTTAAAAACATAAAGAACTAAAAAATGAGAAAGACTAGATAAACAAACTGTGTTTTTGAGTATGTGAGAGAGAGGATCTGTACCAATTAGGGAAGAATATGGACCACTAGTGGAACATAGGAATTGAATTCTTCTCTAATCCAACCTATTCTGGTCTGATTTACTTTTGTACTGAACAAAATCAGTTCCCCGTTTGAATTACATCAATTCCACAATGACCAAGTCAAATTCCAATGGAATTGAATTCTTGTTTTTAAGATTTCAAAACAGGCTGTTAGTGGTGTTATTGTGAACCAGGATAATTTATTGAATATAAAAGATAGTCAATTCAAGATGACCAATGTCCTGAACTTGAGAGATGAAATAGACATTTTTGGTTAATTTTCTGCTTAATTCTCATTAATGCATTCAACGTACATTAATAGCCAAGGATGAGATAACCTCATTAACAAATCCTAAAACATAGGAATTAATTTGACTTGGGTAAAGTATTGGAGGTTGAGTTCGGGGAAGGAGATGCTCAGGCAGAAGTGGTGGATTCAGTTGGGGCTACTCAGTCAGAATCTGGGTTTTTTTTTCTTCCTCGGGAGTCCAGTGGGGTGGTGGACAGTGGTTGTGGCAGTGGAGAGAATGAGAATTGTGTGTTGGAATGTGAACCTCTGTCTCATTGGGTTCCTAACGATCTCAATGTGGGTTCATTGACTCTGGATTCTGCAGAGGGAACACAGATGACTGAGGCTGGTCCCCCCTCGGATTGGGTATCCAAGTTGATGAGAAAATTCTGTAAAATGGTGGGCTTTCCTATTGTGAGACATGAAGCTCAATGTTTGGCCCTTTTTCGTATCCTGGAACAGGAGTGTCTCAAGGTGAAGGACGAAGAGGTGTCTAAGAGACCCGCTATTTCAGGGACACGAGGCCTCAGGGAGCTTAAGGGGCTGATTTCTTATGTCAATTATGAGGGTGCCACTGCTAGGAGTAAGTGCAGAGATGCTTTGACGGACTCGGGGGCTGCTAGTAGTTTTAAATGACACTACGACTACTTTCTTGGAACGTAAGGGGGCTTAATAATCCCCGGAAGAGAGAGGTGTGTAAGAACCTTCTAAAAGAGTGGAAGTGCGATTTTGTGTGTATTCAAGAAACGAAAGTATCGTCTATTGATGGGGCATTTGTTCGGAGTTTATGGGGTAGTCCGTACACTGATTGGGCTGTTTTGGATGCTGTGCAGTCTTCAGGTGGGGTCTTGCTGATTTGGGATAAGAGGGTTGTTGAGAAGTTGGATGTTATAGTGGGTCAGTTTTCTGTCAGTGTATTATTGAGAGGTGTGGTGGATGATTTTGTTTGGGCTTGTACGGTGTGTATGGCCCTAATGACAATGGTCAACGGCCTAATTTGTGGGGGAGTTGTCTCGGGTGCGAGCCGGAGGTGGCCCATGGCATGGTGTCTTGTAGGTGATTTTAATATTATCGGATACCCAGTGAGAGACTTGGTTGTGAGACTTTCAACCTGCTATGCTCGCATTTTACGATTTCATAGAGAATAATTCTTTAGTTGATTTACCTTTAGAGGGGCTTCCTTCACTTGGTTTAGAGATTCGGTCTTCCTCATGTCAAGAATTGACGGGGCTTTGGTTTCTCTTGATTGGGAGGAGCATTTTGAGAATGTATCCCAACGGGTGCTTCCTCGAGTTCTTTCGACCCCTTTGCCCACTTTTGTTAGAAGGCTCGGTGTTGTTCGGCGTGGTCGCGGTGCCTTTAAATTTGAGAACATGTGGTTAAAGGATGAGGGTTTTGTGGATAGAGTTAAGCAATGGTGGGATGGCTACGGTTTTGAGGGTTCTCCAAGTTTCATCTTGGCCCAAAAATTGAAGGCTCTAAAAGCGAGACCTAAAAAGTGGAACGGGGAGGAATTTGGTGATTTGGCTTTTAGAAAGAAGAATAAGCTAAGCGAGGGCGATGGGGTTAGATGTGAGAGAGGAGCTAGTGGGTCTCTCGAATGAGGATCGAGTCGGCGCATTCAACTCGAAGGAGGCATAGAGCATACGGCTTCTCTTGAGGAGACATCTTGGAGGCAAAAGTCTAGAGCCTTATTTGTGAAAGAGGGAGATAATAATACTCGGTTTTTTCATAGATTAGCAAACTCCCATAGAAATGCTAATCAGATTAAAAGGATGGAGGTGAATGGTATTCTTTATGAGGATGAGCACGATGTACGCTCTCAAATAGTCCATTTTTACCAAGAGTTGTATAAGGAAACTGAGGTGGGGCGTCCTTACATGGATGGGTTAGAGTTTGCTAGTATTGAAGAGGATGATCGGGTGTTATTAGAAAAGGAGTTTTCGAAGGAGGAAGTCTTTCAGTTATTAAAGGAGATGGAGGGGGATAAATCACATGGTACTGATGGCTTCACCATGGCCTTTTTTCAGAAATGTTGGAGTGTCGTGGAAAGGGATGTAATGGACTTTTTTGAAGATTTCTATAGCCATTCTTCGTTTGAACGGTCTTTGAATGCTTCGTTTCTCACTTTAATTCCTAAGAAGTGTAGTGCCGTTAATATTAAAGACTTTCGCCCCATTAGTTTGGTGGGTAGTGTTTACAAGCTGTTATCCAAGGTGTTGGCTAATAGGATGCGGAGGGTTTTGGATAATCTCATCTCTGAGACTCAGAATTCGTTTGTTGGCGGAAGGCAGATTCTGGATTCAGTGCTTGTTGCAAATGAATGCTTGGATAGTAGGTTGAAGAGCAGAGTTCCTGGTGTGGTTTGCAAGCTGGATATTGAGAAAGCTTATGATCATGTGAACTGGGAGGCCCTGTTTTATTTGTTAGGCCGGATGGGTTTTGGGGTGAAATGGAGGGGGTGGATCAAGGCTTGCGTTACGTCTGTTTGTGTCTCTATCCGTGTTAACGGTTCCCCTGAGGGTTTTTATGGTAGCTGACTT
The DNA here is from genome assembly GCF_040712315.1 of Castanea sativa. Classification (NCBI taxonomy): domain Eukaryota; kingdom Viridiplantae; phylum Streptophyta; class Magnoliopsida; order Fagales; family Fagaceae; genus Castanea; species Castanea sativa. The sequence continues at coordinate 21,692,624 of NC_134016.1, forward strand.
GGGGTGAGACAAGGGGATCCCCTATCCCCGTTATTATTTCTTGTGATAATGGAGGTGTTAAGTAGGCTTTTGAAGAAGACAGAGGAGTGTAACCTTATTCGGGGTTTCCAGGTGGGAGCTGTGAACTCTGCTGGGGTGAGTATTTCCCATCTGTTATTTGCGGATGACACCATTTTATTTTGTGAGGCCTCTAGGGAGCAGCTACTCTCAACTAGGCTGGTATTGTCTTGTTTTCAGGCGTTTATGGGTTTGAAAGTCAATGTGGGGAAAAGCGAGATTGCCCCCGTGGGGGAGGTGAATAATATTGATGCTTTGGCTAATGTGCTTCAATGTAGAGTAGGCAAATTGCCTATGAAGTATTTGGGGATGCCGTTGGGTTCTTCTTTTAAGTCCCCCTTGATCTGGAATCCTATTTTGGAAAAGATGGAGAAGAGGCTCTCTGGGTGGAAGCGTCTCTATTTATCTAAGGGTGGGAGGCTCATGTTAATTAAGAGTACTCTATCTTGTCTCCCGACTTACTTTCTATCTCTCTTTACTATTCCTAAAGCAGTGGCGGCTAGATTGGAATATTCAGAGGAAGTTCCTTTGGGGGTCTTCAGAGGGGGGTTTCAAATATCCTTTGGTGGCATGGGATAAGGTGTGTCTTCCCGTCGAGATGGGTGGATTGGGGTTAAGAAAGGTGGTGTCGTTTAATCAGGCTTTATTAGGGAAGTGGTTGTGGAGATATGGCCTCGAAGATACCCACCTGTGGCGTCGTGTTATTTCTTCAAAATATGGCGAGGGTCAAGGGGGGTGGAGGTCTAGGGCTTGCAGGAGGTCCCATGGGTGCGGCCTTTGGAGAAGCATTAACGAATGTTGGGAGGACTTTTCTAAGCATCTTTCATTTGTAGTGGGGCAAGGTTCTCGTATCCGATTTTTGGCATGATAGGTGGATTGGTGACGATACTCTAAAATTTCTATATACTGAGCTTAATGAGTGTTCAGCGGTCAAGGATGCCTGTATCTCAGAGGTTTTGTGGATTCCAGAAGGAGGTACTGTTAGAGTGTGGAATTTAACATTTTATAGAGCTTTTGAGGATTGGGAGTTGGCGGCTTCGTATTCTCTTCTCCAGCTTATCCAAGCTCGTATTCCTCAGGGTAGTAGGAGAGATACCCTTTACTGGAGGCTTAAAGGGGATGGTATGTTTGATGCTCGGTCTTATTACCTCGCGATCCGGGGAATTTCGAATTCTTGGCTTCCTTGGAAGGGGGTTTGGAAACCTAAGATCCCTAAGCGGGTGGCGTTCTTTCTGTGGTCTGCTGCTCATGGCCGGATTCTCACCTTAGATAACCTCATGCTTAAGGGTCGGACTTTGGTTAATAGGTGTTGTTTGTGTTGCAAGGATGGGGAGTCGGTTAACCACCTTCTCCTGCATTGTCCTGTTACAAACGCCCTATGGTCTTGTATGCTTCAGGCCTTTGGGATTCCTTGGGTTATGCCAGGATCGGTGGCGGATTTGATTCCTTGTTGGTATCGGTGGCATGGAAAGGATAAGTCGGACATATGGAACTTGGTTCCAGGGTGCTTAATGTGGATTGTGTGGTTAGAGCGGAATCGCCGTTCCTTTGAGGACAAAGAGAAGACCTTGATTGAGCTAAATCTTTTATGCCAGCGTAGTCTCTTAGAGTGGTCTCGTTATTGGGGGTTTACTAATTGTTCTTCTCTCTCTGTGTTTATGTCCTCTCTTAGCTTATCTCTCTAGTAGCTTTTCTCTTGTTGTTCATCATCATGAACTCCTTGTATGATTTATTTCCTTTCATTTATAAAAGCTTCCAGATTACTTATCAAAAAAAAAAAATTTGAATACAAATAAATAACAATACTAATCTAATCTAGGAAGATTTATTTTATCACTAAACTAAATTCAAATAACTTATCCAGCACCTGGGTCATAACAGGTATAATCTTCTTTTATAGAATAATTTAGGCTGTAATTGAATATTATATGTGAACAACCCAAATTAGTTTGTTGAGGAGCTATAGTTGACCCCATAGTTCTGGGACTAAAGATTTGTTGTTGCTGTTGTTCTATAAAATTGTGGGTATTTATTCATTCTGATTTCATTCTTTTTCCTTTTTGTAGGTTACAATTCCCTATGGACCTAATCCAGAATTTTTAATTATTGGTTCTGGTGGTGTTGAGCATCTCTTAAGAGCAGATAGCAACTCAACTGATGTTAGCAGGTACGTAACAAGTTTTTCTCATACTGTTTCTTTTTCTTTGATCATATTGTATTTGATGGAGATTTCATATTCCCATGAAATGCACCAAGTGATTATTTGCTGATTTAAAATTGATATAACTTTTCCTTTTTGTTGCACTTATACAAGGATATGATGGATGCCTTATGTGAAGTTGACGATTAACTCCTGTTTTCATCCTTGGCATTATTTTTCTTATAAACGAAGTTTTACATACTCTCTCTCTCTCTCGTGTGTGTGTGTGTGTGTGTAATAATTAGACTAATATATAAATATAAAGAAAAAAGTAAAGTAGGGATAAAAATAATAATCTCAATAAAGATGCATTGGGAATGTAGAAACACATACAAATATACACACACGGGACAAATAAAAATAGAGACTATCTACACCAAGCATTGCAAATAGGTAGCCAATTATTTATCACTCATAATCTACTAATCTACATAAACTATCAGACAGATGGCTCAATGCACATCTTTGTCAACATGACCCCCAACACCAACAGCCACTTGCATGTTAATCCTTTCATGAACAGCTGAAATGTTACCTCCCAAAGATCCAAAGATTGCAAAATCAAAGCTCCTTTTCCTACTGTGATTTGTTCCTCTGCGCTGGCAAAAATTATTTCAGAAAGCAGTTAGCAAAATCAAAATTCTCCACCACCACATCTTCACCACGAAACCATTTCAAAGCTCTAACAGCTTCCCCCACTAGGTCAACCTAAGCTCCAAAGCTTCTTTCAAGCATACCTGCATTGATAATGGAAACACTCATGAAACCTTGTCAGGTTGATTCAAAATTACTACTTGATAGAGAGGGAGGGCTAAGGACATGGTGGAGGCTAGTCGCAACCAGTGTTGTTAAAAGCATGATTAGGTTCACTTCAAGCTCAAAGCTCGAAGCCCCAAGGCTTGAGCACTTTGCTTGGGCAAAAAAAAAAAAAAAGCTCACTTTGCTTGGGCACTTTGCTTGAGCACTTTGCTTGATCATGCTTATGTATTTATATAAAGCACTTAGCAAATTATATAAAATGTTATATTTAAACTTTCTACGACTAGATTACTGCGATATTGTCCATTGATAATTTTTTTAATTAACTATATAAAATTTTAAGAATTGAAATAACTTAAGTAAAATTTGAATTTACAAACACTACAATTGGACTTACCCAATAGGTAAAATATACAAATTTTGAGTTTTTAATTATTATTATTTTATGTTACAGATATGTCTTTTTAAAGGTTATTAGATATTTAATTTGAAAAATATGCACTTTACTTCAATCACGCCTAGGCTCTAAGAGGCCTATGTGCTTATGTTTGCTAGATGCTTTTACAAACACTGGTGGCAACACCATAGAACTAAGGCCAGGCAAGCATATACCAAAAGTATCCTCTTTAATTTCAAAAATTACAAAAAAAAAGAAGAAGTAAATCTTGTACTAGTCCAAAATTCTCATTCAGGCGAAAATGAGCAAAATTGACCGAAATTGCTAAAATAAGCTGAAATACTCTGATATTTGATCCAGTACGTTTCAAGGGGGTTAACTACTAGGAAGCACAAACACTTCATTTGGGGTGCCGTCCAGCCTTGTCAAGTTATAATTTTTTTTTTAAAAAATTCTTGTTGCTGTGTCGTACCTTTGTCCGTGTCCGTGCTTCCTAGGTATGATAATTTCGGCCATACTGGTTGGTATTGTACAAAATTTCCAACTTTATTAAAATTCCAATCTCTGCAGTGAAGTACAAAATCACAATTTTTTATTGCAATTGAAAAAATCCTTTATCTCCACCCCAAACAAACAAAAAAATACGTAAGTTTTTGTTGCTAGAGGTAACCTGGATACTGAAGTAATAGTATGACATAAAATATGGAATGGGAAAGTTGGAAATAAAAGAATATGGACAAAGTTTAGCCATAAAACTGGTTGTAGGATAAGGTTACAAACTTACTCAATAAAATAAACATTACTACATATTTTGGAAATCTAACCGCTGAATTGCATGTTCTTTACGCTCGTAATACACATGTCAAATTTGGTGTCAATTGGATATTATTTACTTTATGATCTATAAGTTTATAATTTATGTAGAATTTTAAACTACAAAAACTTGTAATTTAAACAATTTATTGATGCCATAGCTCTTGATCTGTAATTTTCTAGAATTTTGCAAGTATGGAGAATATAAGAAAAAGATGTGATCCAATGGTGGATTTGTCAAAATTTACCTCCAATACAAAGATATTGAGTAAGGTTGTAGCCTAAGGCTATAACCAATTTTGTAGCTAAAGTTTGTCCAAAGAATATTAACTATGTGTTCATATATTAAATTTGATAATTTTTCCACATAAGTCCAGTATTAATGATTTTTTTTCCCAATATCGTTAAGATAAAGCCACTACAAATGGCATGTCTTTCCCTTGTAAGAGCAATACATAATAACATTTTAACTATATATTATCACATATAAATATGTAAACCCGTCTTATGTATTTATTATTACATAATAGTGTGGGCTCATGGCCTCCTCTCCCCTCACTGAAAAAAAAAAGAAAGAAAATTGGTCAGTTTTTTAAACTCATTTTTCATGTGTTGGTGGCTTGGTGTTTTATATTATATATAAATTAAGCACGGAATATTTATCTTGCCACCTGAGAATAGCTCCAAATTAAGTTCTTGAGTAATTAGGGATAGCTTGCTTCTCAACCTGCTTCACCTTCGTTGATGTTTTAATCTGTTTCAGAAGCTTCTCTTTATAATTTGGAATTGTTCTTATCTGTTTATTGTGATTTTTTTTCCTACTTAACAAATATCTTGACGGACTTTTTATCCTTTTCCCCCCCTCTTCCTGCTGCAGTTCTAGAGATACAATTGTGCTCACCTTGAGATTATTCATCCGAAGGGTATGATTTTTCATTTTCTACCTGTTCTTGCCTGGGTATAACTGACATGGAACTTTGACTTTTGTCCATGTAGAACAGCAAATTCGTCTGCTATTCTTTGCTTATACTTTGATATACCATTTCTTAGAATGTAGATGTATCTTTGTTTGTGTGTTTGTGGCATGTATATTTGTGCATTAATTTTCAAATGTGGATTTATGCAGGTTTGCATGTAACAAATCAGGTATTTATTAGGTGTAGAACTTGCAGACCTGATAGATTGTGATATTGATCTTACAGGGTATTAAATCAAAGAATGTATAGACTTGCTAAGGCCCCTTATGTGGTCTTTCTAGGGTGACCTACATCTTTTTCTTTAGAGTTGGGACTGTATCTTGATCTCCTATGCATGAAATCCAAGGGACTTATTCCTTTTACACAAGGAGATGCTGCTGCTGGATGTCAGTTTCTTTGGGTACCATTATGTTTCTCTCTGAAACTGTTGCCAACTATGAAGAGAGAGAGGATAGAAAGATGGCAAGAGAAGGGAGGCTACGCCCTAGTCTCAAATTGATAGATAAAAGGGGAGAAATTAATGGTGGAGAGGAGAAATAAAATGTTGAGAAAGAGAACAGAAGGTAATACTGTAAGAGGTAAAGAGAGGATAGAGAAGACAATGCTTCTTACACACAAAGAGATTCTCAGACATTCTTAAACTCGTTAGATTCATCTTGAGAGAGATTTTTTTGTACTCCAATTAGCCTTACTGATTGGTTTTATAAACACCAAAAACCATGTTGGCACCATTCAAAAATCTTCCCACTATATTGGGCTCAGATTTATTTCCTATAAACCTAAAAACTGCTGAAATATTTATTTTTGATATCTTTGTACAAATGTCTATGTGCTTGGGGCTGTGTTCTTATTTCTGTTTTTGTAGGTAGATGAATAACTAATGTGACGTATTACATAATCTGGCTTTCAATGATGACTGCAATCAGGGTAGGATAAATAATACATTCGTCTCCATCCCTTTTCGCCCTCCAATGTACCTAGAGTTTGCAATTTATTGTCCGATTCCCAACAGGCTCTGCTCAAACATGGAAAAGAGCAGTTCAGAACAATCTTATGATTTAATATGGACAAATTTGTTTGTTGAGATTTAATCTGAGTCTTTTCTGGATTTGAATATTGGACAATCTGGACATATACAGAGATCCAGATATATGTTGAGATTTGATTTGTGGACCTTTGTTTTTAGAATTCTTTGGATTTAGTGGGTTTTACTGGAAATGGTCAAACCTTATATTTGGATAAAGAAATTGGGTTGGCAAGTATTCATTGGATATTTGGAACATTGTTCTGTTATATCTGATTTGGACTGTAAGGAACGAACGCAATTGGTGCACTTTCGAAGATGCGGAAAATACTAACCTTCACTTGTTCCTTATATGAGTGGTCTCGAGCTTGGTCCTTTACAAATAGCAATTCTATTTCATTGTTATAAAGCCATTGCCATTTTGTATATAATTCTTTCATGTTGTAATTCATTAGGCTTCTGTGTGTCCTTTGTAAATGAAGTAGCCTTTCTTTAATAAATTATTCTTACCTATCAAAAAGCATTAAAGTTGTGATATAAAGAATGGTTAAATTTTCTATATTTGCTGAGAAATATATACTAGGATTTCATAATTGTTTCACACGTTAATCATTTAGGTGTGTTACATATTTGATATGTATGCTTCTGACCTTGGATAAGAGATTATACTTATAAATTATTACTTTAAATTATCCTTTACATATTTTAATGTGTTTTGCAGGCTGGTGAGAAAAGGAAAGGAAAGAAGAGGGGTATATTCTTTAACAAGTAAGATACATTTTGTTCTATAGCAAAAGAGAGGATCTGCTTATGTGCTATCCAGTTAGGCAGTTACACACTGTGGATTGGGGATTGCTGCTCAAGTTTCCAGAGTGACTTTGTGTGCTATTTTCAGTATTTATGATGTGAGCTAGAGTTGTAATTGTAATTGTAGGCAACGATGCTTTATTTTTGCCCTCCATGCTGTAATATCCCCTCTCTCTCTCTCTGAAGTGCAGGATGCGCTTGTGGCTGCATATCTATGTACACAAATTCTTATGCATCTCTTTGCTCTAATTGTAATTCAGGATATAATTTACAGGGAAGAGTATAGAGGATTTTTTTTCCAGGATAAAAAAAAAAAAAAACCCTTCCTAGAATAAAAGTTGTTCCTAGTTTATATAGATTTCTTACCTTGTTTTTGGTAACTTGAGTAAGGGAAGCGAAAGGAAATGAAGAATTAAGAGGGAATTAAATAAAATGAAATGAAATAGGGTTCTTTTCCTTTGCCTGTATGTTTAAGGTCAGGAAAAAAAAAATTGAAATACATGATTTGACAACTCATTTAGCAAAGGGGATCAGTACGAATTTGCTAAGATTGTAACAAAAAAGGATGCATCATTTTAGGCTGAGTTACTAATTCTCTTAATTGGTACATTGTTTACAGTTACTCCAAGGATTAGGTTATTGGTGTGTAGTATCTTGATTTATTTGCTTATGTTTTTCTAGCTATTCGCTTCCTTAGATTAGTAGATGACAATTAATGTATATATAACTGCATGAAACAACCAGCCCGCCTAAAAATGTGGGAGGAAAGCAGTGTAATTTTGAAAGCAGGTCACTTCTGTTTTTTCTTGAAATTTCGAAAGCCCATACTATTCTGTTAACGTAAACCAGAGTTACCAAAGTCTTCTATTAATAATCTTTAATTTAATGTTTTTCTTTTGCTATATGAATGAATGAGTTAATGAATTTTACTGATAAACAGAGCAAAAGAAACAAATATGGCCCAAACGGTCTCAAGCTGCAAACACAGGAAACAAGGAGCTCGTCAAGCTGCAACCAAAACCACCCTCTTAAAAAATATAAACAAATTTCACAACCAAAAATGATATAGATAGTAGCAGTAAAAGCAGCCAACTTGCAGACGGTTGATTGATGCTATTTTTTTTTTTTTCCCGCTAAATTGATTGAAACTATTTATATCACAAAAATTACCTCGACTTTGATCTTGACGTCAAGGCCGACAAAAGAGTCTCGAGATCGAGACCAACTTGTACTCGATATAAAGATTGTGATGCCTTGATCAACAGCCAGAGTGTTGGTTAAAATGGACATTATATGAGATAAATGTCAAGATCAAAATGTTGTCTCAAGACTAAAATCAAGGCCAACATGTATTCTATATCGAGACCATGAATCTTCCATCAACCACATGTCAGGAATAGTGTTAATGATTAATAATTATAAGTGGCATAAGTCATGTATGTTGGAAAATTTGTATCGGCGAAAGTAACAAATATGAATCTATTTCATTCATAATTGACAACATGCACTATGTAAATTTTGGAATTTAAGAACAAGATAGCGTACCTTAGTGTGAAGAAATTCAAAACAAAAGATTTGAAGTACTTGGGAACACTTTTAATCTTTACTTCACTTTACGCCCAAGAAGTGTGGTCTCTCAATCAGTTTCTAAGAGAGAATAATTGAATTGAGTGGCTTCACTCACACATACACACCATTCACAGTGATGTCTCTTTTTCTTTCTAATAAAAAAATTATGTATGTTTATCAATTTATATCTAACTGATTATCTAATTGGGCTGGCCTATTGAGCCTTTCCAATTGGGCTTTAGTATGTGGCTTGGAGTGAAACCAAAAGGGACTAATAAGACACTAGCTCCAATGAGTTTTGGACTTTTCTGTCAACTCTTGACAAGTCCAAAGTTACCATTAATTATATTTAATACCACGATATAAATATAATTGCACTCTAGGCCTTATTTATAAATTAAATCCTAAGACTTTATTATACATGCAACCCCTTTATAAAATATTTGTAGTAATACAAAGTCATAAATATAGATTGCTACTTTGAAAATTACATCTTAATCCTTTAGTACCCGGTTTAATCCTTTAAGTTATTCATCATATATTTATGAAATCAAATTTCATAAATATATACTTTAGTAATTCTTTACAAAAGTGGTTAGGTCTAACACTTTGAATAACCAAATCCATTAAACTTATCTCAAGGGAATATTTTATAACTTCGTTAAGAGATTATGAATTCCATCTTGAGAATATATGTTCCATCAACACTACATGTGGTTGCCCAACATACTGAGGTTTTGATCATGACTTTAGATCTCACTCCTGATATATCAAAGCAACCTACACTTTATGATCAGATCCATTATTCTCTCATGATTAAGAGTTCATGCAAATAGAAGTCGTGAGATTTATTATTCATTTGACAGTCGTTAGGAGAATAATAAATCTCACAGCGGTTCAGTTCAATATGTCTTAACTCTTAAAACATATTAACATATCAACTAGAAGTTTCCACTTCCATGATTAAAATAAATCATCTTAGTTGATATCTTATAGTCTTCGCAAATGAAATGCCCAATTTCATCACTGACTACAAACTTTAATTCTGAGTTTACAAAGAATTTGTGATTTATATCTTCTGTGACTTTTCACTTAAATCACATACTATGCATCTCATGGACTATATAATAATGTCAAAATATTCATGTTACCATTATTTTAGATAATAATAAAACAACTTTATTTATCATAACATTAAGTCATACATAATGTCATACATAGCATCATACAATAGGATTTAAGGGCACACATCCTAACAATGTATAAGCTTCCAGAATTATGTCACATGTAAGTTTGGCAATTATACCCTGTGAATCTTAAGGGGAATGGTTACAACTTAAAAGAAAATAAAAACATTCCTTTATGGTAACAACTTACAAGAAAATAAATACCTTTATTTATTCAATGATTGTGTTGGTCTAAGGACACCTCCCTACATCCTAAGTATCCAAGGGCAGAATTAGGTGGTGGCACAAGCCCCCCTAACATTACTGTGGGTGCCTTTTTGCGCTATTGGGCTAAGGCTTTCTATAGAGGATAGGGAAGTTGGGCCTGACTCTCTTCACGAGATTCTCCTAGAACCAGTCTGTACACAAGATCAAACACTCCAAACAAAGAGAAATATATATACGTATATGTATATAGTAACAATAGAATAACTGTTAGTCCGATAATGTTAGCAGCAAAAAATAAAAATGTCCTCTTTATTGAGATGACAAAGAGTATAGTTTTGTATGAGGGAGGGAAAAGGTCGCCAAGTGATGCATGTTAGGTCTGCAGTGTATACTCTACTTTCTCAACTCCCTGTTCTCTCTTACGTTTCACTTTTTTTCCCTCTTTCTCATCACTTTCAACTTATTGTTCTAATTCTCTTGGGTACTGTGTTCTTCACACCATTGTTGATGTTTCTCTCCGTTGTCTAATGATTGATGTTATGCTCTTTCCTCATTCTTGTTGCCGTTCTTTCTTGTTCATGGGTACTATTCCTTTTATACCCAAGATCAAGTCTAGGTGATTTCCCATTTCGCCCTTGCTTTCCACCAATCATTTTGTTTGCTATAAGCATTCAGCCAACACCCACTATGTACCATTCTGGCCATGTGTAGGTGGGTTCACTACCATTATCTTCTGTCCACTAGAAGTGGGTTTAGTTCCACTACTTGCTTAGTGACAAACTTCCTTCCTCTTTTGGGAAAAAGCCAATCCGGCCACCAATTTTCTACCCATTTTGGTAAGTATGCTTTCCCAGCAAAGCATCTCCCAAAAAGGGTCTTGGTAAGATACCAAAACTAGGTCTTTTTACCCCCCTCCACCAAATAGTACTCTCTGTTCCTCTTTAGTCGTGGGCCTTGCCTCCTTTGCGTTGGTTGGGTTGTAGGTCGACAGGGCTTTAGTTGCTCCAACTGTTCTGATTTTCGTTCTTTGGCTTCTTCCTCTTCATGCGCTTCTCGCTGCCTTTGATTTCATCTCGTTTCCTCTTCATGTGTTTCTGTTGCCTTTGGTTTTGTCTTGTTTCTCCTTCATGCATTTCCTGCTGCTATAACTTTATCTTGTTTCTTCTTCATGTGTTTCTTGCCGCTGTGGCTTTGTACAGTTTCACCTTACTTTACTTTCCGTAGAATCAGAATTCATCCTTATTCCCTTATACAAAGGCATTATGGGCTTTCTGCCATATATTGGGTTAGGATTGCTGACCCATTTTGCTTTCTTTTCTCTTCATTTATTTAATACGTTGGGTTGGGTCTGCTGGCCACTTTGCTTTCTTTTCTCTTCATTTATTCACTTCATTGGGTTGGGCCTACTGACCCTTTTACTTTCTTTTCTCTTCATATATTCTGTTGGGTCTCACTTATTGGGCTCCATTTTGTTTCTCTACCTTTGGGTTTTTCTAATACCCATATTTCTCTTCGAGAATGGCCTCTTATTACTTATCTCCCAAAAGGGACCTGTGGGCCTACTTTGAGCTTTATTTTCTATTGTCGACATTACTTTTTCAAGAAGGCATTTTATTTCTCCACTCCCAAAAAGGGCTTGTGGGCCTACCTTTGGGTTTTATTCTCAATATACTCTTCTTTTTTAGGTCATCACTTGGACCTTATTTATACATTCTCTTCTCTTTGGGCCTTTGGAATATAGCCCAATTACTATCTCTTTGCTCATACTCTAACCCATCTTTTAGGGCTTTCTTGGGTTTTTCTCCTCATAGGCTTTTGGATGCAAATTTACAAAAATGGGTATCAACAATTACCATCAACAACAATATAGTACATACAATATATCCATATTCAGTTTGGGCCCAAGAAAAATTAGAGTTTAACCCCCCCCCCCCCTCCCTTGCTTCCAAAGCTTGGTCCCTTCTGCAAACTTAAAATTAAAACTTGTTGATACCCAAAATTTAAGGTTTTTACATAGTTTTTATACAAAGCCCAAACTAAAATATTGGCCAAAAGACCCCAAAATCTAATGCACAAGCAAAGTCTTGAATAAGGCAAGGCAAGCCCAACAACATGTGCAAATAAAAGATGACTTTAAATCAGGTTGCAATAAACCCAAAAGATGGACCAACAGGACTCTAAATGGAATAACATGGGTGGCCCATGAAGAATTGGGTCCCACCATGGAAATTTCCAAAAAGAGGGGGTAAAAAATTGCTTGCTCACTCCCAAGTGCAGGAGATCATAGCAATATAATTCTCGGAGTAGCAAGGTTGAACCACAAGGAGCAGGGTAAATTCAAAGATAATATAATTAAACAACAATTTGGGTGAAGAAGAAAAATACTTTTGCTTGATGATTTTTAACAAGAATAATAATAAAAACTGATTTAAATCAATAATGTAAATACTAGGGTATCAGCGTGTTTCCCTATATCGATATGAAATTCTTTGTGATCTAAAAAATTATATACTTCATAATTGATTGTTATTATACAATTAAATACTTATGTTTCGCTTGAATTGATACAATTCAAGAACACATGATAACCTAGATTAATAATGCGGTTAGAAAAGTTTTCAAAAAAACCTATTCACTTTAAAACTTGATTTCTATTTGAAACTATTAGAAATTCATCTAAATAATAAGAAAAACATATTGAACTTATTAAAAGCTTGGAAGAACTAATATATCAAAATAAATTTAATTGAACAATCAAATTTGTTGTTGATAAAATCCTAGAAAGAATCACATTGAATATTCATACCGTATAGAAGAAACATAACCCCCAACCCTAGCAAAGAGTTAAGGCTGCCATTAGAGAAAGGAAAATGCAAGGTTTTCTCTACCAAATTCGTTCTACACAGCCTCCCTTCAAAACCCTAACGTCAAAGTGTCCAAAGAAAATAATGCTTTTACTATTTTAATTTTCGTCCAAATTTACAGCAGCAACTTGTGAGTTAATTTGAGACTTCAAAAATTATGAATTTTGAAAAATTAAAAACTGGAAAGGTAGATATATAAGTCATGGTTCCAACCCATCTAGCCTTGTGTCAATTGGATTTTTGAGGAGAGAGATGCCCAAAATACTGATTAGTGCTCAAATATGATTTTTCCTTTTCAGATTCTACCTCTTTGTTTCTTTCCTTATTTGAAACTTCCAAACATGGTAGATGACCTAAGCACTCTAGCTGCACCTCCTTAGATGTTTAAGCATGGTCCTTTAGTGCCTATTTAATTCTAGTTTGGCCTTCATTCTCTCACAAACTCCTGTAAACCCATCTTTCTCACGTGATTTCCTAAAAGTAGAAAATTACATGTAATGAATGACATCTTATTCAAGAAATTATGTAAAGATAAATAATAGGGACTAATGCAAATCATGACTTAATTATACAAATTAAGTATAGTAATAAGGAGATAGCGCCCACATAAACATATAAAAAGTATACATTTTAAGGCATTATCAGAAATACAATAAGAAAATTAGTCCTATAGGATCCAAGAAGAGCAATATAGCAAGGCTGAAGCCTAGCCACAAAATCTGAGAAAAGAGACATCATCCATGAGGTATGACGAGGGACCACTCTTCAGACATAAGACATGGTGGTTCAACAAGAAGGGAAATCCCAAAAATGGCTACCCAACCAAATACTTTAGCGTAGGTGTATTCCTTATGAAGCATTGTAGACACCGCATTTTGTACATTTTACGACTCGGGCTCTCGTTCCCCAATGATGCTGAAATTCTAAGGTCCAAGGTTGGTTTAAGGCCTAATTAGATTATAAATTGACTTGAGAGGTGTTAAAATAGAAAATATAACTTTTTTTGAACCTGTGTTGGTTTAGGGCCCAATTAGATTATAAATTGACTTTAGAGGTGTTAAAGTGGAAAATATAACTTTTTTTGAACTTGCGTACGTAGGCACGGACCTACGCATGTAGCTAGGGTTTCAAAAACCTATGAAAGACAAGTTTTCTGCATTAATGTTGAGGTTTGGAACGAATCTCACATTGTCTAGGAGTCATTCCAAATCCATATTTTCTCACTATATAAAGCTATACATGACACATTTTCAAAAGACACAGAAAATCCTAAGGGAAAACCTAAGATTAAAATGGAAAATATAACTTTTTTTGAATCTGCGTACGCAGGCACGGACCTACGCACGTAGCTAGGGTTTCAAAACCCTATGAAAGACAAGTTTTCTGCATTAATGTTGAGGTTTGGAACGAATCACACATTGTTTAGAGGCATTTCAAACCCCTATTTTCTCACTATATAAAGCGATACATGACACATTTTCAAAAGATACAGAAAATCCTAAGGGAAAACCTAAGATTCACTAGAGATAGTGAATCAAAGAGGGATTTTTTCACAAAACCTTGAGTAAATTTTATTTGATTGAGACCTTTTCTAGTCTTGAGGTTTTAAGTTTAAGATTACTAATCACTTTTATATTTGATTGTGAATAGAATGACTGAGGGGAATGGTCAAAATCAAGCTCGAAAAGCTTCTTGTTTGAGGTATTGAGTTTAAGCTTTTATTTTTCATTTCTTTACTTTTCTTGCTTTAATCCTTTTGTATTCCTTGCTTCCTTTGTTTCCTTATATTATAACATGTTTGTTTAGCCTAAGTTTTCTTTGCTTTATGATCTTTTGCATGTTAGGTTGTTAGATTTAAGTTTTGTTAGTTTTTTTGCGTTTCTTTGTTTTTGGGTTAGGGTTTGGGTGTGTTTGAGTGCGCATGCTTTTGCATGTGTACGCAGGCTCAAAGTATGCGTACACATACAATTGGCATGTGTACGTAGGCCTATGTATGCACACGCATACTCATGCCCAGAAACCTTAAGCTGAGTCTTTTTGCTTCTGTTTCTTTGCTTCTTTCACATAATGTGTCTCTGTATTTATCTTCTTGTATGTTTTTTTGAACCTCTATTTCTTTATTTATTTGTTTGGTTGGTTTAACATGCTAGATTAGGGTTTTCTCTTATGTTTCTCGCTCAATGCCATGAACATGCATTCACATGTCCATTCATTGATGTCATAGGTGTTGTGATGTAGTGAGGTAAGCAAGATAAGACATGCAGTGGTATAAACATGCATCTAAGTGATGGATATGTTTTTTTATGCTTATTTTCATGTCTAAAAGTTTGGTATATATATTTGATGATTGATGCTTTTGTTGCCATGCCTACTTTTTTGCCATGATTTGTTTTGCTGCCTTGGATGAGATAATATGAGATGCCATGATAGATGAATGCTCAGGTTGGTTGGTGAGCATGATAGATTAATGTTAGGTCTTGGGATGGTTGATGCCATGTTGTATGCTAGTGTGTGTGTGTGTTAAGATGCAATGTCGAATGTGCCTTTAATAGGATTGGGACTAGGACACAATGAGTGGAAGCTGACCTAAGAGAAAGGGTGGAGAGCGAACTTGTGAGACAGAGGGGTAGTTGGCATCTACGGTGAAGTGGAGACACAGGGAGGAGGGACGGCTTGAAGGGAGTGGCTGGTGGCGGGCTGAGAGAGTGAGAGTGAGCCGTGAGGGTGGGTTGGTGTCTTGGTGAGAGTGAGAGCTGAGGGGGGTGGCAGCTAAGAGAGATTGAGAAGTGAGATTGATTAGAGTTTGGAAATAGTTAGTGCTACACACACGCACACACACACACACACACATATATATATATAGTTAGGGTAGTTTAGTAATTTTAATGTATATGGGTTTGGTTTGGGTTCAGGTTACTTGACCTGAACCCGTTATGAGTTGGTTTATAAAAACCCAAACCCACCCCTAATGTTTCACAGGTCGGGTAAAACCCACCCCATTAGAGTCGGGTTGGGTCGAGTACCCACAGGTCTAGTAAAAATTGTCATTCCTAAGTAGTAGTAGTAGTATTAGTAGTAGTAGGTTATTGTATTGAGTTAAAGATTAATATTTTAAATTGTGACTCATAACAGATGATAGAATTTGACCTATATATAAACTAGTAGTAACCTTAAAACAGTACACCAATATTAATTGGTACCGAAGTATTTTATTTTCCTGTCCAAACTGAAACGACCTCCAGTATGATATTGACTACATTGGCCCAAATAACAATTATCAACCACATTAACAACCGAGATTAACAACAAAAAAAAGAAAGAAAGGAAAACAATCATGACTCATGAGCCTTGCCTAACCAACCACGACTAGACTAATGACGGTGACGTCGCCTAGCCATCGCCTAGTCTACCCTAATTTCAAGTATTTATTCTATTTTTCTCTCTCTCTTCAAAATCTAATTGATCTAATCTCTCTCTCTCTCTCTCTCTCTCTCTCTCTCTCCATATATTTATAATTTATGTGATACAGTAATAAGGTTGTGATTGTGTTCATTGTGGGTTTATGGTTGTTTTTTGGCATTTTTGCTAGATGTCAATTGACGGTTATGAGACGAGAATGGGATAGTTAGATATGTGAGTTGTGAGATTAAAGTTATGTTTGTACCTAGGGGTTGTTGTGGGTTATGGTTCGAGACCTAAGGGTATATTTTAGTATTTACACATATTTTTAAACCAAGCTCAAAACAACAACAACAAAAAAATCCTTATGATACATGCTAGGAAGCATGAACATTTCATTTGGGGTGTTGTACCCATGTCGAACATGGGACACTTCTCACTTTTGCATGCATGTCCCAATTATGTCATTTATGTAATCTAAAATTGCAGGACATGGTCTGGACACTTATCTTTTATTTCTTTTTAGTTTCAGTCTTGAACACTTATTTAGTTATCTTTTATTTACTCTTTTGGGTCTCATTCTTAGTTTGTATTCTAATTTATAAACATCATTTATTAGTCAAGAATTTATTATATTATCTGTAAGTGCACAATTGCACTTGGCCCCAAGAACAGTTACGGGCTCAGGCCCAATGAGCCTTAAACAATATGAATTTGTAGAGTGTGGGCTTGAAACCCAGGTTAGAAGTGTTTGAGGATTAAATGACAAGCCAAAGATTGCAAACACTTGAAAACAACAAGGAATATTGTAAATCAACCTGCTCGGACGTAAGCCGAGAGCTGTTCTTATATTATCTCTTTCTCTTTTTTCTTTTCCTTTTTGATTACCAAAAAAGGAAGGCCCATTCCTGTTCTAGGTTTCTTCTTAAATACTCCTCTTTTTGATACTTTGTACACGTGTTGCCCCAACTCCCCCTTAACCCAGATATATCTTTTCTCAGTGCCTTTGAATAGTAACCAGAAGTTTCCCTTCCACTGTTCAGGTGTCACTTCCCCATTAATGCGGCCAGGGTGGTAGGTGCAGGGTCTTTAATGTGGAGGTGACAACCTTTATCTTTGGTATTTCTCTAACATCGGTGCTTCTAGGACATTCAAGGGTTCACCCCCTTTAACCATTGGTTTTGACCGTGTCATTCCCTAACCTTTACCATGAAGTCCCGGGTTCTCCGGTGTCCGTCCGAAGGGAAATTCATCCTCGGCTGGACCCTCGGATCCTCGGTGTATGGGCCGACCCGTAGTACTAACAAGTTCTAAACCCAATAGCAGGTCGGCCTTCCTTAGCATGGCCCAAAGGCCCACATCGCCATCAGGGTCTTTTTACTCCCCACAATAGCCCCTCAAAACTCTAATTTTTAATGTCCGAGGAGAAAAATAGGGTTTTGATCTGACGAGAACCTACTCCACACACTTTATGAGTGATTGCACGTGTGGAAATCGTTTCGCGTCCCAGAAGATGCCACTTGGCGGTTTTATTTTCAAAAACGCGTGCATTTATTGCTGTAAGTTACATTTTGTCCCCCACGTTCAACGGCGAGATGGGTATCCAACGGTCCTCGTTACTTCACGAAAATTTGGGCGGGACGAATATAATTTCGAGTCCGCTTTTCCGCACATCGTGACGCTTCGGGAACCTGCGCCTTCATTTAATTCCCCAGGGGCTAATCCCATCAAAACATCAGCAATCATACTTTACCTGCAGAAAACCGTGGAAATTTGCACACCTTCAACTTTGTAAGTTCTTGCTCTCTCTATTCTTAACCTTTTCTCCTCGGATATAGTCCTCGGCTGTCCTTGTAGATATTCTCCCCTTTAGAGTTTAGCCTTTCGTTCTTTTCTGATGGGTAGGTTTAAGTGTCTAGTTGATACCGCCGCAGGAATGGAAGGCTTCAGAGCCCAGTATAACATTCTCGGCGATGTAGGTTTAAAATATTGCCCGGCAGAAGCCGTGGCCGGTTCTAGAAAAGAGGGAGAGGTTATCATCCCAATGATAGCCTTTATAGAGGGTGGGATGACCCTCCCAATGAAACCTGTAACCAGGGAGTACCTTCGCAACCATCGGTTGTGTCCCGATTAGTGCCTCCCAAACGTTTTTAGAGTCTTGGGTAGCGTCGATGCTCTAAACGAGCAAATGGGTCTAAACCTCACCTGGCACGACGTCGTCTTTCTGTACGAGTCCCATAAACTCTCCAAAGTAGGTTACTACATTAAATCCCGCTCCAGCGTCGTTAGGCTAATCTCCTGTCTGCCCAAATCCAACAAAGGTATGAAGGATGACTACCGATCGTCTCGGAACCGGCACGACGGCCTCCCTTGCCCCGGTTGAGTGGGGAGATCCAGTGTGCGACACCTTAGGATTAACCTCCCCATCTCACAAGTTCCTTTAATACTCACGAAACGTGCACACTAACATGTATTTATATTTGTTTAACTTTATCACTTCTTTGTGTGAATGCGACCATGTTGTTCACTTTCACGTCTTTCTTTGCGGATAAGCAACACGTGCGTCCACGCTTGAGCCTTTGCGGCGTTGCCGATCCTAAACCGAGTGCTTCGCTCCTTTAGGTGTTTGTCGGCGAGGACTTACAACTTAGAGCTGCTCATCCGATTACGGGGTACACTCCTCATCTCTTCGGACTTCCGGGGAGATAGAAAACGCCATAATCGCGGGTGACCGAAGATGAAGGAGAATAAACGTAGCCCGACCCCACTTTTTGGTCGACCACGATCTCCCCGACGTCCTCGCACCGTTTTGTACAACCAGCCCCATAGCGGCAATTCCCCTCGCCGTGCACTTTCTCGGTAAACTGTTGTTCCAGAAGAACAGGTGTCTTCTTCACATACACTAGACGAAGAGATAGATCAATTCCAACTTGAAGACACCGAAAGACCTCGAGGGAATCAATTCGTCGTACTTTCTAACGAGGAGGAAGAAGCCACCGAGGCCTCTGGAATTGCAGGGTTGGTAGTTGCCGTCGGAAGACGAATCCGAGGAAGACATGGATAGGATGCGGGGATCTCCTAACCAAGAGAGGTGCGAAGGTCGCCGAGAAAAAGACGAGGGCGTCCCAAGCTTTTCCATCTTTGCCACCTCCCCCTCCTCCAGTCGAGCCAAAACTTCCAGCCGAGGATCCCAAAAAGAAGAGAAAGGGGGAGGCCGAGGGGACAATCAGCAAGGACCCCAAGAAACCACGATAACAACCTCCACCGGTTCAGCAGCAGAAGCTGGACAAAGGCAAGGGTAGGGCCCGCTCAGTTGAAAGTGGGGAGATCAGGGACGAGGCCGAAGTGCGCCGAGCACCGGCCACCTGGTCCCCTGACTTAAGGCTGGACGGTGCACCCATCTCCTGCCAATCCAGTATAAGGGCGGTTCAACAAGGCCGTGCCCACCACTTGGCCGAAGTGTTGGAGCGCCCTCTTCTGCTGCCCAAGGACATGGAAACCTTGGAAAGAATGAGCCAGCCACAACTATTCCTCTCTTTAAAAAGGGATTTAGCGCTGGTAAGTTTAACCCTTTTTAGGAAGATTCCACTTTTAACAATATTCATAAGTTTTTTACTATTCCTGATTCCATCATACTTTGTTACAGGCCATTCAAGAGGTCTTTGTAGCCGAGAAGTTCATAGAAGACACTCGGAAGAAGGCCAGAACTGAGCTGGAGATTAGGATGGAGACTGAGAAGTCCTTGGGTACAGCCCTTGCTGAGAACGAGAAGCTTACCTCGAGGTGGGTGATCTAAAGAGAGAGAAGAATGGGGCCGAGGCGAATCGAAGACCATGAAGACCCGGATAGAAGGGCGGCGCAAGCTCCTTCACGAAAAGATGATGAGCTCTCCCGAGCCCAAAGGGAACGCTCGGATTTGGAAAAGGAACTTGCGGCGATGAAGGAAGAAGCCAGCTCATTCCAACGCTCTTTCTGAGGCTGCCAAGCGGACGAGCTACGAGGAAGGGGTAGCAACCACCGAGGAGCACCGGTGACAGAGGCCTTCGCGGCTTTGTGGGGAGACCGTCGAAAGGTACGGGAAGCCCTAAACGTGTTGGAGTTCCTCTATCCTCGGATGCGAGGAAGTCCGAGAACGTTTGGCTTCCTAGAGATACGGGGAGATTGAAGAGGCTCCGTTGCTACTCCTACCCACGAGTCAACTCTCCCCGCCCGCCTCCGATGGTCCCACAGCTAATTCCAGATCCTACAGAACCTTCAGGTTCCAACAAAGAGAAGGAAGGAGGCGGGGATGCAGAGAAGGACTTGAGCAAGAAAGTGGAACCCAACGTCCTTCCAACGAAGACAGCAGACAAAGGAAAGCAAGTCCTGACCCCCTTTGAGCTGGAGTTGAGAAAGACCGAGGCCACCAGTACCTCTCAGCAAGACCCCCCTCCAAGAGCTTAGGACCTAGCTTTAGGACTTCTCTCTTTCTACATCTTGATTAAATATGTAATGTACATTTAAGTGATTAATGAAGAACTATTTCGTTTGATTCTCATTTATGTCGCATCCATTTTACTTTATTCTTGTTATATTGGTCATAAAGATTGCCATTAGTACATGGTCAAAAAGGGGCAGAGCAAACAAATCTAACTTCAAGTTTTGCACAATCATAACTTCCACGCAGTCATTCGCGTGTTATTAAAAACTTAATAAAAAGTGATATGGCTAATATGTTTAAACAATGCCTTGGTTAAAAAAGAGAGACCTCATATAATGATTAAAACCTTATAATGTGTAGCATTGTTTTTAGTAGGATGTAAGATCCGAGGACCACTCCTTCCTCACATAAATTTTCTTAATACTTTTAAAGAAATAAAACTTAAGATCCGAGTTATTGAACGGTAAGGCACTAACTCCCAGACACAATAAGAAGTTAACTTTGATCAAGTTTATAGTCCGAGGACAAGACTTAACTAATTTTCCATTTGATTCTTTAGACCATTAACTTCAAATGTTAATTTTCCCAAAGTAGGAGGTCCGAGGACCCGGCATAACTAAGGTTCTGTTTAACAAATGACAAGACATCAATTTCCACAAGGTTTGTGGTCCGAGGACTACACTTAACCAAGTTTCTGTTTGATTCTTAAGAAGAATAGCTTAAAATGTTAATTTTCCCAAAGTAGGAGGTCCGAGGACCCGGCATAACTAAGGTTCTGTTTAACAAATGACAAGACATCAATTTCCACAAGGTTTGTGGTCCGAGGACCACATTTAACCAAGTTTCTGTTTGATTCTTAAGAACAATACCTTCAAATGTTAATTTTCCCAAAGTAGGAGGTCCGAGGACCCGTCATAACTAAGGTTCTGTTTAACAAATGACAAGACATCAATTTCCACAAGGTTTGTGGTCCGAGGACTACACTTAACCAAGTTTCTGTTTGATTCTTAAGAACAATAGCTTCAAATGTTAATTTTCCCAAAGTAGGAGGTCCGAGGACCCGGCATAACTAAGGTTCTGTTTAACAAATGACAAGACATCAATTTCCACAAGGTTTGTGGTCCGAGGACTACACTTAACCAAGTTTCTGTTTGATTCTTAAGAACAATAGCTTCAAATGTTAATTTTCCCACAGTAGGAGGTCCGAGGACCCGGCATAACTAAGGTTACCGTTTTAACAAATGACAAGACATCAATTTCCACAAGGTTTGTGGTCCGAGGACTACACTTAACCAAGTTTCTGTTTGATTCTTAAGAACAATAGCTTCAAATGTTAATTTTCCCAAAGTAGGAGGTCCGAGGATCCGGCATAACTAAGGTTCTGTTTAACAAATGACAAGACATCAATTTTCACAAAGTTTGTGGTCCGAGGACTACACTTAACCAAGTTTCTGTTTGATTCTTAAGAACAATAGCTTCAAATGTTAATTTTCCCAAAGTAGGAGGTCCGAGGACCCGGCATAACTAAGGTTCTGTTTAACAAATGACAAGACATCAATTTCCACAAGGTTTGTGGTCTGAGGACTACACTTAACCAAGTTTCTGTTTGATTCTTAAGAACAATAACTTCAAATGTTAATTTTCCCAAAGTAGGAGGTCCGAGAACCCGGCATAACTAAGGTTCTGTTTAACAAATGACAAGACATCAATTTCCACAATGTTTGTGGTCCGAGGACTACACTTAACCAAGTTTCTGTTTGATTCTTAAGAACAATAACTTCAAATGTTAATTTTCCCAAAGTAGGAGGTCCGAGGACCCGGCATAACTAAGGTTCTGTTTAACAAATGACAAGACATCAATTTTCACAAGGTTTGTGGTCCGAGGACTACACTTAACCAAGTTTCTGTTTGATTCTTAAGAACAATAGCTTCAAATGTCAGAGATACTCATAACTTTAAAATGTTCACTGACAAAAGCACATTTTATTAATAATAATACATTCTAAGATTGTTTACATTCCATGGGCGTGGTACAATTTTTTCATCTAGGTCAGCTAGCCGATATGACCCTATGCCGTGATCTACTGAAACAATGCGATAGGGGCCTTTCCAGTTGGGTCCTAGCTTACCCCAAGCTGGGTTCTTAGAGGTGCCCACAACTTTTCTTAGTACGAGATCACCAGGTGCAAGTGGCCTTAGCTTCACGTGGGCATCATATCCCCGTTTTAGCTTCTGTTGATAATAAGCCATTTGGACCATAGCTGCCTCGTGCCGTTCCTCAAGCAAATCTAGGCCTTTCTCCAAGAGTCCCGCGTTATTCTCTGGATTAAAAGAGCTCGTCTTTAGGGTGGGAAAACCAGATTCCAGAGGTATCACCGCCTCAGCTCCATAAGTCATAGAGAATGACGTTTCTCCAGTGGACCTGCGCGGTGTGGTCCGATACGTCCACAGAACATGAGGGAGCTCTTCTACCCATCTACCTTTCGCATCGTCCAACCACTTCTTCAACCCGTTGACTATGACCTTGTTAATGGCCTCGGCTTGTCCATTTCCTTGAGGATAAGCTGGGGTGGAGTACCCATTTATGATACCCATGTCACCGCAATACTTCCTGAAAGCTTTGCTGTCAAATTGGACACCATTATCTGATATAAGTGTATGTGGTATTCCAAATCTAGTAACGATGTTCTTCCACACAAACTTCTTGGAATCAACATCTCTAATGTTTGCTAAGGGCTCCGCGTCGACCCATTTAGTAAAGTAATCTGTTCCTACCAGCAACCATCTTTTGTTACCTGCAGCCCTCGGAAATGGCCCTACTATGTCCAATCCCCACTGTGCGAAGGGCCAAGGACTGGAAAGGGGGTTAAGAACTCCTCCAGGTTGATGGATGTTAGGGGCGAACCTCTGGCATTGATCACATTTCCTGGCGTAGTCTTGAGCCTCCCTTTGCATATTGGGCCACCAATAACCCTGAGTCAGAGCTCTGTGGGCCAAGGACCTTCCCCCAGTGTGGCTGCCACAAATCCCTTCATGCAGTTCTTCCAGAAGTGCTTCCGTTGAGTCAGGGTGTACACACAACAAGTACGGTCCTGAAAAGGATCGTTTATACAGTTTCTGATCCTCGGACAACCAGAAGCGTGGCGCCTTTCGACGTATCTTATTTGCTTCCGATTTGTCATCGGGAAGGATGTCATTCTTAAGAAAAGACACGACCGGGTCAATCCAACTAGGTCCAGGCCTTACTAAATGGATGCGAGCCACATTGATGGGGGCAAGAGTTGGCTTTAGCAAATCCTCCACAAGGATAATCCTGGGCAAACCCTGAGCCAAAGATGTTGCCAATGTGGCTAAAGAGTCTGCATGGGTGTTTCCACTCCTAGGAATGTGAGCGAAGGCAAAGGAGTCAAATTCAGCTTGCTGACGTTTGACCTGGGCCAAATACTCCTGCATTCTGGGGTCTCTAGCCTCCATGATCCCCTTGACTTGGCCGACCACTAACTGAGAGTCCGAGTACACATGGATTTCCCTTCCACCCATCCTACGTACCATCTGCATGCCTACCAAGACTGCTTCATACTCGGCCTCATTGTTAGTAGCCGAGAAAGCCAATCTTAAAGATTTTTTGAAGACAATTCCTTCAGGGGACATTAGAACAAGTCCAACACCAGACCCTCTCTAATTAGCAGTCCCATCCACATACACTTTCCAAGCCGAGGGCACTGCGGCCGTGATCACTCCAACTGATTTTCCATCCATGTGTGCTTCTTTTAGAGTTTCTTCCAGCAATGGTTCAGTAAACTCTGCCACCAAGTCAGCGAGGACCTGACCCTTCACCAAGGTGCGAGGCTTGTATTTAACGTCAAAAGCCCCCAGGATGGTCCCCCACTTTGCTATCCTGCCTGAGTAGTCGGCACTACATAGCACTGCCTTAAGGGGTAATTGGGTCAGGACAACCATGGTGTGGGACTGGAAATAATGAGGAAGCTTTCGCGTGGCATAAACTACGGCGAGAAGTGCTTTCTCCAAGGATAGATAACGCACCTCGGCCTCGTTTAAAGATTTGCTAACGTAGTATACCGGCCTTTGCACCTCATCCTCATTCCTTATAAGGACCAGGCTGACCGCATGGACAGCCACTGCCAGATAAGAAAATAAGACCTCGTCCGCCTCGGGACGAGACAAAATGGGCGGCTGAGAAAGATATTGCTTGAGTTGTTGGAAAGCTAACGCGCAGTCCTCGGTCCATTGGAACCCTTTCCATTTGTTCAACAACTGAAAGAAAGGACGACATCGGTCAGCCGACCGAGATATAAATCTGTTCAAGGCGGCAATCATTCCGGTTAATTTCTGGACTTCCTTTGGGTTCCGAGGAGGCCGCAAGTCCTGAATAGCCTTAACCTGTGTTGGGTTTACCTCAATGCCTCTATGAGTGATCATGTACCCCAAAAATTTTCCAGACCCAACGCCGAAAGAGCATTTTGAGGCGTTAAGGCGCAGCTTATACTTTCTTAACACCTGAAAGGTGTCAGCCAGGTCTCTCACGTGTGAGATCATCCACATACACTTCAACGGTCTTCCCAAGTTGCTGTTCAAACATTCTAGTCATCATCCTCTGGTAGGTAGCCCCAGCATTCTTCAAACCAAATGGCATGACCTTATAATGATAATTCCCCGTTGGAGTAATAAAAGCAGTCTTCTCTTGATCCTCCAACGCCAAGGGAATCTGGTGATAACCCTGGAAGGCGTCCAAAAAACTCATCCGAGGATGTCCGACAGTGGCATCCACCAGTTGATCAATACGTGGCATTGGGAACGAATCTTTAAGACAGGCCTTGTTTAGGTCAGTAAAGTCCACACATACCCTCCACGTTCCATTTTTCTTTCTAACAACAACAGTATGAGCCAACCATTCGGGGTAGAAAACTTCTTTGATAGCCCCTGCCCTTTTGAGTTTAAGAACCTCTTCCTTCACAGCCTCAGAATGTTCTCTGGAAGATCGCCGAGGCGGCTGCCTCCTCGGAACAATAGCTGGGTTGACATTTAAGTGATGACAAATGAAGCCCGGATCCACGCCTGGAGCTTCATAAGGATCCCACGCAAAAACATCAACATTGTCCTTCAACAATTCTAACAATTCTATTTTCTCTTGGTGTGGCAAAAGTACACCGACTTGGAAGAATCTCTCTAGGTCATCGGCTACTGGAAATTTCTCTAACTCCTCGCAATGTGTCTCATCTCCTGTCACCATTCCAGATGAATCAAGAGCCGTTAACTGCTATAAGTCTTTGGTGATTAGAGCCGAAGACTTGGCTTCTGTCTGATGTAGTACCGCAGCCGATATGCACTGCCTGGCTACCGATTGGCTGCCGAGGATTTCCTCAACACATTCCCCCGAGGAGAATTTGACTTTAACGTGCAAGGTAGAGGAGACAGCCCCAATCGCGTGCAGCCAAGGCCTGACGAGGATGGCTGTATATGGAGAGTACGCGTCAACCACAATGAAATCCACCTCAACTGTTTCTGAGCCGGATTGAACGGGTAAACGGATCTGTCCCTTCAGCACAACGGCTCTCCCTTCGAAGCTTATAAGCGGCGAGTCGTAAGGAGTTAGATCTTCCAACTCCAACCTTAGCCCCTTAAATAGATCAGGGTACATGATATACCGCACCTTACTGATCATCACCCTTCTCGCATCATAGTTCCCTATCCGAGGGTGACCACAAGAGCATCATCATGGGGTTGGATAGTCCCTACCTTATCCTCCCTCGGAGAAACCTAAGACGGGCAAAGTGCCCTTCAACCTCTTCGCTACCCACATCCTCGACCTGAGGATGGGAAACCGCCATCACCACTTGTGGGACCCGAGGCCGGTCTACGTGTGCGGCGAAGATAACATTAATTGTTCCCAATGCGGCCGAGATGAATTGTTCCTTTGCTTGTTTGTCGAGCCAACTTCGGCACACTCGGTGGCCGACACAAGTCTTGCTTTAACTTTCCCTCAGCGACGAGGCTCGATGGTTCCACGGGGTCCGGCCGGTTCTCGGTAGTGTGGCCCCATCTGATGGTAACGACAAAAGAGGTTTTGATTTCTTTTCGCAGGGTCCCTGCCATCTTCTTGGCTGGGCCATGCGAAGAAGGGCTCTTTACGAACTTTCTCTAGTAACTTGATGCTTGGTTCTCGAAACACGTATTTACTGACTGAGGTGCCGCCGAGCCGGATTGCCCGAAGTAATCCCTCCTCGGCTTGTTGTTGTGATATCTGTCCAGGCCGAAATCCCTTCTCTCCGCGGGATAACCTTCTCCTTTCCCTTCCCCTGCTGCTGGTCTTCCTCTACCCTTTTGTACTCATCAATACGATCCATAAGGCGGCGTACGCTGCGAACGGGCTTTTTCGTCAAAGACTTTCTTAGGTCGTGGTCAGTAGGAAGACCTACCTTAAAGGTATTAAGCGCCACCTCATCAAAATCACCATCTATTTCATTAAACATTTCCCAGTATCGGTCGAAGTATGCTTTCAGCGTCTCCCCTTCCTTCATGGCCATGGATAGCAGCGAGTCCAATGGCCGAGGGACTCTGCTACACGTAATGAACCACGAAGCGAATGCCCTAGTTAACTCCCCGAATGAGCCTACAGACCCCGATTTGAGACCGTTAAACCATCTCATAGCCACAGGTCCCAAGCTGGATGGGAAAACTTTACACATCAGAGTCTCGTTGTGAGAGTGCACTGCCATCCTCTGGTTGAAGTGACTCACGTGCTCCACCGGATCAGTCCGGCCATTGTAGATGGTAAAGGTGGGCTGGGTGAACCTCCTGGGAAGCCTTTCCCTCTCAATCCTCCGTGAAAACAGAGATTTGGAGAGTTGGTGTAACGCCCTACTCATAGCGTCGTTGCCTAAGCCCCTAGAAGGAAGATTCTTGCGTCTGCGAGCTGGCTGGTCGTCCTCCTCACCGAGGACACCTGCTTGGAGGGTGAGCACAATCTCGAATCAGAGCCGGCTCGCCTATCCTCTTCCAAGGAAGGATTAGGTGAGGATGATGAAGGCCTACGTCTGGCGCAGCGTAGCTTTCTCTTTAAACGGTTGATCTCCTTCTGCATGGCTTTAGAACCGTCCTCCTGGGGGACGCTACCCCCACCATGAGTATGGCTGGCGCTTGGGTACTCTGTATGGACACTTTCCTCACGATCCCTTCGATGTTCAAGACGCTCGAAATGGTCCTCCGGTTGTGATCCCTGTGACTCTGCATGGTGAGAGCCTAAGCCTGCCATAATATCCCTACTTCTTCTAGACTAGATTTCCCACAGACGGCGCCAATTGTAAGTGCAAAATTGCACCTGGCCCCAAGAACAGTTACGGGCTCAGGCCCAATGAGCCTTAAACAATATGAATTTGTAGAGTGTGGGCTTGGAACCCAGGTTAGAAGTGTTTAAGGATTCGATGACAAGCCAAAGATTGCAGACACTCGAAAACAACAAGGAATATTGTCAATCAACCTGCTCGGACGTAAGCCGAGAGCTGTTCTTATATTATCTCTTTCTCTTTTTTCTTTTTCTTTTTGATTACCAAAAAAGGAAGGCCCATTCCTGTTCTAGGTTTCTTCTTAAATACTCCTCTTTTTGATACTTTGTACACGTGTTGCCCCAACTCCCCCTTAACCCAAATATTTCTTTTCTCAGTGCCTTTGAATAGTAACCAGAAGTTTCCCTTCCACTGTTCAGGTGTCACTTCCCCATTAATGCGGCCAGGGTGGTAGGTGCAGGGTCTTTAATGTGGAGGTGGCAGCCTTTATCTTTGGTATTTCTCTAACATCGGTGCTTCTAGGACATTCAAGGGTTCACCCCCTTTAACCATTGGTCTTGACCGTGTCATTCCCTAACCTTTACCATGAAGTCCCGAGTTCTCCGGTGTCCGTCCGAAGGGAAATTCATCCTTGGCTGGACCCTCGGATCCTCGGTGTATGGGCCGACCCGTAGTACTAACAAGTTCTAAACCCAATAGCAGGTCGGCCTTCCTTAGCATGGCCCAAAGGCCCACATCCCCATCAGGGTCTTTTTACTCCCTACATTATCCATTATTGCTCTTAAATTAATACATGTTTAACATTAAATTAAAACTTTGGTCATAGTTACAATCTACCAAAATTAAAAGACAAAACAATAATCTACCTATCCAAAAATCTTAAGTTTGGGGGGGTTAGGTTACGAAATTGGAAGGTGTTAGGCTCCCATTCTGCCCAGATAGAGTTTGGTCCTCTAGACTCTAATGACCATTATACCATTTTTTGTATGATGTTGAATAATAGGTTGTAACAGATATGACACACACTTGACAAAAACTAATTTAAATAAATTAGCCTTATGAGTAATGTCCTCATTTAGAGAGAAATTAGATCTGTTGTTTGTAAAAGGTAAAAAAGAAAAAGAAAAATTAGATCAAGAAAATTAAGATCTGTTGTTGGCTTGTTGCTAAGGATAAAAAAATGAGATTTGATTTGTAAAAATCAGATCTATTTTTGAAAAGTATAAAAAATGATTTTTAAAAAAGAACTAGATTTGTTTTGAAAAGTAAAAAAATTAGATTTTTTAAAAGAGGATTCATATTCATGAGACAAACTTATTATGCATGCATCACATATTAAAAAAAAGAAAGACTTTAACCTAACTTTTAATCCATTCTTTGAAATTTCAAAATCTGCAATTTTATAAAAAAGAAAACTTTTTCTGAAAAAATTTCAGATTTGTATTTAATGAAAATATAGAGCTGTTTTGAAATTAGAAAAAAATCAGATCTGTATTTAATGAAATACAGATCAGTTTGAGATCAGAAAAAATCAAATCTGTATTTACGCTCTGTTTGTTTTGCTAGAAAACTTTCTATAAATATAGTTTTTCACATTTTTCAGTGTTTGGTAGCACAAAAAAAAACTGGTCAACGGAAAACTATCTTTAGTCAATGGAAAATCCTAATAAAAATAAGGCTTGTTTTTTATAGCTTGTTTTTCAAAAAAAAATTTTGGAAAACAATCTCTATCTCACAATACGCTCTCTCACTCTCACTCTTTCTCTTTTCCCTTTTCTTTTTCTTTTCTCACACCCTCACTATCACTCACTCTGGTCTCTCCTCTTCCATAGATCTCTCTCCATATTTCTCTTCCTCTTTATAACATAGTTCTTTGAGTAGATTTTTTTTCCCTCATTGCTCAGTAATTATTTCATTCCTCTCTACCAACTTGCAAAAGAGAACATATTTGCAGCGGTAATTATTCATTCCTCTCTACCAAAATCTCAATTCTTTATTTTGAAATTCAAACTTGATTTTATTTTTTTCTCTAAGAAACTTTTGGTTTGATGGATTCCATGTATAAGTTTTTTTTTTTTGCACATAAAAGTGCTAAAAAAAATATATAAAAAATAAAAAAGAAGAAAGAATGAATGAATGAAGTAATAGAAGAAAATTTTAAACATAGTGCCTATATGACTCTAAATTACTTTTACATAGCATAATCTTTTTTGTTGATAGATACATTATGCAGATATTATGTAGTGATGATATATTATGTAGATACCTTATATAAATACATAATTTTGAGTAATATTAAAGACTTCTGGTTAACCATAGTAGACAATTAGTGTACTAGCGAAAAGAGTAGACAATGAAAAGTTATTGTTATTTTGTACTTATTAAAGATGTATTCTCCTGTCAATTTTATGTATATAGACGAATAGTTAATATATATAAATGTGTATGTGTGTGTGGACGTTTATATCCATATATATAAGTAAAATGAGTGGTAGAGATCATGAAAATTTGACAACTAATTTTTAATGTATCTATTGTCAAAATTTTAGTATGAAAACCAAATTCATCATTGGTTTTTTTTTTAATATTGATTACATTAGTTAGTTTACATAATACGCATGTTTTAAATTACACAATAAATATAAAAAATAAAAATAAAAATTTGTATACCAAACACCAGAAAACATTCTCAAGCTCATTTTCAAGGTCATTACCAAACACTGGAAAATGATAAAGTTTTCTAGAAAATGTTTTTTGGAAAATGAACCATTTTCTAGAAAATGTTGATGCTGAAACAAACAGATCGTTAATGAAAATACAGATCAGTTTTGAGATCAGAAAAAATCAGATCTGTATTTAATGAAAATACGTATTAGTTTTGAGATCAGAAAAAAAAATCAGATCTGTATTTAATGTATATATAGATTAGTTTTGAGACAAAAAAAAATCAGATCTATATTTAATAAAAATACAAATCAGTTTTGAGATCAGAAAACAACTTGGATGATCATTAACAAATTTTGAAATCAAAGACAATGAATTAAAACAAACAATCAGTTAAAGAACTTGTCAAAGAAAATTCCAACAAAGTATCTAAGCATGGCAATTATGTATGAAGAACAAGGCACAATAAAACATATTAACTACATTCATGTAACAAACAACAACATACTAATTAATGGAAAAGAAAAGAAAAACAAAAGAAATAAGTAAATACCTCTTGCTTGAGCGTGCTCTTCAAATGAAAGAATATTTTAGAAATTAAAGAAGTTAATTCACTTCTTTGAGGACTAAAATACTTTACTTACAAAAAAGAAGTTCTTAAAGCAAAAGCCTCCAAAACGTCTTTAACATAAGGGGATCAGAGAAGTCAGAAAAGAAGAGGCCTTAATTTTGATTTTTCCCCCTCTATTTATAGAGGTTGGGATGCTTAAAAAATAAGCTGAATGAGATCAGATACGAATTGGAATGCGTCCTTATCTCTAAAAATCCAAAAAAGATAAGCTTTATTTTAATCAGGGGTCCTTGGGCCGGGCCAAGCTTTTGGGCCAATCGGCTTGGGTGATAAGCCCACTTTTGAGTTTTGGATCAATTTTGACTCCTTTTTAAAGGATTTTTGAGCCAAGAATTGCACCTAGACGCATTTTTAATTCGTATTCTAAAAATTAGTCTCTTTTTCTTGATATTCAGGTCTTTAAAGTGATAATTATCTTGTAGATAAATATTCTAAAAAGACTTGATTATCCACAACTTCTTTGTTATCTGATTATCTACTTTATTCTCATGTAAGCAGGTCTATTTTTGACACTAACTAATAACCAATCACAAAATTATTTAATTAATTTTAATTTTTTAACCAATTAGAATTAATTTAAATT
Organism: Castanea sativa; assembly: GCF_040712315.1. NCBI lineage: Eukaryota > Viridiplantae > Streptophyta > Magnoliopsida > Fagales > Fagaceae > Castanea > Castanea sativa. The sequence goes on from NC_134016.1 coordinate 21,724,486, forward strand.
AATCATGCGTGATCGGTTTCACCCAAACAAAATGTATGCAGATCGTGAAAACTTGATCATGTGATATCTTTCAATTTAACAGTTTGATTTGAGAATTGGACATACTATCATGACCGTTAGAATATCAAGATCATTTTATGATATGCAATGAATGAATTAATGCATGTAATGAAACTCTAAATTTTGGGTATGTGAATGGTCATTTTAGTCATCTTCCAAGATTAAATTATGGGTGCAAAATCGAGTGTCTACACATATCTCGGCCATGTTGTGTCCTAATTTTTCAAAATTGTCGTGTCATACTTGTAACCATGTCTATGCTTCCAAGGTTACATGAGACAATATGTGCAACTTATAACATAAGTAAAGTACTTAGAAGTTACATGTCATTTAAGTAGATTATTTGAAGATAAAGAAAGGCAATTTCTAAGAAGTTAAAAAAACTATTCTCTCAAGTGGCAATTATTTGACGGAAATAATTATTTTTTGACAAATCACAACTTACCTACCTGTGGTTTGTCCAAAATTCAACTTACCAACTTGCGATTTGATTTTTGACATTTTATCCACCTGTGGTCCTTTCCGTTAGTGGTCTGTAACTCACCTACCAACTTGCCATCAGACTAACACATTTTATGCCAAAAACATAACCAAAAACAAATCAAACACCCTCTATCCACAAAACCTTCTCACGCAAGCTCTCCGAGACTGTGGACATAACGGGGGAGTCGCTACATAGTTTTTGCAATGGTCTAGGAACCATATATATGATGTCCTCTTGAGGAAGGACCTTTTTGATCTTACTACCAGAGATATGGGTTTGGAGTTAAGGTACGGTCTTGGGAAGGTGTTCGGCACCCAAAACCGCTCAACCCTAAGGTTGGCTTTCTCTCATTGTGTCTTATATCTTAACCCTATTAAAGACACACTCAATATTGTTATTCTAACTCACACACACACTAGCATTCATCTAACAATCAATATGACATCAATCATCCCCAAAAAGACCTAATCATACATCCATCATGGTAATCAACCAAAGCCTAGCATTCATCTAGCATACATGTCATATCATCAAATCACAAACCTAACCTGCTCCTATCTCACATCATAAACCCTAACATACATCTAGCATACGTGTCAAACTAACCTAGCATTCATCTAGCATGGTATAACATAAACCCTAGTATGTTATATCATCATGTCATTATATCTCATCAAAGGCAGAAGCATATGAACATTAAATCAAGGTAGAAACAAGGCAAACAAATCATATTATCACCCAAAGCATTAAGAGCGCAATCATATCATCAAACCTAGGCAAGATCATATCACAAAAGAATGCATGTACATTGTAAATATATGACTTACCTCACTTACCTTGCAGCAACTCAACACCTATGACATTATGCATGAACGTGTAAATGCATGTTCATGACTTTAAAGCAAGGAAATACAAGATAAACCCTAATTCTAGCATGTGAAAGGAAAACAAAAAATTAAACATGTGAAACAGAAGCTTAACAACATGAATATATATATATATAGGGACCTAAGATAGAAGCATTACAAGTGAAATCAGAAATTAGGGTTAGGGTTTTTAGGTAGAATCATGTGCATGCATGAACAACCCTGCGTGCGCATAATCAAGCTTGCGTGCTCAATCAGGATTATGCGCATGTGGGTTTCAACCCAGAAACCCTAGAAACACAGCAAACAAAGCAACACTTCAAAACACTAAATTTAACATCCTAACATGCTTTAAAACATACAACTACACAAATCTAGACTATACAAACATATTAAAACATAAAACAAGCAAAGAAACAAACAAAAACATAATCGAACTAAAGAAAATAAAAAGAAAAATTTTAGAACTACACCTTGAAGAAAAAGCTCTTCAAGCTTGATTTTTTACCGTTCCCCTCTGTATAATCTATTCATAATCAATAAAAAGAGTGATAAGTAAACTTAAACTTGAAGATCAAGGACAGAAAATGCTTTAATCAAAAGAAAAATTGACTTGAGGATGTTTTGTGAAAAACTTCCTCTTTGATTTACTATTTCTAGTGAATCTTAGTGTTTTCCCATGGGATTTTTGTGTGTTTTGAGAATACATCATGTAAGGCTACTTATATTGTGAAAATAAGGGTTTAGAACAACTCCCAGACGATGTGTGATTCGTTCCAAACCTCAACATTAATGCGGAAAACTTGCCTTATTCATGTTTTTGGAACCTTCATGTGCGCACAGGATGGGGCCTGCGTGTGTGTGCAAAATGCTACGCGCGCAGGCTAATTCTTGCATGCGTATGCCAAGGGGTTCCTTGGTTTACTTTTCCAAAAATATATTTTTTGGCTCATTAAAAGTTATATTTTTCATTTTAACATTTTTCAAGTCAATTTAACATTTGATTGAGCCCTAAGCCAACCTTGGGTCTCAAAATTTTAGCATTATTAGGTAACGGGAGCTTGAGTCGTATGGGGTACAAAATGCGGTATTTATAGTGACAAAACCAAAATGCTACCCACCTAAAATCGTAGACACTCATTTAGCTTGGAATCCTCTAAATAATTTCAAGCAAGGAAACAGAGGAGAAGGTGGAGGCTAATATCTGGCAGATCATGTAAGGAATAGAGTGACAAAATTTTAAAGTTTTGTTAACCAATTGGGTTGGGTTTTGATCCAAAAAGGATGTCCTTGATTCTATCTCTAGGGTGAGTTACTGAGTGTTTGAGCTTCAAAGTTTTGTTTTTTCTTTTCCTTTCATTTGCTCTTTTGGACTTATTCTATGTAGATTTAATTTTTGAAAGCTAGGGTTTTAATTTTTTTTCTAGAATTAGGTAACTTCCCCATCTTAAAATTGTGCATTGGTTTATACTTACATGCATTACCTAAATACCCCTTACCTATTAACCAATTTTTTAAAAATGTTCTTAGTGTTTTAAAAATCTGGAGGTTTTAATCTTATCTTTCATTGTTCAATAGCGAAGCCACAAAAGAAAATGTGTTCTTGCGAATAGAAACTATGCTTTTAAGAATTGTGTCATTGTCATATTTTCCTAAATTAGGCAATGACATGATTCTTAAAAGTAGAGCTACTAGTTTCAATATGATGCCCACGAAGAACTTCAGTTTAAGCCAGAAACACTTCACTATATTGCAAATAGAGGACAATAACACATTTTATGAATGAGCCTAATTATTTGACACATTACCTTTATTATTCAATCAATATGCACTATGATTTGTTTGTTTGTATGTTGGGCTTTGTGTGGACCGTAGGAATATTTTGGGTTTGAGAAAAAAAGGTGTTTACATGTGGTATCTATGGTCCCTTTCAATGTATATGTCTCTAAAAAACAGAACAAAAACTTTTGTATGTATTTGTTGTGTTGGTATTGTATTCTTTTGAATAAATGTATGTGTTGATATGTGGAGTTAATTTATAGGTAGATGATTGATTTGGATTTTACTTTTGATATTAATCATGGTGGCACCTTTGTGTGGGATCCAAACTTAGTATATTTAGGTGTCAGTGTTTTTACTATTGACAATATTGACCTGATAGACTAAGTTTCTTTGAAATACAAGATATGTGTGTTGGGTTAGGGGCAGTTAGTACAAGTAGATTTCATTACCTTATTCCTAGAGGTAATTTGGAGTAAGGGTTGAGACTAATAACTGGAGATGATGAGGTGGTTTATGTGTGAGATTTATGCTGCATAGCCAATAGATAAGGTAACAATATATATATATATATGTGTGTGTGTGTGTGTGTGTGTGTGTGTGTGTGTGTGTGTGTGGAGGGTGGTGAGAAGCCCTATGTAGTTAAATTACCTAGATAGAATGTACAAGTTAAGCAGAGAGCAGTGGGTGAAGTAGTTAATTCAAACGAGGTAGATGAGAAAGTTCATATGGATGCTGGTGGAGGTAATGTAGGGTCCGTTTGGATATCACTTATTTTGCTGAAAACTGAAAATAATAAAAAAGTTATTGTTCACGCGCTTGGCACTGTTCATAAGCCTAAATGCACTGTTCATGGACAATGAACAGTGCAAGAGGTGTTGTCTAAAAAAAAAAAAAAATGCAAACGTTGGACTCTGAAAACGCAGTATCCAAACGCTGCTGTAGTAGTTGAGCCAAACAATGGACAAGAATGTTTAGGTTTTGATTGGTTGGAGGAAGGGTTTGAGGGGCTAGATTTTGATGATGATGTGTTTGGGAGTACGAATGTTGGGCCATCTACATAGGATGGAATTAGGACTATGCAACCCTAAATGTGAGTAATGTAGGAGAGAATGTAGCCCCACAGAGGCCTAATGCAGCAAACAATGACAATGCCGCCCCAATTGGGTTTGATGCAAGAGTCAATGCTAGTGTGGAAGATCGTGAGTGGATTGAACCACCTATTAAAGATGATATGGAAAGTCTGGTAGGGCCTGATGATGATGAGCCATCATTAGCTATTGCAAAAGAACTAGTGTTTAATGTCCAAACTAACATGAGAAAACCAGTGTTGAAGAAGGGAATAAAGTTTCCTAACTCTAAGGTTTTTAGGGAGGCCATGAAGGAATATGCTATAATGAAGCTTATAGATATCAAGTTCAAATTGAATGAGAAGAAGAAGATATCAGTTTATTGCATAAATGAATGTGGATGGAAGTTTTATGCATCTCAAATATTTGGAGAGTTGACATTCCAAATAAAGGCATTTCATCTAGAGTGCACCTGCCTTAAAACCTTCCAACATAGTTAAGTGACTGCAGGTTATGTTGCAAAGAAGTATGTGCAGGATTTTGGCAAGAATCCCAATTGAACTGTAGTTGGTGTTTAACATCATTTGAAGTTTAATATTTTAGTTGACATAAGTATCAGTCAAGTGTATAGGGAAAAAGGAAAGCTACTGATTTGATTACTGGGGATGAACAGCTGCAATATGGGAAGCTTAGGGATTATGTAGGGATGATAAGGTTGCGATAGGAAGTAAGGTTATGTTGCAAACTAAAATGGAAAGTGAAAATGCACAGCCCAAATTTAAGAGAATGTATATAAAATATAATGTACAGAAAATTGATTTTTTGGGAGGTTGTAAACCAATCCTTAGATTAGATGGGTGCCACCTAAAAGGGAGATTTGGGGGGCAAATATTATCTACCACAACTAGAGATGGATATGATAACATTTTCCCAATTGCACTTGCTGTTGTTGAGCAAAAGAACAAAGATTCATGGGTCTGGTTTCTGTAGCAGTTTTCAGATGACATTGGGAATCTAGAGTAACTTAATCTGATCTTTATCACTGATAGACAAAAGCTATAAACTAGAATTTTAAGTTTTTATTACTAGTACATGCATGAGTTTATCTTAACATGTTTAACTAACATATTGATTAAAATATTTTTGTATCTAAAATATGGCCTTATACCTGTAATTGAGATGTTGTTCCCAACTGTTGAGCATAGGTACTGTGTAAAACACATCTACAATAATTTTAAAGTGGACCATAAAGGGTTGGAGTTAAAAGCTGCACTATGAGGATGTGTTGGAGCCACAACAGTTAGGGAGTTTGAGAGGAGAATGCAACAATTGAAGGATTTGGATGTCAAGGCTTGGGAGTATTGCATGCACAAGTTTGCAATTTTATTTTATTTAATTTCTAATTTTAGTGAATCTGATCTCTTCAAGAAATGAGTCTCCCTACATGGATCTCATTTCTTAAAGAGATGAGATCCAAAAGGACATTTTTTTTTCAAACAAGTTTTAAATAGTGTTATTTTACCCGAAAAAAGTTAGAACATTATTATTAAGAAAAAATAATCCCTTAAACATATAAACTACTTTATATAGAATAAAATAACAATTAAATGGTACTAAACAGTTAACATTATTTGAAAGAAGGGGAGAACTAGAATTTCATCATTACTTAACATAATTTGAGAAAACATTTTTAGGTTTTTTTTAATAGAAAAAGGTTGAAATAAATAAATTATATATATATATGATTTTGTAGTACAACATTTTGTAACAATAAGTGATAAGGTCGGGTGATGTTAGTGCGTTTCTTGAAATATTAGTGAGGATAGAAAGTCTAGTAAATTACAATTTATTTCTTTATGGATTTTTTTGGATAAATTATTTCTCTATGGTTTGGTCCTATATTAATTATTTAGTTTACAAAATTAATTTATTAAAAACATTTTCAACTTAACAAAATTTGTATTTTTTTTTTGACCAATTAGCTTTGATCCAATCATAATTGAGTGAGTCCTACACTCAATTCAGGAAAATAACCTTCTCAAAAGAAAAGAAAAGAAAAGAAAAATTGAGGCAAATAAATTGTAAGTTTTCCAAAAGAAAAAAAAAGAAGGAAAAAGGTTTAAAAGAGAGCAGAGAGACGGAGAGAGGGTTCGAGGGTTTTCCAGTTGTTTAAAGAAAGAAAGAGAGAAAGGGTTTAAAGTTATATAAGGGAAGGCCTCTTGCGTAGCTTTGATTCCTTCTCTCATATTATTCTCTTTTCTCTGCAACACTCTCAGCCTCCCTCGAAGAAGAAGAACAACTACAAAATGCACGCCCCAGTACTCGTTCTCAGTAAGTCGCGCTCTCTCTCTCTCTCTCTCTATCTCTCTCTCTCCATCAAAATAAAATTCGAAATCGATTATTTGATTTTTGTAAAAAAAAAAAATGAATGTTCACAGAGGACTCTCTGAAACGCGAGTCTGGAAGCAAGGTCCAACATGCTAATATCCAGGCTTCTAAGGTATGTCAATTCAGTTCTTAATTGGGGTTTTGCCATTACTTTGTTTGCTATGCTTATGCTTAAATAAATGGGTACCACAACCACAACCACAACCACAACCGCAGGCTGTCGCTGACATTATTCGTACAACGTTGGGTCCAAGATCCATGCTGAAGATGCTCCTTGATGGTGGTGGTAATATTGTTGTTACTAATGATGGAAATGCTATTTTGCGTGAGTTAGATCTTGCTCACCCTGCTGCTAAGTCTATGATCGAACTTAGCCGTACCCAAGATGAAGAAGTCGGAGATGGAACCACTTCTGTCATTGTTCTTGGTATTTTTTTTTTTCCTGTTTTGTGAGTGCTACAAATGCAAATGTATTACTATATTCTGTTTGTTAATAATAATAATATCATTCACTTTTGTCCTTAATTTTTGTTGTTGAAGCCGGTGAAATGCTCCACGTTGCCGAAGCATTCCTTGACAAAAGTTATCACCCTACAGTTATCTGCCGTGGTAAAATGTTACTTAGTCTTTTATGAGATAAGATACTTTGTTTTTTATTATTATTGTGGTTTGTCACTTGTTTTTGTTCATGATTATGCTTTATTTGATCTGCTTCAGCCTACAACAAAGCTTTGGAGGATGCTATTGCTGTGCTTGACAAAATTGCCATGCCCATTGATGTCAATGATCGTAAGTTTCTTGAATCTTGATTCATTGCTGGAGTCACATATTGAATAGGTTTTCATACTCTTCTTGATTAAAGGAACTTGTCTTGCTTATAGAATATCAACATCCATAAAAAAGTGTGTACATGTATTTTTTTTCAATGCAACCAAATACAGTATATGTTTTATGTGTTATGTTAGTCACTGGTTTTGGAAAAGTGGAGACTTCAAAACAGATATGCGTTAAGGATCAGCTTTAAGTCCAAAAGAAATTAATTTTCTGGACTGATTCAAGATGAAATCCTTTGGTCCATGCTTCTGTAGATGATGCGGTTTTAGTAGATGAAATTAGTAATGAAGCTGACGCCAAGGTGGAAATCTTGATGGATGCTTTAGAATCTAAAAGTTTTAGGTTAAGCAGGTATAAAGAAAGTACATGGAGTTGGTTTAAGTTTAGTACAATGGAAATAAAGATAGAGGGCTTGTAAAACTTAATGGTTAAGAGATAGCAAATATTAAATGTTTTTGATATTATATATATTTTATTACGAAAAAAAGTAAGAATTCATTATAATATGAAAATAAAATATGCAAAATACAAGAACTTTACCACAGAACTACAGACACAAGAAAATAAGAATCAGCATACAGAAAAACAATCTATCATGGACAATAAATCAGAAGCAGACTTGGGAAATAGAATAAGCCTGATGCCAGGAGAGAATAGTGCTCAGTAACTGTTACTTGAGAATGAGAACTGATGATTCTTTATCTTCAAAAACATGCGAGTTCCTTTGCCTCCAAATAATTCACATTAAGCACGAGGGAACTGCACGCCACACTGGCAGCAAGTCCTTGACTGCAAGGCCAGTCCAACAATACAACAGCTCCCAGTGTTGTTAAAAGTGTGCTTAAAGCGTGCTTAAGCGCAAAGCGTAGAGCGCACAGCCCTTGGGGCTTTTTCCCTCTAAAGTGAGGTGCCCTCACAAAAGTGCACCTTAGGCGCGCTTTTTAGAGCTTTTTTATTAAGCGCAAAGCGTGCTTTTTTGAGCTTTTTGTAATTTTTTTTGAAAAAATCCTGATTTGATTTTTAGCCATTAGATCTAAATATGTTTGATATAAGCCACTAATTTAACATATAAAAACTAATAGTGTGGTGTGCTACCATACACCTAATAGATGATAGCAATGAGTGGTCGATTGGAAGAGTAGAAGAAGATGAACTAGATGAATTTGCTAAAGAAGGTCTTGTGTTTGATGATGATATTTTGACATGGGGTAGTGTTGCTAGAGCTTTTGGAGTTGAAGAAGAAAGATTCAACTTGAGATCAAGAATGGGACCACTAGGGCAAGCAACAGGTTCAAGTTCTAGTTCACAACATGCTCCTCATGATGGAGACGAAGATGATGAGGAAAATGATGTGGGCTACAAATTTTGTGATGACAATGATGATGGTCCCTTGCTTAATGAGGATGATGATGATGATTATGTAGATTAGGATTGCATTGCATATTTGCATTGATTTTGTTATGCAAAGATAACATTACTTAACATTTTAGTACTTTTTAGCCTTTGCCTTTCTGGTTCTATAATTCTATTTTGTTTCAACCATGTTTTGTAATCATGACCATCAAATATCATGTTGCAAATATTTTATAGGCGAAAATGCACTTTTGGTCCCTACATTTTGGGTCAATTCCTATTTTGGTCCCAAAATTGATTTCTTTGCTAATGTCATCCCTAAAAAAAGAAAATCGTTTTTAAAATGGTCCTTTCCGTCAGGCTAGAAACGGAGAAATCTGACGTGGCTAACGGAAGGCCCTATTTGCTGACGTGGTGCTGACGTGGCTATTAAAATATTATTAAAAAGGTCTTGTGTTTGATGATGATATTTTGACATGGGGTAGTGTTGCTAGAGCTTTTGGAGTTGAAGAAGAAAGATTCAACTTGAGATCAAGAATGGGACCACTAGGGCAAGCAACAGGTTCAAGTTCTAGTTCACAACATGCTCCTCATGATGGAGACGAAGATGATGAGGAAAATGATGTGGGCTACAAATTTTGTGATGACAATGATGATGGTCCCTTGCTTAATGAGGATGATGATGATGATTATGTAGATTAGGATTGCATTGCATATTTGCATTGATTTTGTTATGCAAAGATAACATTACTTAACATTTTAGTACTTTTTAGCCTTTGCCTTTCTGGTTCTATAATTCTATTTTGTTTCAACCATGTTTTGTAATCATGACCATCAAATATCATGTTGCAAATATTTTATAGGCGAAAATGCACTTTTGGTCCCTACATTTTGGGTCAATTCCTATTTTGGTCCCAAAATTGATTTCTTTGCTAATGTCATCCCTAAAAAAAGAAAATCGTTTTTAAAATGGTCCTTTCCGTCAGGCTAGAAACGGAGAAATCTGACGTGGCTAACGGAAGGCCCTATTTGCTGACGTGGTGCTGACGTGGCTATTAAAATATTATTAAAAAAGATTATTTGGCAAATTTTAAATGCCATGTCAGCATTTTAATTTTTTTAAATAAAGCCACGTCAGAAATTTTATATAAAAAAGAAATTAAATTTAAAAAAAAACCTTAAATCTAATTTAATTAAAAAAACAACTTGTTTCTCAAAAAAAAAAAAAAACTAGGTGTTCTTCGTGTTCTTCTCCATCAAACACAGGAAGAACTCAAACCCAACAACAAACACAACCCAACCTTAAATCTAATTATCTCTCCTCTCTCACTTCTTTTCTTTGCCCTCTCTTCTCTCCCTCTGTTCTCTGTTCTCGCCGCCGAGACCTAAACCCACCAACCCAGCAAACGTCGCGGCGGCTTCTTCTTCTCTCCCTCATTCTCTCGTTCTCGCCGCCGAGACCTAAACCCACCAACCCGCGCAAACGTCGCGGCGGCTTCTTCTTCCCTCCCTCCGCTCTCTCGTTCTCGCCGAGACCCAAACCCACCAACCCAAGACCCAACGTCGCGGCGGCTTCTTCTTCTCTCCTGCTCTCTATTCTCGCCGAGACCAAAACCCACCAACCCAGCACCCAACGTCGCGGCGGCTTCTTCTTCTATACCTCAGCTCGCTGTTCTCGCCGAGACCCAAAACCACCAACCCAAGACCCAACGTCACGAGGCTTCTTCTTCTCTCCCCTCTTTCTCTCGTTCTTTGTTCTCTCTTCGTGGGTCTGCGTGGATTGAAGGAGTCATGAGCGTGGATCGAATGGTGGATCAAAGCGTGGGTCTGTTTGTTCATGGGTCGGAGCGTGGATCGTAGGAGTCGTGGTCCGATTTGGTTGATTTGGTTTGTGGGTTCTTTTTTTTCTTTTTTTCTTGCTGTGGATGGTGGTGATTTCTTGAGAAGTTGTGGAGGAGGAAGTGGTGATTTCTTGTTGTGGTTGATTTTTTTTTTTTTTTTCTATTGCTGTGATTTGGGGTTGTGGCTGGTGGGTGACGGTGGAAGTGGTGGTCAAATTTGTGGGTTTGGCCGTGTGGTGTGCTGTTGGTTTGGGTTTTTGTTTCTGTTGTGGTGTGCTGTTGTGAATCTGCCGATCTGGGTATGTGTTTGTTGTTTGGTTGCTGGGTTTCTTTTTTGGGAATGTGGGTTTGAGTTCTTCCTGGGTTTGATGGGGAAGAACACGAAGAACACCTAGTTTTTTTTTTTTTTTTTTTGAGAAACAAGTTGTTTTTTTAATTAAATTAGATTTAAGGTTTTTTTTTAAATTTAATTTCTTTTTTATATAAAATTTCTGACGTGGCTTTATTTAAAAAAATTAAAATGCTGACATGGCATTTAAAATTTACCAAATAATCTTTTTTAATAATATTTTAATAGCCACGTCAGCGCCACGTCAGCAAATAGGGCCTTCCGTTAGCCACGTCAGATTTCTCCGTTTCTAGCCTGACGGAAAGGACCATTTTAAAAACGATTTTCTTTTTTTAGGGATGACATTAGCAAAGAAATCAATTTTGGGACCAAAATAGGAATTGATCCAAAATGTAGGGACCAAAAGTGCATTTTCGCCTATTTTATAAAACACAAGAGAATTATATAAATGTTATATATATATTATATAAAATGTTTTATTGTAATTTATATGATTAATTGATTACTTGATAGTTGTATTGAATATTAATAATTTTTATTTAATTTATTATTATTATTATTTTTTTAAAATGTGCTTCACATCGATTAGGCATGCGCTTGCGCTTTGCACCTAGGCTTCAAGAGTCTTTTGCGCTTAAGTGCGCTCAGCACTTTTAACAACACCGACAGCTTCTCACCCTTTGAGCCATCACCCAGCTTACCCCAAAAGATTCCAAAGAAAATTCCATAATTCCCTAACCGCCCGACAATGTATAAATAAGTGATCAATCGACACCCCATCCGACTTACATAGACTACACCAATCTGGAATAGCAATACCCTGTCTACGTAAATAATCATTTGTCAAATTCTTTCCTTTCACTATTGACATGAAAAATTAGACTCAAGGTGGTGCCTTAACTTTCCATACAACTTTCCAAGGGAATGAAGAATCACATCCTCTGCACAGAGCTCTGTAGAAAGAACTAACCTTGAATCCCTTAACAGTGCAAGGTCTCCAAACCATCCTATCCTCCTAATGGGGACTGAAATGAGTGGAGTAAAAGGTATCAAAAAATAAATCCAACACTTCCAATTCCCAATCATGATAGGCTCCAATAAAAGTCGGGTTCCAATGAATGATACTGCCAGAAATGTACATATAATCAGCCACTGTAGCCTCTTTGTTTCTAGCAATATGAAAATGTTCTGGAAACTGATCCTTAAAATACTCTCCCTCCCCCCCACCAAACATCCTTCAAAAACACAATTCTATTCCCTGTACCCACCTCAAATTTCACAAATTTATTAAACATGGTCCAACTATTACTTATATTCTTCCAGAGGCCAACATCATATGAACTGCTTAAAGGAGTTGTACACCTGACCAGTAACCCTGAGAAGTCCCATACTTCACAGCAAAAATCCTTCGCAAATGTGCATCCTTTTCTACTCCAAAACACCAAAGCCATTTTCCCAACAATGTTTTTGATATTTTAGATCAATAATTCATAATAATGGAGAGATCAAAGAGGATGTGAACCACAAGATAAGAGAAAAGTGGACTAAGTAGATAACTGCATTTGGAGTATTGTGTAATCATAGGATACCTATTAAGTTAAATGGAAAGTTTTACAAGACTACTATAAAACCAACTATGTTATATGATACAGAATATTGGGCTATCAAGAAACAATATGTTAATAAAATGAGCATATCTGAAATAAAAATGATAAGATGGATAAATAGAAATATAAGGAAAGACAGAATACACAATGAAGAAATTCATTTAAAGATAGTAGTGGCTCATCTCTTGATGAAGAGATGAAGGAGAGTTGCTTGACATAGTTTAGACATGTGCAAAGAAGAGCATTTAATGCACTGGTGAGGAATCTTGATTTGATTGAAGTCAATAGAACGAAAATAGTTACAAGAAAACTTAAAATATCACTAGCTAAAGTAGTAAAAAATGACATGTTAATTAAGAAAGTAACAAAGAGTATAATTTTGGATATGATATAATGACAGAGATGAATAAATGTGGCCGATCCTAATTAGCGATATGCATTGCCATGTAGATATTGTGGACTATGTCTCTTTTAGAATGTGAGTCCTCTACAATGTAATTCATTAGATGCACTCTATGTACAAACACTGTTCATGAGGTCTCTCTTCCATAACAATAAAAGTAATTATTTAAAGGGGGGGGCGGATGGGCCGGAGGTAAGGTATATAATGTGAACCGAGGTTGTGATAGTATGTGATGACTTGGGCGTTATTGCTCTTATAGATGGATGGAAGAAGGGTTTGTATAATTTGTTATTGCTCTTATAGATGGATGGAAGAAGGGTTTGTATAATTTGTATCCACGTCTAGTGTAATAGGAACTTTATTTGGTGGAAAATCTATATGTGACATCTAGAGAAATTAAGGGTCTGTTTGGTTTGCACTTTTCAGAAGAGTTTTTAAAAACTATTGTTCTGAGATTCGATTTTTTTTTCCTTTTCTTTTTTGTTTTTTTTCAAAATAAAAGCTTCATTAGGTACTCACTATTCTGTCACTCTTTCGTTTTATTTAAGAGAATGGTAAGCTGTGTCAATCAAGTAGTTCTCTTGTTGTACTGTTTAATTGAAGCTAGAAATATTGACTGTTCGTTATTGCAATAGTTTCAGTACTCTCTCTCCCTCTCTCTCTCTCTCTTGTGTGGTTGCTCTTCCACACACAAACACATGCATCTGTTTGTGTTCATGTACAGCCAGATACACAAACATCTTAATTGGCAGTTATTTTATGATGGAAAAGGGCTTGTAGTTTCCTTAGGTATAAGTTAAGCTTGCTTCTGTCTGGTGTACTTATATGAAATTGTGGCAGGTGCAACAATGTTGGGTTTGGTCAAGAGCTGTATAGGCACAAAATTTACCAGCCAGTTTGGGGATCTCATTGCTGTAAGTATCTTCTTCTAAAGATTACACATGTGGATGTCTTGATAACCATTCTTTTCTCTTTTCCTTTGTTTTAACTTGCAACTTGAATCTGGCTGGCATTTGATGCTTCTCAAGGTGCTCTAGAAAATGCTAGAATCTTTAAGAGTTTGCCATGAAATGTTGGGTATGCCTCATCCTTGAGACAAAATAATTTTGAGATGTGCCTCATGCTTCAATGAGAAGAAAAGATGGCCCATGTGACAATGCATCATGCTTGTATTCATTTTTTTTTTTATCTAAACTATGTGACAATGCATCATGCTTGTATTCATTTTTTTTAATCTAAACTTCAACTTGTAAGACTATTTAAGATTTTTGACCAATGAGCTCTAGCTGAAATGACACCTCCCCTCTTTATAGGGAAAAGGTAGAAGGTGAGTTTGTAAGTTCAAGACATGTGAGTGCATGTGTAAATTACCAATAAAAAAGGAAGATTTTTTGTTGTCCTGGTAAAGAGACTGTGTTTAGAGTTGGTTCATCACATTATCCTTTATTTTTTAAAACAGGAAGACATGATGTTAATTTTTGTTTGTTGATAACTTGCACTTGCATTGTCATGCTCTGCTGACCAACCATAAATGTCCCTTTTTTGACAAATATGCTGAAACTGCACTGTAACTTTACATCAATTGTAAAATTTATGTGTTGCTTTATTTTGGACATTTTCTAGGATCTAGCTATAGATGCCACCACAACAGTTGGTGTTGATCTTGGCCAAGGCTTGCGAGAAGTGGATATTAAGAAGTACATTAAGGTTGAGAAGATCCCTGGTGGACAGTTGGAGGATTCAAAGGTTCTTAAGGGAGTTATGTTTAACAAAGATGTGGTTGCCCCTGGAAAAATGAGAAGAAAGATTGTAAACCCACGTATCATTCTTCTTGATTGTCCCCTCGAGTACAAAAAGGGTGAGAACCAAACAAACGCAGAGCTGGTTAGAGAAGAAGACTGGGAAGTCCTGTTGAGAATGGAAGAAGAATACATTAAGAACCTCTGCGACCAGATAGTTATGTTCAAACCAGACCTGGTAATCACAGAGAAGGGCCTTAGTGATTTGGCATGTCATTATCTGTGCAAGCATGGAGTCAGTGCAATCAGGAGGTTAAGAAAGACAGATAATAATAGAATTGCTAAGGCAAGTGGAGCTGTTATTGTGAACAGACCAGATGAACTGCAGGAGTCTGATGTTGGTACTGGGGCTGGGTTATTTGAAGTTAAAAAAATTGGGGATGAGTTTTTTGCTTTCATTGTTGACTGCAAAGAACCAAAAGCTTGTACTGTACTTTTAAGAGGTGCCAGTAAGGAATTCTTGAGTGAAGTGGATAGAAACTTGCAGGTACTATAATGATGTGATCTACAAATTATTGTGTTTTGAGTAGTGCTGTTTTCTGAAGCATGTTTCTTATACAGGATGCCATGTCAGTAGCAAGAAACATAATAAAAAATCCAAAACTTCTTCCTGGAGGTGGTGCTACAGAGTTAACTGTATCAGCTGCTTTGAAGCAGAAGAGTTCATCTATTGAAGGCATAGAAAAGGTAAATGCTTGTCTCCTGCATCTATTTTATCACTACCAAGTAAATCTGAGATCTAAATTTATCTTTCTTGGACTGACAGTTTATTGGCAAAAATTAGGTAGAGTGCTGTAGCTTTACATGATTACATAGTGCTTATCTTTTCTGTTTATGTTTTGTGGTTGTAAAATAGTGGCCTTATGAAGCTGCTGCCATGGCTTTCGAGGCTATACCCCGTACTCTAGCACAAAATTGTGGGGTGAATGTGATTCGAACCATGACCGCACTACAAGGGAAGGTAAGAGCATTTATACAGCATGGTCATATCATGAGTTGACAATTCAATTTTCATATAAATACTAATCATTCTTATTATTTATTTTTTGTAGCATGCAAATTGTGAAAATGCATGGATTGGCATAGATGGAAACACTGGTGTAATTACTGACATGAAAGAGCGCAAGGTATGTTCAAAGTGTTCTTGTGGATTTCCATTCTTGCTTTGTTTGGTGTAATTTCTATCGATCAACAATGCTGCATTTGCTTCGGCAGATAACGTTTAATTGAAAATGAGTTGTTTTCCAGAAAACATTTTGGAAAATTGGCTTGTTTTCCTATGTTTGGTTGCAGCAATGGAAATGAGTTGGAAAACATTTTTTTTTATTGATTCTCACACAAAAAATCATTAACATTATTGTAATTCCAAACAGTTATATGAACCAAAACTTTCATTCACAACATGATTTTATGTAGTACATGTGTCTAATATATTTTCCAATTAGTTATGAAGAAAATATAATGAAAAATTATGGGAAAGATAATATTGTATATTCTGTTGCTTGTGAAGTACAAAAGCACACCACAATTTGCTTGAACTCAGTAACTACTAAAAATAAAGCTCAAGGCGCTTCTTCAAAATGTTAAATGTAATTGGATTAAGTTCAACTGGGGCCTTTAATTCTAGATCAGGAATTGGTTCATTAGTGCCTGTGGCATTCTAGGCAAAAGCATCATTGCATGCAGCTAACTTAGGGCATGTTTGGTATGCTGTAACATTACAATGAGTAATCATTTGTAATAACTATTTAGTTATTTGGTTTTATATTTATTGCAGGGAATAATTATTTCTTAGTAATAGCTATTCTTTAAATTGAGGAATACCTATCCCTTCTAGGATGGCTGTAATAGTTATTCTTTAACACATGTAACAACTTTTAAATTAATATATTTCCAAAAAATACAAACTTCCCATATGCATGATCTTTTACAAATTTTTTATATGTAACAATTAAACTTTTGAATAGAAATTTTATTTCTAATAATAAAGATGACTATTCCCAATGTAATCTCCTTTTAGTGTAGCAAATGTACCCTTAATGTTTGACATTGCTTGAGTGTCTTGTGGAGTAGTGTTGATTTTGCATGGATCATACTTAAATTTTGCCCATTGAGCTTTGTACTTCTCTATGAATTCGGGTGTAGGAAAAATATTGATGCCAAAGAGTGTACTTTAAATCAAGATAGCTTAAATATTTGTTGGCAAAAACATTCATTAACTTATTGGTCATAAATATTATCAGACCACATTCCCAAATCAATGAATATATTTTATTGATGTTTGGATGTTCAAAAAAAGACATATTACCTATAGACAGTTCTGAAACAAATGGATAACCGCATCTGTTAAAATACATCAAGTTAGTCAATCTATTCTAAAGTTTTCACAGCCTAGTGATGACTGTGGCAATAGTTGAAGCATCTGGACATTATCATCATAGTTCTTGCCACAAAAAAACTTTACATTAACCACTGAATAACCTTCCTAAATTCCTAACTAGCAACTTTACTGGTACATTTAATCTGGGTCTGGGATTATCTATTATAATGGAATCAACCCAACTTGATCATCTTGTAATGAGAAACCCATAGTAATTATTGGTCCTGTCTCAATGCCAATGTTCTGTGCATAGCAACTTGCCACATACTAAGCATTGAAGCAAATATTAGGTTTATTTTATTTTTAAGTCTAGAACTCTGCATCAAAATTCAAATTATTTCAATTATAGCACTTGCTGTAGCTAGATTATAAACCTGGTTTGTCTGAGATAGAACTAGTGAAGCAGCAAAGCCTAAACAATACATGTTTGGTCACAAGCATATTGAAACAATGAGGAGCAAGCAATTTGTAATTCTTCAAATTTTATGGAAGAGACATCAACATCAGCTTATGAAAATGACAAACGTTAGGGAAAAAGTCCCAAATAAATATTTTATATTAAAACCAACTAGAAAGTGCTCATCTTCAAAAACAAGTTTTTGAAAACAGAAATTAAAATACATTACCAGGCATGCCCTTCATGTTCTATTGACCAGATCCTTATTTTTTCATTGATTGAAGTTTTTGTGCCATATCAAACACCACAAAATGCGGAAAAATATTTTTTAGAAACTGTTTTTTTTTTTTTTTTTTTTGCTGAAACAAATGCAGCATTATAATTTAAAATCCTTCACAGCATTAAAAATCAATGAATTGTGGAAGGATTCTTGGTGTCCTTTTTTTATTAAGTAGACACAGGAAAATTATCCGACATGGTTCAGTAGTTTCCAAAATCTCGTGTTCAGCAAATTTTAGAGATGATATGGAATGATGGCACATGATATCATAAGATCAACATGCATTTTTTGAACCCCCCCCCCCCTTCCTTCCCCTTCTTTTTGAAAGCATTGACCCTTTAGGTATTAGTACCATGATTTTCCTGTTAACATATTGTGATAAACTAACAAACTAAGTTCTTTGTGTTCTACTAAATGTATGACTGAATGAACTGTTGAATGCTTGTTGTTCATATATTGTCAGATTTGGGATGCCTACAATGTGAAGGCACAAACTTTTAAGACAGCCATAGAAGCTGCTAGCATGCTCCTTAGGATTGATGACATTGTGAGTGGGATTAAGAAGAAGCAAGCCCCTGGAGCAGGAGCTCCATCAAAGCCCACGGTTGAGACTGAAGCAGATGCTGACAGCGAGCAAATACTTCCCGACTGAAGATATCAGAAAAATTAAAGGCTTTACTTTTTGTAGTGTTTGAAGGAAGCTGGGTGTCCAACAGTTTTGTTGAACTTTTGACTTATGTACTGTTTGAAAATTTCAGATTTTTGCCTTGTGCTGTCCTGGGACCACCTAGTCTGTTCTGGGAGCAATTGTAATTACTTTAAAAACGTTTAATGGGATGTCTTTTATTAGCAGAATCAATTATTGTGATGATTTCTTCTTCCCGTGTGTTTATTGGGTGTAATTCCATTTACTGGCACAATTGAGAACATTGCATAGAGGCCTTTTAAAGGATACCTATGCTGTTCCGATTCTGCTCAATTGACCCAGGCTCTCTCAGGTTATTTAACAAAGTTTTTGGCTTTACTATGTTTGAGCTTTGCTTCATATTTATTGAAATTCCTTGAATTTTTGAAGTAGATATTTGATTACCAAAAATCATGATCCGTATATGGTATTATAAACCTTTGGCAAATACTTACACATTAGTGTGTATAGACACATGGGTGTACAAACAACTGAAAACGTGAGTTGAAGACATGATTTCAAGTTGGAAATCGTGTTTTCACCTCGTGATTTCAGTTTTTGCACACTTGTATGACTGATGTGCAACAATCACTGCTCTAAATCTATTATGATGATTTAAAACTTGCAATTACTATGGAAAGCTAGAGAGATGGATTGTAAAATTACCATGCATCATATCTGGCTTGAGACCTGATTCTCCATATGTTACAGGCTTTCCATAATTGTTTCAGAGCGGTATGTTTAGGTAGGCTTCCCTTAACTTGTTCGTTGAACTTACCATCTAGCTGATTGAGTATTGCATATTTAGGCTCCTTAAACGTGGTTCATAGGTTAGTTAAGAGTCTGAGACACCCTTCAAAATATTGGAGCAGGAAAGGCTAGATACTGGTCAAGCACCCTTTTATTGGAAAAGTTCATAATTATTTCGACAGTTCTCGTGGTGGAAAAACTATGAGCTAAGAACAGTACTAAAATTTGTTATAGAACAAGAAAATCTCTTTAAAAAATTATGTTGTCAATGATTCTGTTTTGCTTAAAGTGAATACAAGTGCCGTAGTTAAAAGAAAAACTTTTTTTTTTAAAACAATTTCGTAAGAATTTTTTTTTAAAACTTTTTGTACCAATTATATTTTCGTGAATATAAAAATATCAACTAATTAGCCCTCCACTATGCATAGTATAATTTGGTGGAAACTTTGTTTTTCCTTTTCTTTTAATCAGTCATGGATATTCTGATCTACTCCTAGCAAACATGTTGTTCTGTTTCCAATCTTTTCCTTGAGCAACTAGCGCACACTGTGGTACGTAACACAACTAAAGAAGGATGCATACTGAAATTTCAGGACCTGGACACAGCTCTTCACTCGCTGCTGAGTTGCATGTTTCCCTAAAGCCATTCTTTTTTGACCACCTAGGGGAGAACGAACAAGAATGAGCCTACATTCACACTAATGGCTAGCAATGAGCCTACAATTTTTTAAAACCTTACTTCTTTCTGTTTTTTCTCACTTTTTCAATTTTTTTCAAGATAATAAGTATACTTTAAAACACTTTTAGTAAAAATCTAGATAAGCTGTTCTCAAACGGAGACTTAATGGATTCAATTCATATCATTATAACCACTACCAGAATTCCAATGTCAAAAACAACAAAACTGCGCAACTTCCAAATTAATGCTTCTTGATTGAAACATCATAACATTGGCAGAGTCATATAAATAACTGGCAAAAGGAAATAAGTCAAAATAAACAAAAGTGTTTCAACTTCATACAACTATATTGTAATCAATCCTTGGCTGAAGGCTGAGTGAGATGCAAGACTCAAACGTAGCTGTCGATCAATGATTTCCTCATCTCATCCACAATGGCACTAGGCTGGGCTGGCTTCAATTGGAAAGCAGTTTCAATAACATTGAGTTCTGTTGCTGTGGTATCTGAACCACAAAATGCTGTCCAATCATTCACTGTCAAGCCAGCACCTATCACCTCACTACCACGGTTCACACTCCCAGCAGACACAGGAACCTGAAGAAGTGTTGCAAGTTCATTCATGTCTTCAACAGATGTATGGGGATGAACCTGCATAGTATTCAGCAAAGACACAGTAAGTATGCAAAACATGCCTCAGCAGATGCCTCAATAAACACCATTCCAAGGAGAATCATTTTCTTACCAGAGCACCTTTGTTTGAGAAGGCACAATAACTGCCCACAAGAATATTACCAGCAATTGTCTGCCTAAAAACTTCGACTCCAAGAACATCTGCTATCATCTCCTCAGTTTCCTGATCAAGAATAAAACAGTTCAACATGAGTATCCTAAAAGGTTTTATCAACTAAAAGAAACCAGTCTCTTCTTCAGATTGGGCTGCTAGAAAGCTTAAAAAAAATTTTAGTTCAGCGGATAAGACAACGATACCCTATCAAGATCAGTGTGAGTAAGAGCAACATGATCATTGCATGCTATGCAATTCCCCAGAGCAGAAAGTCTTTCATCTATGCGTTGAACAACTACTTGATCCGGAAGACTGTTTCTCAAGTGCTGAAGTTCTGTAATATTAGCCACCAAACAATAACAATAAGACAGTGGCAATTGTAAGTAGAACACAATTAAGCATGCAAGATTAATTAGCATTCATAAAGAAAAATCCATTTAGATTTGCAATAATTAAAACTTCATCCATGACCATTCCAAGAAGAGAATCATTTGAGAAGGCTTCGCCATTAATGAACAGGAAAACAGATTTCATTTGGCTGCCCCAAGTAAAATTGAGACATTGTTGAGTATAAAAGTGAAGGTTTCAATTGCTGCAAAGCATGCCAAATCCAAGATCTCATTACAGAATGAAAAAATAGTGCTGAAAGGTACGCATGAGCTTCTTGAAGACCATCAATGTGTAAAAATTCGAGAATTAAAATGCGTCACCATTGCTAATGTATAATGAGCTGCAAGTCAATTTCCCAATAATAATGAATATAAAAGAATAAAAGGTTCTATGTAACTCAATTTAGAATCCACTAGTGCTTTATAGCACATGAAACGTTCCCATTCATGGTTCAAGCAGAAACCAAAGATAAACCACACTAAGGTCATCATTGTATATTTTCACTCAAAATTCATGCCAATACCACTTCATCACCTCATTGATTAATATCACCAGTGAACAAAGTCACAGACTCCTATAACAAATCTTTCAGCCAAATCCAAATGCAGTAAAACAATAAGCAAACCATGAAATAAATTAAAAACAACAAATAGTCCAGAAAAAAAATACTTGGCATTTCAGAAGAACTAAATATTTTAGTTGAATTTACTATGATTAAGACGCAACTTAAGTTCTCAAGGTGAATGCTCCTAGAGACCAATCAATGTACAGTAATGCATATTAAAAATTTATTGTCATAATAAAAATAAAGAGCAATGCAAGGTAAAGTGATTAACATATAGCAAATGCATTTTATTTGAGTCCAGGAATAAAAGGATAACCTTGGTCGGTGGTGTTGTGAGGCAATAGAAGCCCATTTTTGTTGCCTGCACAGCACAATAAAAAGGAGATATATCACATTTTGGTTGAAAGTAGTTATGAAATGTAAAAGCATTTTATTTATTTACATACATCAATCTATGTTTCTATAAAAGCATGAAGAATATCATCAATAGTACCAGCACAAAGGCGTCCGATAATGCGAGTGCCAGCAATGGAGGTCTTAACAACAGGGATAACATCGGCTAACTCAGCCTCAAATGCACTGCAAAGAGATCAGCTTTATTTGCACTAATTCTAAATGCATTGTTATTAAATTAAATAAATAAGAAAGAAAAAGGGAAAGGGATAAATAACCTGTAGAAGCTTTCAGAACCGCCAATGGCAACCAAACAGTAAGCATTGGTGAGCTTTGAAAATACACCCACATCACATGAGTTCTCAAATTGAATTCCTGTATGTATGTATGTAATTCAAATTCAAATTCAAATTCATTCTCTATCTCATGACTCATATAACAATATAATTATAAAAAATAAACACAAAGACTTACTGTTGGCCATGATTGATTGTTTGTTTGAGGGAAAGCCCAAAAAAAAAAAACACTAACTTTTGTTGTTGTTGTTATTCACAAAATATTTAGCTTTTCTACTCCAAGACCTACTGCAACAACGCAAAGCAAAGATAAATCAATTAAAAATAAAATATAAATAAAACATTAATAAATAAAAATAAACTAGAACTTGAACTTGAACTTAAAGCGTGAGAGAGACATAGAGAGAACTTATGAAAATTTTGTGTTTGAAAAGAGTCCGTACCACCTCCTCGTATCGTGTCGTGGCTGCTCTCTCACTCTCTCTCTTTTTCTCTGTTTTGTTTTGTGTTTTAGGGTTTTTATTCGATTCGATCAGACGGATTAGCTTAATATCTATCTAGCTTTTTACTTTCAGACCTTTGCAAATGTTTTTGTTTTATTTTCTTTCTAATAATACTATACTATAGATATTAGATAATGTTTTTGCGAGCTGAGTTAAAAAAGTGGGAATAATTGAGTCGCCCCTTGTTTACGGGCCCATTTTAAGGTCCAGCCCAAAACTAAAGTTTACAAAGCTTAGGAATAAAAATAATTGAGTCACTTTAATCTATAAGAGCAACCACATCAGCTCGTGTAAAAATTTCATCTATTTTACACAAAAAACCTCCTTTTAAAATTTTACACATTCATTTTTACAAATCACCCACATCAGTTCATTTATCCCACCACCTCTATTAATTAAATAATAATTTTCTGATTTTTTAAAATTATATTCGCCAACTACCCCGCGCGCGTTTATTTATTTATTTGGTAATCTCTCTCTCTCTCTCTCTCTCTCTTCATTTCTTCTCTTCATCATTTCTGATTCATGTCTCTCTCTCTCTCTCCTTCTCTTCATTTCTCTTTCGCTCTCTCTCTCTCTCTAACCATCTCTCTACCTCCGACCCACGCCTATCTCCGATCTACAGCACCGATCTCCGATCCACGCCGAGCCCAGCCTCGATCGCCGATCCACGCCGAGCCCAGCCGCGATCTCCAATCCTCACACCGCCGAGCCCAGCGCGATCTCCGACCCACGCCGAGCCCAGCGCAATCTCCGACCCACGCCGAGCCCAGCCGCGATCTCCGATCCTCGCACCGCCGAGCCCAGCTGCGATCTCCGACCACCGATCCCAGCTCCGATCTTCGATCCCCATATCCACGTCGATCCCAGCTCCGATCCGCAGCTCCCCCGACCAAAGCATCGTGGGTGTGTTTTTGTATCTGTGTGTTTTTTGAGTTTGTTGAGTTGTTTGAGTTTGTATCTGTGTGTTTTTTGAGTTTGTTGAGTTTTTTGAGTTTGTTGAGTTCGTTGAAAACGGAGAAGGGAGAGGAAAAATGGAGCGAAGGGAAAGAATAAAATAATCCATACACGAACTACAGTACTCGTGTATATTTACACGGTACTGTAGCTCGTGTATGGATTTTCACATTTTTAGCTATTTATACACCCACTGATGTGGATGTTTTTTTGCATAAAATGTGTAAAAATTATACTTTTTTTTATTTTACACAATTTTGACTGAGCTGGTGTGGATGCTCTAATAATCTATATATAAAACCGAAGCAAATGAAATTCTCATAATTTCTCACGTCAGCATAATATTTAAATAAAATTATCATTTTATTTAAATAAAATATTTTTTATTTAGTCCAAACTTAACAAGAAGTGAAACTCTATCTCTCTAACAAGTTCAACTTAGGGTCCGTTTGGATACAGCTGAAACTGAAAAATACTGTAGCAAAATATTTTTTAAATGTGTGAAAAGTTACAGTTCACGCCTAAAATCACTGTTCATTAGCCTAAAATCACTATTCATGACCAATGAACAGTGACAGACGCGCGTCTAGGAAAAAAAAAGGGCTGAAACATAGACGCACTGTGTTTCAGCCCAATCCAAACGTTACCTTAAACTCAAAATCATCATTTTTTAAAACAAAATTATTTTTGTTTAATCCAAACTTAACAAGGAGTGAACTCTATCTCTCTAACAAGTTCAACTTAAACTCAAACTCAAATTCAAACATTGATAATATTATTTGATGGTAAACTAAAAATTGAACCATCTTTAATTCATCCATAAGAGTCGTCCAAAGCAAGTAAGGTTAGCCCAACCTAAGAAGGTCGTCCATCGTTAGAGGGTCGTCCGTGGGCATGGAGGTTATCCATGATGAAAAACCTGGACGACCCCTCAACACTTAGAAAATCTTAGAATGAATTTATATACGAAAGCTTATAGTTTGGACCACGTGCAACTATTTTGAAGTATGAGTAAAATCCTTGTTCATCGTTATAACTTTCCACTAAGTACTTGACTTCCGATGACAGTTATAGAAGATAAGATTAAATATTCTAACTTCTATAGCAGTTGTAGAAGTTAAGTCTAAATCTTTTAACTTCCACACATATTGAGGAAGTTACTAAAAAAATAACCGCTCCAAAGCCCACTATATAAGGACTCATCTACGTCAAATGATGGTAAGTTTTTCACTACTCCTAAAAAGTTGGAATTCTTGTGTTCTAAAGAAAAAAAAAACTAACTTAAGCATCGGAGGGTTCTTGGCCAGTTCACCCCGGTCTCCTTTGATCTTGTGTTTTTTTCTTTTCTTTTCAGGCCTTCCAAATGATCATTAGCCCATTGAAGCCCATAGCATTTGGCCTACTGATTTTCTATGCATTATTATTATTATTATTATCATTATTATTATTATTATTATTATTATTATTATCTCTTTACTTCACTAACGTGATATTTTATGTAAGGTGCAAACTTATAGCCATGAATTATTCTTTTGAATGTAACCCAATCTTTTTCTTATATGTTTATATTTCTTAGTCATATATATATATTGTTTTGTTTTAATAATTTCTAAGCCGTGAATCATTTGATTCTTTAATAATTTTTGGTCTTTCAAAATTTTAAATATCTAAATCTCTAAATATCTAAGTCATTTTTTGTAGTATCTGAAATTGTCCGACAAATTTTTTGTAAGCCATTGCACGTTCAAGCAATGACTCTTCATCAAATTGTAACACAAATTGAGGTCATACAAGAGCAAATTATCTAATGGTGTAGTTTCTTAATCAATTTAAGATTTTATAAAATTATTTTAGTCTACCTCACAAATAAGTAGGTTCTCGTGCATAGCGCGGGTTAGCGATTAGTAATAATAATAATTGAGTCACCACCTCGTAAGATGACAAATGAGTGAGTTTGAGGTGGACATAATTGGATTGAGTACATAAAACTCATTTATCCATTTATTACCCATTTAACTAATTTCTTCTAACCCTAACCCAAACCCAACCCAACCCAATTATTATGGAGAAACCCCAACTCACCCAATTACCCAATAATCAAAATTATCAAAATGCCACTAAAACTTAAAAATGACCAAAGTACTCATAAAATCCTTCAAATTTACCAAAATACCCCCTGAACCTAAAAAAGACTAAATATGCTAAAAAAAACCACTAAAAATGACCAAAATACCCCCGAAACATAAATATTACCGAAATACCCTTGAAACTAAAAAAGTTTGATTGAAATACCACCGAAACTAAAAAAATGACCGAAATACATTTGAAACCTAAAAAATGACTAAAATACCCCTGAAACCTAAAAATTGACCAAAATACTCTTGAAATATAAAAATGACCAAAATACCCTTGAAACATAAAATTAACCAAAATATCCGCTAAACCTAAAAATTGATCAAAATACTTTTGAAACCTAAAATGACCAAAACACCCCTGAAACCTAAAAAAGGACCAAGATACTTTTTAAATCTAAAAATTACCAAAATACCCCCTAAACCTAAAAAAATGACCAAAATACCCCTGACCCTAAAAATTAACCAAAATACCACCTAAACCTAAACCTAAAAAATGATCGAAATACTCTTGAAACCTAACAATTAATCAAAATAACTTTGAAGCCTAAAATATGACCACAAATAATCCTAAAACCTAAAAATGAGCAAAATACCCCTCGAAACCTAAAAATGACCAAAATACTGCCTAAAATTATAAAATGACCAAAATACCCCCTAAACTTTAAAAATGAGCAAAATACCATCAAACCTATAAAATGACGAAAATACCTTGTACGTGCAAGTTATATTTGGACTTATATGGGAAAGTAAATAAGTTACCTAATAGTACATCTTGATGAAAAAGTTCATAAGTGACAAAAATGCAAGTTTTGACATCCAAATATCTAGTGAAAAAGAAAGTTTTTACGAGAATGTAAAGTAGGCAATGGATGTACGTGGAAAACCCTAAGAAAGGGATGAAAAACCACAGTTCGAGCAAGAGAGAATCACTCTTGCTCTGTTCAACTTTGTATTACGTGAGGAATAAGAGTATCTCTTGTACAATAAAGGTGTTCTTCCTCAAAAGAGAGACCTTGTTTTCTACCTTACTTCCTTATCAACTTTCTACTCTTTTCTCAAAGATCTATTTAGGTTCTTACCGCAATAGTTCAGCAGCATGTTTATCTTATAGTTTGAGGGATATGGCTGAGTACAAAGACAGGTATCAAGTTATCATTTCCTTATTTTGGACCTTACTACAACTAAGGTATTATTTGGTGGTTGGAGGAAAGAGAAGGCCAATATCAGGACTATGGCATGGGTAGGTGACCTTGCCACTGTATGGGGAACGATTCTTGAGCAAGGAGAGGGATATCAGAGGTGCTAAGGATGATACATGTGTCTCCAAAGTGGTCTAACATACACTCAGCCAATAAAGGGTGTTTCCATAGTACATGACCTTTGGAGGTCACTATCTCCCTTTTATGAGTGCTTGAGTACTCACATCAGATGCATATCTTACTCCTTTCCCAAGATGGTCACGCCGTTGGCACGGGTCAAGGGTAATATCTTGCAACCAACATTTCCTCTCCCTTGCTCACAGCCACTCCATGTGTAAGGTCCAGATCCAGCCACATCGACACTCTCTAGTGCTTTGGTTGGTGTACTGTACATTAGCCCCCTGACTGTCAATGGTGTTTAATGGCTAAGGCCTTTGATTGTCACATCGTTTCAAGCCTTAATGCCTAAGCAAATCGAGTGGTTAGCATCTGCAATTTAGTGTTCTTAACTTTCTTTGTTCCTTCATAGGTGGTCTCCAATATTTGCCATGCCTCCTTGGCAATTGTTACGTGAGAAATCCTGTGAAACTCATCTGGAGAAACACCACAAAAGATAGTATTCAGTGCCTTGCTATTTGCATTGGCT
Organism: Castanea sativa; assembly: GCF_040712315.1. Lineage (NCBI taxonomy): Eukaryota > Viridiplantae > Streptophyta > Magnoliopsida > Fagales > Fagaceae > Castanea > Castanea sativa. Next base: position 21,752,359 of record NC_134016.1, read on the forward strand.
GCCGCAAGTGCCGCCTTATCCCATGTGGATTTAGCGGCCTCCGGCCTAGTCCATCCTACATCTACAGCATCCCAAACAGTCTGATCAATTAAACACAAGAATGCCCTCATGCGAACTTTCTAAAAAGTATAGTTGCTTCCATCAAAATATGGTGGAGCATTGAGAGATTGAGATTGATCCATTTTAAACGGGGTCAAGGATCACACTTAGGTAATTAAACCACAACAAGTGCACCCTCTCTGATACCAATTGAATGTTCAATAAGTGTGTAAAACACCTATGAATGTTTAGACCCCCAATTTACAAATAGCCCTTCTTGAATGCACACTCTTGAGCTATTTTTTACACTCTCTCACACACACTAAATACATGGTTTCTAAATGCTGAATTACAAGCAAATTTGGCACGGAATAAAGCCAACAAAATGATTGAATAAATTCAACCTTACACATAGTATCAGAGCATACAGAGATTGAAGAACAAACACTGTTTGCAATTCGTTTTCTACGTACACAGGAAAAGCCTATGTTCATATCAACACACATGCTATACGCCAGAGAGATTATGGTTCTATTTTATGCAGCTGTTGTGGCTGTCCTTTTATAGAGCTGGTCACTGGTCAGCTTCTCAAAGTCAGGAGGGAGAGTTCAACTCCATAGAGAACTCAATCAGCCAGAGCTAGGAAAACAAATCCTTTATTATTGTTGGAACTGATCCAATATATATTGTTGTTGGGTTATATTGGCACAGGAGTCTTTGAATTCTTTTATGTTTTGCGTTGGAATAACATACAACCCGGCATACGTGTGGGCCTTCTTTTAAAAAAGAGGGGCCTAAATTATGTACTGTGCATCTTGGAAAAATTTATGGTCTTGACCCAATGGAAAAGTTTGGGTTCTGGGGCCTTAAAAAAATGGTGTATACAAAATTTGACAACAGGCATGTAGAGACTTGATCACTCTCTACCCTCAAAATTGTGGATGTTCAAAATTTAGTGACAAATATCAAATTTATATGTTATTAAATTAATTAAATAAAATAAATCAAGTGGTAACATGTGTTATCTAAATTGACATTATATTATTGACGTCAAAAAATAAATTGAAATTATATCGGAAAAAAAAATTGCATTGTATCAGTGGGGTCCAAAAAAATAGAGATAGATTTTCTTATCAAATTAATTGATAATTATTTTTAGTAAAATAAATAAAAATAGAGATAATTATCGAAAAACCAAATCCTAGTGGAACTCTATAATTTTGAGACAATCAAAATCCACCACTTATCCTTATGGAGATTAATTTAAAGTGTGATTCATCTTGAGAAATCACTATAAATAAAGGGCACCCAAATTCATTTTACTATCAATTTTTCTAAAAGTCAAAATCTTAGAGAAATTCTATCTCAGCAACACTCGAAGAACATTCCAAACCTTCTTCCAAGATTCAAATTTTTATTGGAATCAACTTTATAAAGCTTCCATACATATAAAAAATAAAAAACCCCCCAAATCATCAAAACTCTACCAAACAAGCCTTTAAAACCCTGACAAACGTCCACTTAAAAGCTTTCCAAACATTCACTTAAAAGTTTTCAAGCTCGAAGTATGTATAAGAAACTCGAAGAACAACCACCGTACACCCTTAGTGCAATGGTCACTCCATAAGTGTAAATGCTTGGGAGGTGTGAGGGCAAGGTCTGGAGTTCAAATCTCCAAGAAGGAGCTTCACATACATATACATTTAGATTAAGTTAGAGTAAAATTCTATCTTGTAAAAAAAAAAAAACTCGAAGAACAACAAATCTCTAATAAGCTCATTCAATCCATCTTAGAACCAAATAAAGGAAATTTAGTGTTCAATAAATACACAAATTTACATTTGAGAAACATTTTTAACTACTTGATTTTTAAACTTGAGATTTTGTGTTTATAAACGTTATTCAGAGGAAGGAAATACAAAATTAAAAACTCCTAGGGTAACATCACTAACTCAAAAGACTATAAGACGTGCGATAGTCAGGGAGCATAAAGTTTCACGAGTGGAGGTTGTAATTAATTGTAGGGTAATGTTGTCTAAGCTCTCTTGTCCTAAAGATCATTGCCCCACGCTTCTATGGCCATGATTAGCCGGATGAGGCGAGACAAGTGTTGGGGCCTTGTTTTTCTTAATTACAGCGACCATGTTGGTGGATGGAGGAGCTTGGTTCGTAATTAGGCAATGGTTTCCTTTTAGTTTAGGGACTACGAGCCTTGGTATGGTATTTACTCGATCTCTTTTCATCATAACCTGGATCTTATAGTATATTAATAGTAGAGCCTGCATCTTCATTACTTGTATACTCATTAGGATTCCTGTTTGGGGTTAGTGGGTTTAGACAGTGGTCCCTTTCAAGGGGTTCATGACATTGACATGAGACCTTGACTTTTGAGAGTGACATTCCCAAGTTGACAACTCGCTCTATAGTAAAAACTAGAAACTGACCTGGTTTCAATTACTCAGTCTCATACCTAAGCATGCATTCGTATTCGTATTCGTAAGCTAGCTGGTTTTTATGTTTAATAATAGGTTGGCAACTCATGACAGGATTCAACAATGGGGACATGTTGCCTGGGGACTTGAACTGCTTGTTCTACAGTACAGTTGTGGAAGCAAAATCCATCTATTTTTTTTTCCGAGTGTTCTTTAATCTTTAGAGTTGAGTGGTGTTTATTACACACTCTTTAACACAATATTTTGCACACAGAACTCTGTTGCTTTGGGGTGCGTGCGCAAAATTGTATGGATTAGCTAGGGTGCAAAACATTTACCCTATTGTTTTATCAATAAGCTTAAGGCTGAGTTTGGATACAGCGTTTGGAGCGTTTGCGTCTGCGTTTTCTTTTTTTTCTTTTTTTCTTTTTTTCTTCTTCTTCTGCTGCAGCAGCACGGGTCAGGGGGGACAAGGCTACTGTTCATGTTCCTGTGCATGAACAGTAGCCGCATTTTGCTGACTTTCAGCACATTTGTGGGTCCCGTGTACTGTTTATGAGACTCACAAACTTCACTTTACAGGATTTTTTTTATTAAAAATGGGTCCTACGGTACTATTCACACATTTAAAAATTATTTTGCTACCGTGTTTTCAGTTTTCAGCAATAAGCTCTATCCAAATGGACCCTAAGTATTACTATGAGATGATTGAATGGGGGTAAAATAATAATAATAAAAGCAGCTTTAGAGTTGTTCGGTGCATATTGAGATGGGGGCTTTTAATGTATCATTTTCGGATGTATCATATGTAATAGAGTTTTTTTTTTTTTGGTTAAACCACCCGATGTCCGGAACCACAGGGACTCCGACTAAATCCGGATTCGAGCCGGGAAGGACCACAAGGGCGGCAAAGCTCTCCCAACCGAGTTTTAACGCAGCTGCATGCCCAAGGCTCGAACACGAGACCTTGGTTAAGTTAGGACAACCCCTTACCAGTTGACCAACGCGCTCGGTGGTTCATGTGTAATAGAGTTGTACTATGCAAATAATAGTTTTCGACCATTTTAATGTATCACATGAATATACAGCAATCATTTTGAACAATTTAGATACCAAAAACAAATTACATAATAACTGGCAATTTATTCCAATATCAAAGTCTCAAAATAAACACGCATACAGTGACAAACCTTTTCATTCAATAGGGCTAAATCCTCTTGAATATAAGTCGCTAAACATTTCATGTCGACAACATTAATCAAGAAAGTCATACATACTGAAGTGAGCTCACACTTTGATAGAAAAAAATTTATTTAGAAATCAAGATACCAAAGAACAAATTACTCAATAAATGACAATTTATTCAACTGTTATCACAAGAATATTATGATTTGGCAATCTCAGAAAAACAGTGAAGTCACAAAAACTGATCACTAGAGGGTGTTTGGATGTTGCATGTGGACTAAATCATTTCTTGGTGGATTACAAGGTGATTCAAATAAGACTGATTTTGTCTCCCATTGTGTTTCAAAGGCCAAGAGTACCGGATTGTTTCAAGAATGAATTTGTATACATGGTCCTCACTGTTATCTGTACAACTGAGAATGTTTGACGTCAAATGCTTTTATAATAAAGATCTCACTTCTAGTAGTTACCAACTTGATCATCCAGAAACACAGAATGGAACTAAGAGAGATGACTGACTATCAAACATTCAGTTGCTCTACTTGTCAGGGTTGATATGAGGATAGAGTCCCAAAATGTGCTCTGGCATGAAGTCATGCCGTGTCAGAATTCCAACAATTGGAGGCCTCTGTAATTTGAAAAAAAAAGAAAAAGAAAGAAAAAGAGTCAGTTTAAATGCATTCGCAATTTTTTAAAGCTAATTGGAGCTGTTATAATGAGGGGACAAAGAAGGAATGGCAGAAGACAATATTGTCCACAAAGGTCTAAAAGGATTAACGGGGAAGAGAGGGGGGGGGGGGTCAATCTGTAACAGAAAAATGAATAGATCACAAAGAATTCTCAACTTTTATCATCTAGAAAAATTGAAGGCAAAGACTTCTCCTAGAAAAAAGAGGTCATATAACTTGGGGATGTCACTGACAGGCAGTTCCCTAGGTCTGAGCTCATATCTTCCTGAGTTTGAAATCTTTCTTCATCTACTACAAGCCAATCATTAAGAGAGAGAGAGAGAGAGAGAGAGAGAGAGAGCTTACCCCTTGACTCTTTGGTACAACACACATGTGCCTGAGACCTAGTTGCCGAAAGAGAATTGCAGCTTTGGCTAGTGACATTGTCTCAACCACTGTGTATGGGGATGCATTAGTAATAGGATGAAGATCAATATACATTTCCATCTCTTCCACTTTAATATCTAGATCCTCAAGTTTGATTCCCTTCCCAGAACCTGCCTTGGCAAAATCGAATGCAGCAAATCTTTGCAAGATATCATCCCCAGTAACCAACCTATCCATTGAAAAGTTCTTTCCCTTCAGCAAAACTAGCAAATGAGACCTCAAAACGACCCCACACAATTCTGGGGCCTCTGAGAAAGGTGGTTCATCAATCACAGGGAACCCATTATGACCTGTTGTCCTCAAAGCATGTAATATGTTCCCTACCTGTTCAACGCCGGAAAAGGTGACCAATGGACCAGAAACAACATCTCGTGCAACCAAATGCCTCATGTAGGGTTCTGCATGAGCCTCCAAATAAGGCAAACCCTTTATTTTCAGTATTTGGTCATAGACACCCTTGTTGAAGTTATCAGCCACAGTTTTTGAGATCAGGAGAACCAACATCACAAGGGGAAGCAATAATAAGTCATTGGTGAGCTCAAGCAAAATAATACATAGGGAAACAGTCATTCTCATGGTGCCACCAAGAAAGGATGCAGCTCCAAGAAGGGCAAAGAGACCTGTGTCAAGAGAGGAGATCGATTCAAATAATCTCCCAACAAGACGTCCATAGCAAGCTCCAGCTAGTATGACAGGGATAAAGAGACCAGAGGGAATAGCAATTCCATAAGTAATAATTCCAAGGCAATAAACAGCACCGAAGAAGATGAAAAGACTGGAAATATGAAATTCTTTCTTGGTACTAGTGCTGAACAGGTTGCGAATAGCATCATCATTAGTATTTAGAAATAGGGAGGCAAGGTCATTGTAGTACCCTGATGGGCACTGGAAGCTTTTGTAGTTTCCAGATTTACCAACAGTGGGACAGCTCACTGACAGTTCAGTGGGGCAGGGTATGCACTTTGCAATCCATGGCAGGCCAAAAGAACAACATGAAGTCAAGAGTGAGATGGTGATAACTAGTAAGATCTTGAGAACAGCACCTCTTCTGCAAAATCAAAAGAGAGTGGGCAGTGAGAATTGGTCTAAGAAGAAAATTATTTGACTAAAGGGGGTGTAACTGATTATTATTGTCACAGATCTCTACTCATTTGTATTATATCCAAAGCATGTGGTCAACTTTTACCATGCCAGTGGGATTGGCATAGTTACATGCTTTATCAAAAAGGAAGCAGAAATGCTTGTGATGCTTTCATTTTATTAACTACGCTTTCATGTAACAAACTATTTCTACTTTTTATGTGGGTAAAAAAAAATATTTCCAACCAGCATAGAATAGGACGACATACTCATTGATGATGCTATAAGTGCGAAGGACCTTGTCCACAAAATAGTTATATATGCTTCCAAGAATGCCTCCAATAATTCCTAGGAAAATTACTGCTAATATATCTGGTGCACTATAAGTTGCATTGGCTGAACTGACATCATACATTATAAGACCTCCTTCACCAAAGAGCCCACATTTTCCAGTGGTACAGTATTGTATGAAAGCCCTCAAAACTATGGCAACTACTGCAGTTGTAAAAAATGTCCTCCAAAGTAGAGCACTCCGCCACCTGAAGCAAGGAGGAGAAGAAGCACATTGGATTTCAGAAATTACAAGAACCAAGTTAAGATTGACGAAAGAGTAAACTGCTGAAAACCAGACAAAGATTAAAAATGAATAAAGCTAAACTTCCTCCTCAGAAGACTTGCAATCAAGCAGGGCCACAAGAAGGACCGGAAACTTGTGCAAAAGCAAGGGCATTAATAGAATATGATAATGGATTAGGGGCAAATTTGATTTACAAAGTTTATTCCCCAATAGGGGCAATATAGTTCTACACCTGCTACAGTGGATATAAAATCAAGCATTCTGATTGCTATGCCATTTTCTTTCCTTCATTTGGAGAAGAAATTTTATAATTTGAATAGACTGATAAATTTTTCTTCAATGCATCATTTCAGTCACCCAGCAGCAAAAATGTTACAGAAACATTTTGCAAGTGCTATGGAACAGCTGAAATAGCTGGCATACATGAAAATCCATGTGAACATAATGCAAAACTTGTTAAGATTAAGTCTTGCATTAGTTAATGATAAACTTTATATGCTTTTAGCATAGACACCCACTCATATTGAATGACACTGTCAGGTTTGGGGAGACGATGTACTAAGTACTAAAATGTATCAATATGGGATATGAGAATGAATATATTTAATCATTTTTGTGGATAAAAAGCTATTTGAAAAGATAAAGACACGGACATACACAAAGAAACTGTCATAGCACAATAGAGCATAGCCATAGTGTTACACCCTCAATCCTCAAGTTGGTTGGCTGCATTCAGTGGTACGAGTGCATGCAATGGACTGGGGTGCATGCTTGCATGAGTGGGCTGAGAAGGTAGTGTGATAATGGCCTTGAAAATGTGATGGACCATGGTCAAGGCTTGGCTGGTTGCAAGCCTAGCGTGTGCTGTAGACAGCATGTGAGCCATTGGTTCAGGTACAAGATACTATCATTATCGCCTAGACAATTAGACATCCAACCCGAAATAGCAACGACCCAATTGCAAGAGCGGAGCTCTACCAACTATATCCCCCCTAGCCAAGTGGAACATGCATGAAGGAGTCAGATGCTTCTTCTATTCTTTTACTTGGCGTGAGAGAATCAATAGATTCTTTTTCGGGAGCGATTCATCCTTCCCGAATGCAGCATACAACTCTCCAGTGTACTGCACTCTCCAAGTGTGCTTGTTCCCCTCCTTCTTCCTTGCCATGGCAAGTCTTTGTGAAATAACTCCAATGAGAAGAAAAAAGAAGGCGTTAAAGAGGATGAGCCATGGGCAGGTTGATGGGCAGTGGGTGGATTGTTCACGTGCAAGTCAGGGTTGAGCTACTAAGTATGTTGGCATATTTATGAATGTGGGAAACGAGTTTGGGCTGTGGAATGCTTTACAAAAGCAAGGTTGGGCTACATATGGGTGGTGTGAGGCAGTGGGGCTGTGTGGCCAGATTTAGGGTGGCATTGGCACAGGCCAAGCCCTCCATTGTGTGCATTGGCTAAGTTGTGTAATTGAGCATATGCTTGGGTTGCCAGATGGGTTTGCATAGCCTATGGTGGGCTGGGACATGTGCACAGGTAGTGATATGTGTAGAACAAGTGGAAACATCTTGGTTTGACAATTACCAAGTAGTTGTTATGCATATATGGAGATGTTCTGGCAGCATGGAAAGCCTCCAAGACAACAAGCTGATGGTTCCAAAGAGTAATTCCAGATTGTTGCAGAAAGAGTAATGTAACTGCCATTTGCACTTTGATCAAAAGTGTTGAGGGAGGCAACATCTTGAAGAAGAGATGCATGAGAGACATTTAGGCAGCAGGGGTGAGTACTGTGTAAGACAAAACACGTTCTCTTAGGCTGTTGGGTTGTCAACAGCATGGCTTAAAGCAGTCAATAGATTGGGAAATGTAGGATTAGTGTAATCTGTGCATATCTTGTAAGCCATGGTGACTAGTTTAGACTATGATAGAATCCCTTGTAAGTGTTTTGTGAGATGGAGCCTTAGTTGTCCTTTGTAGTTGAGGTAAAGTTATAAAGGTTGGGAGTACTTTCTGTATGATGTTATATTGTGCGCTGTTTATTCACATACACCGTAGGACAGTTCCTTTGTATGTGTGATGGGTTATTGACTGACAAGTGACAACTAAACACGCTTTTTTTTTTTTGAGAAGATAAATACACTTACTCAATGCCATTACAAGCCAAAATTTTCGGGGTAAAAATTTTCCATGCATAGCATGATAAACATTAAAACCCCTTTTACACCATCTAATATACTCTAAATTTTTACAAAATTAAACAAACCAAAGGAGACAAAATTTTAAACAAAATAATGAAAGGAAAAAAAAAAAACACATAGATCCTTACACTATCTCATTTAAAATGCAGTATTGGACCCCACATAATTCCTTCTAAGCTAACTATCATCAAGAAGTTTCTATCAAGAAATACACACACACACACACACACACACACAATATATCTCCAAACTCACAAATTTATACTTCAGAATTTAATATTTCAAGGAGCTGTTATATCATTTTCCACAGGATTATGTACATTTTATATGTTCCAATGGAAAAGAAACTACAGAGTCCGCAGTCAAATCAAGTTTATTAGTACATCAAGTATACAAAGTCATCTGACGGAGCTCTATAACCTTCTAGTCCTGGACCTTTTCCCTGTCCACATACACCATATATTCAAGCAGTCTCCATCCTTTTAAATTACTGAAGTTGAGAAGAATTTTACCCTATATGGCAATCTGAGAAATTACTTTCTAAATGTCAGGCCATGCTTTGACATGTGCAAAGCTTGAAAATGTAAATCCTAATAAACATGGGAAAGGAAAAAAAAAAAAAAGTTAAATGTGTACATGAGAGAGAGGGATACCATGAAGCTGCCTCTTCTAGGGCAAATAGGACACCACCGACTGGAGCACGAAAAGCAGCAGCCACACCAGCAGCTGCACCACAAGTGATCATGTCTCGCCGGTCCCGGTCATTTTTGAAGTATCTTAGCCATTTCCAAGTCAAATGGTACTTGCGAGAACCCCCCTGCCCCAGTAAATTGGCTATGCAAGCACCTGTGTGGACCATAGGCCCTTCTTTACCCACCACAAAGCCAGCAGAAACACCAAGAACAGATCCAAAAATCTGCCAAAATCAAAATTGTAAACATCACAGACACAGATTTACCTGGATTTTTTTTCCTTTAATTGTTTTCTGATAAAAAATTTTAAAAATATACTAAAGAATAGGGAAGCTCAAATCAGAGCCTTCTACAATATAAGGATTAAGCAAACCAGGAAATACAGAAGAGTTACTAGGTACTAGCCCCCTAAAATCAAGTATAACATTAAAAAAAAAAAAACATAAAATGGCAGATTTGATCTCAATAAGATGGATAGACAACAAATGGGATAATGGATCCCCTTTTCTCAACCCTCCAAAGCTGCCAAAAAGAACAGGGGTGCCATTCACCAACACCAAAAAACTAACTTAGAAAAAAAAAAAAGCTATCCACTTCTTCCATCTCTCACCAAACCCAAACAGTTCAAGAATATCAAGCAATCCTAATTCACATGGTCAAAGGCTTTCTCCATATCAAGTTTAACTATAACCCCCAGTATCTAGTCCCTCAGCCTGCCATCCAAACATCCATGTGCTATTATAACTAAATCTAAGATTTGTCAACCTCTGACAAATGCATTCTGATATTTGAACACTAACTTTCCCCATCACTATTGTTAGAGTCTGTTTGGGAACAGCTTATTTAGTTGAAATTGAAACTTTACTATAGATAAAGTTAAAAGTTAGCTGAAATAGTACAGTGAAATCCATAAAGAGTACCAAAAAGTACAATAGGACTCATGAATAGTGCCAAAAATAAGCTAATTAGTAAAAAAAAGTTGTCTTTTTCAGCCAATTCCAAACGCAACCTTAGTCTGATCTCTAGTACCTTTGCAAAAATTATATACATGCTTCCAAGCAAACAAATTGGTTTAAAGTCTCTTAGGCTTCAGGCTCCATTTTTCTTTGGCACTAGGGTTATAAAGCATTAAAAGATCTCTCAAAACAGCACGTAAAGAAATCTAAGACATCCTTCTCCATAACTTTGAATGATTCTTTCCTTTAGAAAAAATGAATTATCTTAAACTAGTATAAATCATTTTGTTTCACCATTCAAACCTATCTTAGGACTCAAACATCTGATCTGTGATACTCAACAGATACTCCATTTGCTAGCTCTATTGTTAAGGAAAGATGATGAATACTTTGACTCATTTCCATTTTATTTCTTTCATGTTTACACAGAGGTAGAGGGAACACAAACTTTTCACCTTTACAAAGAGAGTGCTTGGAGCTAGTATTGAATAAGCATCCACACCATTGAGATAGGCTTTCACCTCAGGAATACCAGATCCTGCTGCTGCTGGAGCAATGAAAGCACAAAGAGCTGCGGCAGCAGCAGCTAAACCTACATTGCAACCAGCATATGCTGCGAAAGCCTTGAAATATCTGCACTGGAACCATTACAGTGTCAACACTATAATAGAGAAATGACATGAGAATTTAAATATGGATCTCACTTGCATTCAAGATGGTTAGAAATTATGTATTCTCCCAGCACATGCTCAGTAAAGTGATGTAATTCAACAAAAAGAAAAAACAATAATTGTTGTCACACTACAGTACATATGCAATATTATATTTAGATGCACCTCAAGTATTCAATTTTTTCAATGAATTTTTTTTTTTAAAGGAAACAAGAGGGAAGAAAATACAAGACTGCATAGCTAAATATGAGTTTACTATTAAATTTGAAAAAGATTGTATTATTCACTCATTTCATTGTATAAACTGAAAGCAGGAAATTTAAATCCTAATCTGATCACTATTTTCCATGCTCATATAATTAAAATTTAGAATTTTTTGTTATAATATTGTAAAGAACAAAGGAAAAGCCCAGAAAATATGTGAAGTATGCAGCCCCTATTAGTCCCACTAGAATGAGATGTTTTACATATATGGCTAAATTGTGTTTCATTCAATATTATAGGGATGGAAATTTGGCTCCACGCTGCTCTGACCTGCTTCATTTTTCCTCACCTTTCTCAGATTTTCCCCTCCCTGCAGAGGTGGTGGGGCAGGAATGGGGCCAGATTTTTACCCAGCACCCTGGGACAGGGCAAGGACAGATTTAGGTGGCCCTGCCCCGCCACACCTCACATATATTTACCAAAATACCGTTACTTTATTTATACTTTAAAAATACCCCAGGTTTCTTACTAACTTATTTTATTAAGTATTATAATACTTGGATGTTAAGACTTTTTTTTGTCTTGTTCAATACTTTAGTTTTTATTATTGAATTGCATGGTAAAATTAGTTTGATTTGATGTGGTCTATTTAATTGCAATTTTAATTTGCTTTCATATTATTGTAATAGTGTAGGGCAAGGCAAGGCAGTTCAACACAAAGTGAGGCCTTGCAGGGCAGGGTGGGGCCCTGCAAGGGTGGGGCAGGGCAACATGCCCCAATATGTGGGGCAGGGAGGGGATGGGACAAGGCAACTACCCTACAAAGCACCCATGATCCAGCCCGCCCTGCCCCATTGCTATCTTATCCAATAACTTCAAAATACCCCTTATGAGACTCTCCCATCCAAATTAGCAAAGAAGAAAAATGTATCAGAGTATGCCATCTCTCAATATGATATGAGGGCAGCAAGGAGCTCAATTCCTTCAAAGACTCTCCATGGGCACGCGCACATGCATGCACATGTACACACACTCACATGCACTTTCGCACATGCACACAACCACCTATCTAGCCAATAGCACAAAGTTGCATATGCACGCCTACGGACACATACATGCTCTGGCAGACATTCACATACACAATCACATGTAGACAATGGCAGAGAGAAGCGACTATCCAAGTAACCTTATTTTTCTTTTGTTGCTTTAAAGCACAAACTTCTGGACATATTCGAAAAAGAATATTGCATGATTGGGTGGGGGTAGGGATAGGCATGACACTGCTTCGGGTAATCAACTCATGCTTTAAGAGCTGGGCAATTGTAAAATTTGTATTTCATCAATTCTGAATGATTTAAGGAGAGAAAAGGAATTGATGCAGGTGGCAAAAAGTTCATGGAAAGTAAGTTCAAAGACAGAAAAATAATTAGGAATTTGGTCTAAATCCAATGCAAGGGCCGCTTGGAATTTTCTAGCCATTTGCTGCTGGTTCATGTTTTCTTAGTTTTTAGACACTGTGGGTGTTTGTGAAATTTCAAGATTTAGTGGAATGTGTTTAATAAGTGGCCCATGAGTCTTATTTTGAGTTTTTGGACCCTCTTAGTACTTTGTTTTCAGCTAAGATTACTAGTTTCATTATTGTTTTCCATTTTGATGCAGTAATCCTAGTCCAATTAGCCTATGTACATATATAAATATGTATTTGTAATAGCCTATCTATATAGATAAAATTGAATATGATGAGCCTATAGCTATTTCTTTTGATGCTCTGTGATACATTGTGTCAGTCTTCTTCCTTAGGTGATTGCTATGGAAGACCTAGGCTAGGTGTGATTACATAGGCTTATCTTCTTCTTCCTCTTCTTCTGTTTAACACAGATCATATTTGCTACCTGCAGCAAAGCATACCCGAAATCTCCCTTCTTATTTTTTGTTGATAAATAATAGCTTTAATTAAAAAGGGCCGAGAGAATACACAAAGTCCTCCTAAAGAATTAGGATGAAAAGATTTTATACTCTATATAAGATAATCTATGAAATCCACAGTAGAATGCAGCTGCATCCAAGAGCTTAAGAACACTCATACAATGATCTCAAAAATGAAGATTTAAGCTTCATGTTTTTGCTCTCTCTCTCTCTTTCCCTCAATATTGCACAAATTAGTCATTAGAGAACTTGCGTCAGCTATGGTAAAATGGCATAAGAGCCAAATCTTGCCCAACCAACCCCAAAAATCACTGACATTAGAGATTTAAGTGGAAGAGATTGTGATACTCTGAATTTTCTAGATTTATGTGTGGATTTGGATTTGAAGGTGTTGTGTAGGCATGTATTGAGTCCCTTATTGAATGTTTACTAGGTCGATATGAGTTTTATAAACTACTATGAGGGACCCTAATCATAACTTAATTAATCCTTTTGAAGATAGCATAGATAGTGATACTGCTTCCATAGGCTGTGACAAATGGTAAAAGAGAAGGTGGTACTAAGTTCAAATTATGTCTTGACTCTACCTACTATTTTAATAAAAACTTAAAATTAAAAAAACCCTAGAAAAGTGATAATTTATCAAAGTCATTGATTCAAATTCCTAATCACTGAAATCCCGAACAAGATGATGTTCTATGAACGTGTCCCCTCTTAATTCGACATCCCAAAATAGGAATAAATAGAAAAATCCTAATCAACAATAATGGAAAATAGTTTTGGAAAAAATTTGTTCAAAGCTTGATTCTCACACCATATATCATTCCACACATAGTGAATACAATTATAAAACTAAAAATCTCTCCCACTCCACTTCATAGACTAGTACCTCTAAGTAAACTCATTGTCTATTGCATACTTCCCCAAATTTTACACCAGTCCTGGTCACCAAAGATGGGTTTTTTTTTTTTTTTTTTTGACATAGGAGAACACTCAGATTAGATAGATGTCATAGAGCATACTGTACAACAATCCTCACTATTAATCAAACCCCTACAGTCAATTAACCCCATCCACTAGAACCAGTTACCAAATAATCTAAGGGCTTTTTATCGTTGACGGGCTAGGCAATTTATCCTCATGCCCAAGAGGAACACCAAAGATGGCTTTTGTCCTCGCTAAAGTTCCAAACTCATTTTCCTAACAAGCCCTAATTGGAAACACCCAATTTTCAAACCCCTAGCCATGAAGTCTTTTAGTTGAACATATAAACACACTATACTTAAATTTCAAATTCCAGTTGTGGGAACCCCATATTATCCCTATACCTATGACACAATCAAACCACAATCAAGAAATCCAAGATGGTTCTAAAAATTAACAGCCTTTAAACAGCTTGTGTACTAAAGGACAGAGGATCTTTGAATTTGACACTATATCTTTCATTACTCAAGGCCAACAAACTGTAGCTCAAACAGTACCTCTTCCCTCCCATGAGAATGGGCGGATGTTGAGTTCATGACTCATAAGTAAAAGGCCCATTGAGTACAAGTGTAAATCACAATCCAAAAAAATAGGAATGGCTGAAGTAGGAATGGGGAAATTCTGGGCAATTGGGGTTTGATGGGGCTAATTAGGGAAATTTATAAGTAACTATGCTTGATTTTAAGTCTGGTTTACAGCAAGCAACAAATGATTCCTAAGATTATTTAAAAGAGAGAGAGAGAGAGAGAGAAGAAAAAAGAGAGGTAAAACCCAAGCAATCTCCTTTACATTCCTTGGTCAAGCACACCTCCGATAGAAAGTGACGACAGTTTCAGAAGAAGCAATAAAGTTATTGAAACCTTTCAACCTTTCATTACAGAATACATACTCTGTATGCAGGGTGCTGCAACATCTTTTCCTAATAGGACTACAATTCCTATATTAAATGAAAGCAATTAAACTATACAGAACAAAATAAAATTCTAAATCCAAGGTATATGTGTAATCCATTCTAGCAATTTTGGAAATTACCAAAACACCCACGGTTTTTTTTTTTTTTTTTTAACTAAGAAAACAATCAGAGAACTATATGCTTAAAGAAAATCAAAACAAATCTTCCTTTTGGTTCACATTCTACAAAATAAAATATAGTGAAGGAAAGAAGAGAATGAGTTGTCTTACTTGTCCTCAGACATGAGATTGCTAGTCAGCAACAACTTGAAACCAGCTATATTCTCAACTGCAATATTGTTGAAGAAGCCAACTAGTCCAGTACCTAGCCCAATAAGAAGTGCAAATGCCCACTTGAGTAAAACGTACTGAAATATCTGAATCTTCTTCCGTGACCTCCAGTCCTGCTTAAATAATTCATTTTCAATAATCCTGAAATGGCACAAACAAGTAAATCTCTAATCGCCTTAGCCTTCAGTCCTGATATCAGTAAGACTCTTAGATAAAAGTGAGGTATTTCCTAAAGTTATGATATTTCATTCTGATCAGCTTAAAAATAAATCTGTGACATAAACATACTCATAAATTTGTGAATGCATTGTAAAACAGAAAAGAAGAAAAGCTTTTTGTATATGAAGATGAAAAATAAATATAAGTACGTACATCAAACACCTATGCACCCAGACGCACAAAAGAGGCTAATTTAAAAGTAAGAAAGAAAACAAGGCTGTAAACAGAAATTTGTCAGTGTAACGGCTTGCAACTTTTACAACTGAATCACATGTGTGTTGACAACTTAATTGTTAAAGGGGCTTCAGTAGGGCCAAAATCAATAGTAAGGAGTACCATGATCAAAATCATTAATCATTAAAATACATCTTTTAAAGTATAACTCTATACACAATGTAGTATCAACAGCAGAACTTTAGTGGAAATTCGTCCATAAAAATTAGTAAGTACTCTTTATGAATTCAAAATGGTCCTGCTAATTAGGCACAATCCACTCCTTCAATCCTCAGTGAATCTGCATGATATAGGCAAAGAACTGGAATATCTCTTCCATAATCAAATTCAAGACCCCAAATGAAAATTACTGCTTTCAAAGCTACATCCAATCATATTAAATTAACCCCAACTCAAATTTCAAAGACCACTTCCCTTATAATCACCTTTCGTTAAAATATTTGGAGAACATGCTTAAAATAAAAATGGTGACATAACACATGCATACTGGAAGCTGTTCTTTTTAGATAAATGGCTTTAGATGACTTTGTTTTGCATGGTGAAATTATTCATGAAAACAAATAAAATTAAAAAAAAAAAATTAAAACAGAACTTACTCATAGTCAAGGCTCTCAATGGGGCAAACATTGGCACCAACAATGGCAATCTGGGAGGTGGTGTTGGTCCTCTTCACCAGAAGCGGCTTTGTGTTTGATAAGTTTTTGTCCGATACCTCTGACCTGTACCTCTCAATCTCCTTCCCATCCAACAGACCCTCATTTTCAATGTCATGCACATCATCACTTTGGTTCACATTTTTTTCTTGATCCATTCCCTTGCTGTCTATTCTTGTTTGAGATTTTCGGCAACTTAGTATTACACTTAGTAAATCTATCTGCAAGCAAAATCCACAAAATACTAACCATAATTGAGAAATTCAGATGGCAAATTCAAAATTTAAATAACTACAAACAATTTCCATACTCCCTGATGAACAGATCCACAGCAAACAGGAACAGAGTAATGGTCACAAATGTTTATATGATAAAATTAAGCATATGCAAAAGATAGGGATAGCATGACAGAGGCGCGAACAGGAACAGTCCAAGTATCTAATACGCACTACCTTATATCAAATATACATGATATGTGTAGAGTGGGTCTGTCTGAGTAATGAAAAAGTCTCTAGAAGAAGAAGAAGAAGAAGAAGATAGCTCTCCAAGACCCGCTAAAATGGGATCTTTGTGCACTGTTTATGACACTAGGAGTCTTAGTCTACGGTTATTGCCAACCAAGAAATCTTGCTGTTTATTTTTGGTTTGGTTTGGTTTTGTGTACTCAACAGTTGCAGTGATTAGTATCATGTCTTTTTTTTTTTATCACATGTCATTTTTATTTAGTCCTGCTTCCATTACAGCAATAAAATTTTCAAAAAAATTCCAAATACAAAAAACAGAGAAATTAATTAATTAATATTATAATAAGAACAACAAAGAGTTAATAACATGGGGGAGGCTTACAATACACGATTTGATGTTGCTTGCTTCAGCTAGCTTTAACAAGTCACAGTCACAGTCACAGTCACAAGAAGAAGATCTTTATGAAGAACTCGTTTTGGAAAGTACACACGCTAATCATTAAAGGAATTTGAGTAATTGCAATCGGAGATCTTAATTCAAATGAAACATCAATTTCAATTTGGAAGCACGTTGAAAATACACGTGAATAAAAAAGAAATACCTAAAAATATATGTAATATTATTTAAAAAGTGATTAAGTTCATGGACCAAATTCTAGTTTTTACAAACACAAACAGATTGAAGAAAGTAAAATGGGATAGAAAAATAAATAAATATGTGGAAGGGAAATTTTATTTTTGGACACACCATCGTGATCCAGATCGTGTTGACTGAAGATTATGATCATGAAGAGGCGCCTTAGAATAAAAGACAGCGACGTTGTTTTAATTCAAAATAATAGACACATACAGAGCAGCAGAGAGAGAGAGAGAGAGAGAGAGAGAGAGAACTGAAGTCATGCCACATGTGTTGTGTTTTGTTGCGTGCAAGATAGGGAGATGTCTTTTCACCAGTGGCTAGCGATCCAATCCAGACAAAATGGGTGAACTACTGATCGGATAGCGTCCAAATATTAATATTATTATTAGGTGCCGCCTAAGATTTTTACTGTAATATGTTTGGAAAATTATTAACTACTCCAATTGAAGTAATGGGATTCAAGGTGTACATGAGATGATGGAGCACCACGTTAACGTAATCTCAAACTGCTGAGGATCCATTTGGATACAGTTAAAAACTGAAAATTAAAAATACTGTAGCAAAATAAAATTTAAATATGTGAATAGTGTTGTAGGATCCACTGATGTGATGAAAAGTAGCTGAAAAGTCAACAATATGCAGCTACTGTCCATGCACAGTAGCATGAACAGTAGAATTTGTCCCCCTGACGCGTCCAGCAGCAGAAGGAAAAAAAAAAAAAAAAAAGCTGAAACGCCCAAAACCAAAACGTGGACGCTATCAACTGTATCCAAACCAAGCTTTAATAGTTACACGTGTAGCTTTATTTATGGTTTGTTTTGGATCTGCTTATTTTATTGAAATTGAAATTTTTTTGTTGAAATAATACAGTAGAACCTATGAATAGTACTAAAAAGTGCAATAAGGTCCATAAATAGTAGCAAAAATAAGCTGAATAGTAAGCTAGCAAAAAATAAGCTATCCAAATGAACACTTAGAGACGAAGAATAGTACTACTTGACATTACTTTTTACCATTAAAATTTGTTGTAAAATTATTGTAAAAATATTGTATCAATAACTTTATTCAAATAAGAAGAGTAGTGCTAAGATTACAACATTTTTATAATAATGGGAAGTACTAAAAGATGCCTTTAAGACAATGGTTAACAATCTATTTAAAGAAAGTTTTTATGAGAAAAAAAAAACTATTAATGTTTTTGACAGCTTTTTTCATTTTCCATAAAAGTGATGCCAAGATTTTCTTAAAATGAATTGTTAACTATTACCCATAAAGCACTCGTTAGCATGAACCTTTTATAATAAAGCTTACAAATTGTGATAATTACATTCAGTAGTGACACATCTAAAATCATATTTTGAAACTATAATTTCATTTATAATTTGTAAAATGGTAAAATCACGTTTTGAAAATACAATTTCAACTTAAGCTGTTTACAATATTTTGTTATCTATGTATGATTAGGTTTGGATGAAAAATGTGTTATCAGATATTATCTCTATATTATATTACAGGCTGATTTTCACCGCCTGGTTTAATGAAACACAGTCTTCTTTCTAAAAAAAGAAAAATTATTTGGCCTAGTGCATCAATAATTAGCGAAAGCGTAATTAGCTAACATGTTAAACAATAATTAGCAACAGCGTAATTGGTTCTCATTTGTCCCCCAGAACAGATTTTTGCCTACCCGAACCGAACAAACCGCGAGTACAAATGCAAACTACAACAAAGTCCGACTTATTTATTACTAATATAAAAATATAAAATGGAGTACAATGTCATTCTAGTATTTCTATCTTTGCCGTGTTTAGCCCGTAGTATAATAATAATACTAATAAATAATAAATAATAATTTTCTCAAATCTGAGCCCACTCAGTGGCGTACACGTCAACGATTTTCAGTTTAAACATGTTCAAATTTTTGACAAACACTATTAATCATATGATTCACGAAGTCATGACAATTTCGTGAGCGAACTGTTGTATGATTGATTTGATTGCGATGCGTGCCGGCTGCCACACTATTGTCAAACCTCTTTATCCGGGAATATTAATATTATTAGATCCGTATCGCTGATTTTTATAATGCCATTCATTCTAATAACATCATCATGTATTTCAAATGCTGAAATTTTTAGTAGATATCTCAATTTTTTACTTTTGTTGTAAGCAAAGTTTAATGTTCTTTTAATAAAAAAGAGAGGAGAGATAATGGTTATTTTTAAGATAGAGTTTCAACCGTCTACTTTTTATCATATCAAGACACAAATCGATTTTGGTGTAAGCAGAAATTGAGCCCTAAATTTTTTATTTACTTATCAGAGACTTTACTAATTGAGTTAACTAAAATCCACAAAATAAATTTTTTGAGTTTAGAAAAATTATAAATAATTTTCTATTGGTTGTTTATATTATTTTAATTTTTTATAATGTTAAAATGGAATATTTAATAAAGAGTAAAGTAGCAAAAGTAGGTTTTTGTGTGTTATATTAGCATTTGGCATAGTACAATTGATGCTAGTAGCAGAGAAAAAAAAAATTGATGTTACTCCAATTAGAGCACTCTCATCAAGTGTGCCAAATGCCAAATATTTGGTATTTGGCATTTGGCATTTGACACACCAAACACCAAAAATAGAGTATCATGAAATGTGTCAAATGTCTCAAAATTTTGAGACATGCTACAGGTTCGTTCCAAAGATAGAACGGTACGGAAAAATGTGTTAAAAAAATTATTTTTTTATTCATTTCTCTCTCTTTTTTTATTACTTTTCTTTATTCTCTCTCTTACTTTTTCCTTCTTTCTTCCTCCGCCTGTTCCTCATGTTCAGTCACTCCCTCTTCCTTTTTCCTTCTTCTTTCTTCTCCAGCATCTTCACTAGCTTCGGGTTCTTTTTTTTTCCTTTTTTTTTTTCCCGTTCCCTTTCTTTGTGCTTCTTTCTCTATTTTTTTTCCCATCACTATCTCTCACTCTCTCTTTCTTTTCCTGTCACGAAGAAGAAGGCGATTCCGATTCGATATTCGCAGATGTGCTGGAGGGACTCCAGCGGCGGGGTCATTAAGGATCTGAAGCTCAGCTCACCAATTGAAGCTTGCCGATCTGAAGCAGAAAGCTTGCTGATTTGAAACTCTGCTTGCCCAGTGGCAGTCATTGATCTTTGCTCGTCGTTCTCCACAGCTCTCGCCGCTGATGGTTGGTTGAGTTTGCTCATTGATTGATCTGTTGGGTTGGGGAATCGATCTATTGGGTTGGGGTTTTGTTGAAGATTTTGAGTTTTATTTATTTTTAAATTTTGTTGAGATTTTTGGATTTGGAAATTTGTTGGAGGATCTGATGATTGTGGTTGTAGTTTGTGGCAGTGGTTGTAGCGGTGGTTGTTGGTTCTTGGGTGGTGGCGATTGCCACTGGCTGTGCATTTGTATATTTGCTAGGTTTTGAGAAAATATATTATTTAATGTGTGGTATATATTATTTTAATGTTTAGAATCAAAGAATAAAAGATGTGATAAATGGTGAATTGTAAAATCGTGTGTTAAAATAATAAAATAAGTTTTTGGTGTGTTAAAATGACATTTTTAATAGAAGAGCTGATGAGAATGCTCTTATATAAGATAAGAAGACTATTTTGAAAAAAATTATTGTATCCTTTATTAGAAAAAATAAATTTTAAAATATTGTACTTTAAAGCAAAGCAATTTGTCAAAAGTATTCTCAACTAATTAAGAGAAAAAAGAGAGTATGATTTGACATAGCATTTGCCAAACAAGCACTTCAGTCCCCTCTTTCCCTATGTGAGATCCACAAATATGACTCATCTCTCTCATAAAAGAAAAAGAAAGTTTAGGACAACTTGTCAATTGTTAGTGGTGAAGATAATAGTAGGTCCATGAGTAAATAATTATCTAACATTCACAATTGATTATTTGTGATAAATGTTAAGACAAATGATGTGGTTTTAGAAGAATAGTAAAAGAAAACCTAAATTGAACAAGTGACAGGCAAGTGAGAATGAGATCCTAAGATTGATTCGTTAAGTAGGCAGGCCTAATCATTTCCCCTTTTTTTTTCTTTTCATTTTTTGTCTCTTGTGTCTTATTTTAGCTTACATTAAACTAAGTTATACTTAGGAAAGAGTAAGACTATAAAAATTGTGATAAGCCAAGAGCCTTATATCTCAACCAGTACAATTTGGTGTTTTTAATAGAGACGTCTAGAATTCAAACTCTAAATCCATCAATTATTAAATTATAAAAAATTAAATTAAACATAAAAAATCATAAAATACAATGACTTTCTTAAAATTTTCACAAATGAAATACCAAATATAGGTGAAGAGCATTTGCATCCCATCTTTAAAATTTGGTCATTTGTTTAACCCAAAAAATATATAATTTAAAAAAAAAAGAAGAAGATAATTAATGAGGGTTTTCATTGTTAAAAAAAATGAAGAATGATATCTAGTAGGAAATAGAAGTTTTATTTGTTTATTTATCATGAATAGCTATGATTTGGTTTTAAAAAATAAAAAAATAAAACAAAAGGCCATTAAGTATTTAGACAGCCAAGCTGATAATAATTACTTATGGTTATAGATATTGCTTACTCTAGACATTTCTTGGGTCGATAACTAAACCAATTTCTTTCATAAAATTAACCATTTTAAATGTGTGGATATTGGCTATTGGACTATATTATATATATGGGTCTTGTTAATGTGTGCATTTACGTCACACATTAAGTCATCCATTTTTGAAAATATTTTATTGGAAATTGAAAAAACTGTCAATACTTTTTCAATTCCTGAGAAATTTTTTTTCCAAAAATGATTAACTATTATATACCCTTAGGGTACACTGGGCACACATTAGCAAAATCATATATATATATATATATATATATATATATATATATATATATATATATATATATATATATATATGGAATAAAAGCAGTGGGATAGTTATTCAATGCTTAAAATTTACTAAGTGTCTAAATGCATTTCATAGGTGATCATTTCTTTATTTAAACATAGGTGATAATTTCTTTATTTAAATGCATTTCATTCATTTTCATTCATTTATGATCATTCATCTTTTACATTTTTCCATCTTTTTCATTTCTTTTCCATCTCTTTCTTTACTTAAATAAATTTCATTCATTTCCATTTATTTATGATCTTTCTTTTTCATTCAATTCTATTAATTTATAAAGAGTAATGCTAGATATGCAAATTTTTTTATAAACTGCTAACATGATGAGTAATTATTGGTATATGAAAAAATGATGTTAATGGCAGATCTAGATGAAAACCAATAAGAAGTTGACCACATCGATAGTTTGTAAAAATATTGTAAAATAGTTTGTAGCTGTAGCATTACTCTTTTATAAACTCTCAAATGAAGCTTCTTGGAGCATTTTAATATTAATTAATTAAAATTGATTTATATTACAATATAAATGTAAAAATATGGGAGTTAATATGGAAGATAAGGAGTTAGTGAAAATGTTTAATCCCACATTGAAAATGAGAGAGACTATTTTGCTTTTTTTAATTGTGGTGATTAATGGGTTAATATGAATTGACTCAGATATTGGGCTAGATACTTGCGCAAGGGAGAGGTGAAGGGAAGTGGTGCCAAAAATGGAAATGAATTAGCCTTTTGGATCCTCATATTAATATCCAGCAATTAATCTTGTAACACCCACTGCATTAGAATAATGGACCTAATTAATCAGATTAATTTGTGTAGTAATTTCGTGAGGCCCATTAAACCTATAAATAGACTCATTCAGACCCAATCCAAGTTACTACAATATACACTAAAAAATAATAGAGAGGTTCTTGACAAGGAAGAGTGTTCTTTTTTGTGGAGTTTTGGGTTTGAACTCTTTGTGTAGAGGTTATTCTAACCATACAACATTTTTTGGGCTGTTATATCTTAGGGAGACTAGTCAAAGAAGGTCTACACCCGGTTACAAAGCTTAGCCAACCAAGAGCTTGAATCTCTTTAAAGAGAACGAGTGTTTAATTAATTATTGGCATGTTCTAAATAATTAAATTGTTTAATTATATGAGATTATTTATAAATGAACTAATGAGACATTATCATAGTCATTGAGATGCATTGTATGTGATTTAGTTACAGAAGATATAAATCACAAGTTCCTTGTAAACTCAAAATATAGTTCGTAGTCAGTGATAAAATTGGGTGTTTTATCTGCGAAGACTATACGCATCAACTAAGGTGGTTTGTCTTGATCATGGACGTGAAGACTTCTAGTTAATGTGTTGATATGTCTTAAGTGTGCAATACATATTAAACTAGACCACTATGAGATTAATTATTCAATTAACAACTGTCACCTGAATAATTAATCTCACGACTTCTAATTTCATAAATTCTCAATCCTGAGAGGATAGTGAACCCGATCATGAAATGTAGGTTACTTTGATACATCAAAAGTAAGATCTAGTTTAATGGTCAAAACCTCAGTATATTAGGTGACCACACATAGTGTTGAGGGAACACATATTTTCAAGATGGAATCCATAATCTCTTTCTATAGAGACACCAAATATCACATTGAGATCAATTTAATGGAAACTGGTTATTCAGGACTGACCACTTTAGTAAAGGGTTACTAAAGTTCATATTTTTATGAAATTAGATTTCATAAATATGAATAACTAAAAGATTAAACCGGGTACTCAATAAATAAAATAGTTGTTTAAAAAGTGACAATTCATTATGACTTTGTTTACTATGAATATTTCATGGAGGGGTCAAATGATATCATATTAGAGTTTTGGGATATAATTTATTAATAAGACTTAGAGTGCAATTATATTTCCATAGTGGTACTTGTTATATAATATGGTTACTTTGGGCTTGTTAAGAGTTGACAGATAAGTCTGAGGCTCATTGGAGCTAGAGCTTTCTTAGTCCCTTTGGTCCCATTCTAAGCCACACACTTAAACCCAATTGGGCTGGCCCAAAAGACTAACCTAATTGGATAATCAATCTTTATTTAATAAGAGTTATTAAATAAAGTAACCGCAAAGGGCATTTAATGTGTACGCATGATTAAAAGAAAAGAAAAAGTTTTTCTCTACAGAATCTAGGAAATACAATTTTTCGAAGGAAAATCAACGTACACAAGAACTTATTGAGAGACCACTCATCTTGGGTACCATGTGAAATTGTGATGAAGATTGAAGGTATTCTCAAGTTTTGTTGAATCTCACTACATCAAGGTACGTTTTCTTTTCTTTATTCTAGAATTCAAGTTACATGATAGCTCTCATGAATAAAGTAGATCCTTGTATTGTTTCTACTGTGGGTTTTGTATGAGATGAAAAACCAATTTTTTCAACAAATGGTATAAGTGCAAACTTCAATATCATGCTTTTATAACATGTGATTGAGTTTTAGAATCAAAGAAAATAATTTTCTTGGTGTTTTAATTTTCTGTAGTAAAATTTTCTACATACTTGTTGAACGTGTGGTTTGATATAGATACATGTTTGGTTTTATTAATTCATTGTCAGATTAATATTTGAACACGTTTCTATATGTTTTGTTTGAGATAGCGAGAAGGAAACTATATGTAGTCGTTTTTGTTTTCTGCACTATACACCCACGTTCATTCTTGATTAAAGAATGAGGAAAGCCAAATTGTGTCTTTGTTTCTATGCCTGAAGTAAAGGGTTAAGTATTAAAACTGTTTTTTGGTTTTCGGTAGTGCGTGGGACACTTGCTATCTATCATGCTTCTATAATTATGGATATATTTGGCAATTGGGCACAATTGTTGAATTTCATTCTGTTGGGAAATTTAGACCCCGGTTGATGGAATTAATAAGTTTTAAACCCAAGTTGTTAATTAGATTTATTATGAATAAAACTTGTTAAAACAAACAAACATCAATATCATGTCAATATCATGCAGTTGAAAAAATAATAAGACAAGATATGATGAACCAGGAAAACCGATGAAATAGGAAAACCGATGAAACAAACTAGTTTCACAGTAAAAAACCTGAGGGGAAACCTTCTTGAAAAGCAATTCACTATAGTAAATAGAAGTTTCAGATCTTGTACAAAACCTTTGATCCTAGAATCTACAATCCCTATAGATGAACTCATAGTAGAAACCTTCTACCGCTTCAGAACCTCTAAACTCTTCAATATATGAACGCCACTCTTTGATGCACGGATTCCAGTACATGATTAACTCCTTTGCACGAATCCCAGTACGTGACTCACTCACCAACTTAAGGAAGAAGAATATTAGCTGCAAAGTTCTTCATTTCATCAACAATAAAGATCAAGAAGCTCTTGATTACAAAACCCTAAGGCGCAAAAACGCAGTAGCTTCTTTTAGAGAGAATAAGGAATCAGTCACCTTTTGCATGTGTTCTCCTTATATTCTCTTATGTGACTGCCTTTAAAATAAGCCTTATATATGTCTAGGGTTGTGAGCAAAGAAACCCTACACAAATACATAAGCATGGGCAGAAAATCATATTTGGAAAACTAATTTTTGTAATTCTTGATAGATAAAATCTGTCGAAAGCTATCGAGAATCTGTCCAGCTTTAATGAACAACCCTTCTTCACTTGTTTCTTGGTCCAATCTTCATGGCTTTAATACTTGGCTTGAGCAACATGTTTCATGAAGTATTAATCATATCCTATATCTACCCAATTAGAAGTAAAGTGCGTTTTGTCAAAAGATTAGCCAATTACATAAAATATGTTCTTAACAATCTCCTAATTTGGCAATCCATGACAAAACCGCAACAAATAAATGAACATATGAGAGAAGTCATAAATCACTTAACTTATACTCAATTGTTGAATACAATAAAATCTACCCTAACACAAACTCTTGAAAAATTTTGCAAGAAGAGAGTTCATGGCATGGAAGACTTTGACAACTTGTATTCCTGAAACACTTTAAACAAAATTTATCACGGCATTTTAGTGTGAAACAGAAATAAAAGATTGCATACAAGAAGAAACATGTGTATAAAGATAGAAAAGAAACAACACATGTAGAGGTAGGTGAAGAAGGCATACAACATCATCATGTATATATCAAAGATAAGCACAATGTATATAAACATGGTCACAAGATTAGTGTGCAAGATGAAGGAGGTAAGCAGTTCCCCTAACAAGATGAAACACATCTACCCCTTACAAGGTCAAGTATTTCTTCCCCTAACATGTAGAATCTTAAAAAGAAACCACATTTTGTCCACAAATTTTCCCCTTTTTTGTCATGATTAACAAAGGGTACAAGAAGCCATAAAGCCTCACCCGAGAAACATAGAGATGATTAAAGGGGCAAAAGAAATCCATAAAAATGTGTGAAAGTAATGAAACAAGATGCTATGGATGACAAGATAAAAGAAAGATGTAAAACATGTGAAAAATAATGCATGCAAGAGGATCTTGACAGATCGAGAAGCTGTTGAGCAGCTATCAAGCAGAAGCCAACCTCGATGGATCGAATAGCTATCGAGCATCTATCAAGAAGGCGGAAACTTTCTTGATGGACTGAGAATCTGTCGAGAAGCTATCAAGATTGTGATAAAAAGAAGCTGAAGATCTCGATAGATAGCGTAGCTGTCGAGAGGTATCGAAAAGCTGTTGAGATTACTTAAAACAGTTTTTTCAAGAAGAAAAAAACACAGACATGAATGCAATCAAACATGCTACTCAATCAAAGATCCAAACAACATTTTAAGCTCTCAAAATCATCTCTCAATCAAGAAAAATGCCAAGTATTTAGATCCAAAACACACACACACACACACACACTAAACAAGTCTAACCAATTTTATATTTCAAAAACAAGTCAAGACAGTTTAGTGAGCATACAGTAACACATGTATTCCTTGTGATGACCAAATCACATTGTACCTACATATGTATCAAAAGTAACAAAGAATATTGCGTGTTGTGTGTGTAAAATATCACAAGATTGCATAAGTGTTTACATGTTATGATGATTTGAGATATAAGAAAATCAATTTAACTCACACATGATCATAATTGCTTGATGGAGACTATCACATTCGAGGTACATCCTATAACTCCCACATCTCCTAGAATACACGCTTGCAATCATATTTTAAAGTATTGTGATTATTTCTGCTTTAATTTTTCCTTGCATATTTTCTTTTAAGCATAACATGCATGGGCATATAAGAGAGAGAAAAAAAATACTCAATTATGTTAAGCTTTTGACATTGCACTTTTGCTATGCCGAAGCATACCGATGTCATTTCATGATTGGTGGGCAACAATGGTGAGATGGTTATTTATGCATTTTTCTTAGGATTTTCTAGCCATTCCTGTAAAAACGAGTGATACGAGTATTAAGTACAAGAGATAACTTAATCTTACTCATCACAAACACGGGCCATAAAGCTCACTTGCTTAGTTGTGCATAGAGATGCTCATCTAAGTTACAAGAGATACAAAGTTTAGAAAACTTTGTTTCATTGGCCATTCAAGGTACACAAGTACCAATGTACACAAAACACACACTGTTTTTGTATTTTTCTGTTTTTTTTTTTAATTTTGAAAACAAAACAAAATAAAAAAAAACAACCAAAAAAAAAAAAAAGACAAACAATATGAAAGCATGAAAGAAAGATGTAGATGCATGAAAGCATGATTCCAAAAGTAGATAAGAAATCAAGCAAGAAAGTCTTACTTTAGATAGAAAGAAATAAAGCAGAGGACAATAGAAAAGACAATTAAGTCTTAGGCTCCTTTCTCGCTCATACAGCACGAGTCTTTGGACGTGAAGATGAAAAGACACGTGTCCTAGTATGTCTACCAAAGGACATAGAAGAATTAGAATTCTTCTGAAATTGAGTAAAAAAGCTCAAGACTTTTAATAACTCTCCAAGCAAAGGTGTAGTTCCTTGAAAGGAAACCTGTGACCGTTTGAACACTTGCTTTTGAGGATACAACTTAAAGCAATTATGACGAATGTGTCCGGAAACACCACAATGGTAACAAACATGAGTAGTTTTAGAGCTCCTTGACTTCATTGAAAGAGGTCTAACCTTAGAGGTTGACAAAGGCCTCAACTTCGGACAATTTGGCCTAATATGACTAACAATATGACAATGATGACAAATGGGGACAAAAATAGATTTTTCTTTCATCCTAGGAGGAGTTTTAGACATAGGATTCGAAATTTCAGCGTTAATATCATATTGTTTACCTTTGTCTATCCTAGCCATATTAGCTTTCAACTCTTCATTATTCCTTTTAAATGGAGGAATACAAAAATCTTTTTCTTTTGAGTTAGGCTCAACAACAAGTTTGGCACTAGTTAATTTTTCAACTTCAGTTTTAAATTCAACTAGTTGCTCTTCCAAACTCTTAATTTTGTCCATTCTGATTCAAATTATTAGCTTCATCCAATTTTGGAATCAAATCATCTCTTTCAAGTTTAACCTTTTTTAAATTAGCTTTTAATTTTGTAGAACATTCAAGAGATTTCATACAAAAATTATAAAGCTTGCAATAGGCATCTTGAATATCATCATCATCATTCAACACAAGATCATGCAAATCAAACAAATCAAGAGTTTCCATGACAACGGGGGTCAAGGATCACACTCAGGAAATTAATCCAATCAGAGTGTACTCGCTCTAATACCACTTGTTGGGAAATTTAGACTCCGGTCGATAGAATTAACAAATTTTAAACCCAAATTGTTAATTAGATTTATTATGAATAAAAATTGTTAAAACAAACAAACATTAATATCATGTCAATATCATGCAGCAGAGAAAATAAATAAGACAAGATATGATGACCAAGGAAAACCAATGAAACAAACTAGTTTCATAGTAAAAAATCTGGGTGGAAATCTTCTCGAAAAAATCAGTATCATCTCAATATCATGCAACGAAAAAAATAAATAAGACAAGATATGATGACCCAAAAAAACCAATGAAACAAACTAGTTTCATAGTAAAAAACCTGGGGGAAAACCTTCCCGAAAAGCAATTTACTAAAGTAAAGAGAAGTTTCAGATCTCGTACAAAACTTTTGTCCCTAGACTCTACAATCCCCGTAGATGAATTTACAGTAGAAACCTTCTACCTCTTTAGAACCTCTGAACTCTTCAATATATGAACGCCACCCTTTGATGCACGGATCCCACTACGTGACTAACTTCTTTGCATGAATCCCTGGTACATGACTCACTCACCAACTTGAGGAAGAAGAATATTAGCTGCAAAGTTTTTCATTTCATTAATAATGAAGATTAAGAAGCTCTTGGTTACAAAACCCTAAGGCGTAAAAATGCAGTAGCTTCTTTTAGAGAGAATAAGGAATAGGTCACCTTTTGCATGTGTTCTCCTTATATTCTCTTATGTGACTACCTTTAAAATAAGCCTTATATATGTCTAGGGTTTTGAGAAAAGAAACTCTACACAAATACATAAGCATGGACAGAAAATCGAATCTGAAAAATTGATTTTCGTAATTCTCGATAGATAGAATCTGTTGAGAGCTGTTGAGACCTCGATAGATAGAATCTGTCAAGAAGCTCTTGGTTACAAAACCCTAAGGCACAAAGACGCAGTAGCTTCTTTTAGAGAGAATAAGGAATCGGTCACATTTTGCATGTGTTCTCCTTATATTCACTTATGTGACTGCCTTTAAATAAGCCTTATATATGTCTAGGGTTTTGAGAAAAGAAACTCTACACAAATACATAAGCATGGGCAGAAAATCAAATCTGAAAAATTGATTTTCGTAATTCTCGATAGATAGAATCTGTCGAGAGTTGTTGAGACCTCGATAGATAGAATCTGTCAAGAGCTATCGGAAATCTGTCCAACTTTAATGAACAACCATTCTTCAATTGTTCCTTGGTCCAATATTCATGGCTTTAATACTTGGCTTGAACAACATGTTTCTTAAAGTATTAAACACATCCTAGATCTACCCAATTACAAGTAAAGTGCGTTTTGTCAAAAGATTAGCCAATTACATAAAATATGTCCTTAACACATTCAATAACTATCGTTGATGCTATTAATACATATCGATCTTGGCATGATATATTTTTTCATAAATGTATATCATGGACCCATAGGCATATTCAACTTTGCCATTAACATGCTTTTTTTTATATATATATATTTATACAAGATAGAATTTCTACTATAACCTAATCTTAGTGTATATGTGTGTGAAGCTCCCTCCTAGAGACTTGAACCTCTCTTGGAGACTTGAACCCTGACCCTTGCCCCCCACGCCTCACAAGCACTTATACTTGTGGAGTGACCACTGCACCAAGGGTGTGCGGTGGCCCGTTAACATGCAGTTCATATGTTTTAATTAAAGCTTGGTTATTATATTGCAAGTAGTGTTTGATTTTTGGTTGGACGTACATGTATGATTGTATGTTTTTCATTCTTCAATGGTAAACGTGTACTGTTGTTAATCTTGCATTATATTTTTATGATCAAACAGTTTATGTTGATGCTAGCATTAAAGTATCATGATTACTAATTGAAATCCTTTAACGAAATTTATTCCTAATGGGATTAGGATTGTGTTTTCAAGGGTTTCTAGCATATTAGGGTTCTTGATCTTCATCTTGAAAAGCTTAATGTTTGATCTATAAATCTTCTTTTATAAAATCAAAAGTGTTTTTAATGGAAAATAGTAAAAACATCAAAAATGGTTTCATGAAAAATGTTGAAAAAAGTTGGTTTCACGACTTTCGATTGATCGAATAGCAATCAAGTACCAATCGAATTGGGCCAAAGCTGTTTCTTCATTTTTTTTCGACTGATCGAAATAGCAAACGAGTACCAATCGAATTTTTTTGACTGATTTAATAGCAATCGAGTACCAATCGAATTGGACAGAAACTATTCTTCATATTTTCGATCAATCGAGAATTATTTTAGATCAATTGAATGCTCTTTTTTGATTGATTGAATAGCAATTGAGAATCAATCGAATTGGGCAGAAAATTCGTGAATGCACTATTTTTTTTTGTTTTGAATTTTCACTTGTTTTTTACTAAGTGTTAAAACTTTGATAAAAAGCAAGGCTATGTGTGATGAGGTTACACATAATTCTATATAAAGTGATTAATTTTATAGTCCTTAAAAGTTAAGGACATTTATTAATAATTATCTAACTAAGAGGCCTAATGAGATTAAAAGATATTAGTTAAATAGAACTTTTAGTCCTAAATTGTTTAGGACTTGTCTTTTAAGAAACATTCTAATGAGATTGGAATTGTTGTATGATTGAAAGTCCTTAACTTATTTAATTAAAAGTTTTTAATGAGATTAAAGCTCTAATTAAAATTTATATAGTTTCTAATGAGATTAGAATTCTTTATCAAGTATGTTAAGGATAGAGTTTTATATAACTAATTTTTGATCCATTAGTATATGGAATCCTAAATAGTTTAGGACTTCCATTTTAGTTAGTGATTCTAATAAGATTAGAGTCTTTAACAAGTGCAAGGTTATAAATTGTGTCCAATTGTGTATTGGGGTAACGATTCAACTGTAGGTTGGTATAAGGTACTAGGATTCCTTTACTTGTAACCACTTGTTTTGATAATAGTGGATTTTCGGGAGTGGTGACCTTAAATTCACCCGGTGGGGTTTTGCCTCGGTGGTTTTCCACTGCATTTAGTTATTTGGTGATTTTTTTGTGCTACCACGCTTATTGCATGTTAAATTGACTTGGTTAATTAATTAGTTAATTTACCTAAGGGGTCAATACATTCTTGGCCTATCAAGTGGTATCAGAGTGGGCATACTCTGATTAGGGTTAATTTTTGCTGTGTGATCCATTTACCGTTATTTGTCACGGATAGAGTACAATCCTTAATTATACCTCATTTATTTGATGGCACTAATTATGCATACTGGAAAGTGTGCATAAGAGCTTTCTTGCTGTCTTTAGATGAGAAGGTGTGACAAGCTGTGGAGATAGACTAGACCAAGCCAAAGGAAGTGCCGCTGATTGGGATGATGCTAAGATCAAAGAAGAAAACTTCAACAGAAGAGCATTGAATGCATTATTCAATGCAGTCACAAATGAGGAGTTCAAGAAGATATCCTCCTCTGAAATTACTAAGGAAGCATGGACCATCCTTCAGACAACCTATGAAGGAACTAATGCTATCAAGGACTTAAAGCTTCAAAGGCTTACCACGAGCTTTGAAGAGATTAAGATAAATGAGGATGAGTTATTTGATGAGTTCTATACCAAGCTGACGGACATAGTGAACTCTACATTTAATTTTAGGTAAACCATTCCAGAACCCAAGATTGTTAGGAAGGTGCCCAGATCTCTTCTAGAGAGATTCCATGTCAAGATCACTATCGTTGAGGAATCAAAGGACATTGACTAAATTCCTTTGACAGAGCTTGTTGGCAACTTGCAAACCTATGAATTGGGTTTGTCTAGGATCGGGAAATCGAGCAAAAGCAAGAGCATGGCACTAAAGGCCAAAAGCAATGACACCGATGAGTCTTCTGATGATGAAGATTCTATGATGAAATCCTATATCATAAGGTAGTTCAAAAAGTTTATGAAGAATGCCAATGCGAAAGGATTTGACAAGGACTGAAGGCAATCCAGTTCTTCATAGTTCAAGAGCCAAGATAAAGGGAAGAAGGATGCTGGGGATGGCAGTTAAGTACATAATTCTGCCCAGAACAAAGTGCTTCGGATGTCAAGGCTTTGGACATATGAAACAAGAATGTTGAACTTATCTCAAGATACTTGGTGAAAACAAAGCCCTTGCTGCTACCTTGAGTGACACCGAGCCTGAGGATGATTCAGATGACAATGATGACGAAGGAATCTTGAATGCCTTCACTACCACAGTGAATCCTACTGAGGGGATTGTTGAAGAGGTAGATGAAGAAGAGGACTTGGTGGAGTCTAAGTTTGAGAAAATGGATAAACAGGATGACATCCATACAGCCTATGCAAAACTATACAAGGTCTCCAAAAAGTATGAGAAATTGTATAGGCTGTGTTAGGACATATGTGGTTCACTTGTTAAGAACATATGTCATTCTTTTATGTAATTGGCTAATCCTTTGACAAAACGTAATTTACTTGTAATTAGGTAGATCTAGGATGTTTTTAATACTTCAAGAAACAAGGTTTCAAGATCAAGTGTTAAATCTATGCAAGTCTGTTAAAGAAACAAGCTGAAGAAGTGCCTGGCATTAAAGCTCGACAGCTTCTTCTATCGAGCTTTAATAAGCTGTTCCAGCCCCGTGGCTCAACAACTGCTCGATAGCATCTCGACACCTCTAGCTGTTAAGGTTTAAGGAAAACAGTTTTTCAGATCTATTTTGATTCCAATTAGTGGATATGTCTTTGGGCCTTCTTTTCTCATAACCCTAGACATATAAAAGGATTATTTTAAGGGCCGTCAAAGTAGACACAAGTTACACAAGCATTGAGCAAAGTTTGTTCAAGCAATTTGTGACTGGAGACAAAGTTTGACCTAGTTCATCTCTTTGTGAAGAAGTTGCTGTGTCTGTGCACTGTAGGGTTTTGTAACCAAGCATCTTCTTGTTCTTCATTGTGAGGATGAATAAAAGAACTTTGCAGCCAACATCTTCTCAAGTTGGTGATTGAAGTTGCGTACTGGGATCCGCGTAATTGGTTAGTCACGTACTAGGAGCCGTGCATTGAAAAGGAGAGATTGTCACTACAGAACAAATCCAATTGGGTATTGGGGTAAAGGTTCAATTGTAGGTTGGTATAAGGTACTGAGATTCCTTTACTTATAACCGCTTGTTGTGATAATTGTGGATTCTCGGGAGTGGTGACCTTAAAATCACTCGGTGGGGTTTTTGCCTTAGAGGTTTTCCATATTCGTAAACAAATCATCCTGTCAATTTATTTTCCCCTGTACTTTAGTTTAATTGGTGATTTGTTTGTGCTACCACACGTTTGCATGCTAAATTGGTTAATTAATTGAATTTGGCTAATTAATCAATTAATCCATCACAAAGGGTCAATACGTTTTTGGCCTATTAGGCTAGCCACCAAGAAGCTGAGTGATGTGGAACTTGATCAAGAAGAGTTCTCCACAAAGGTTGATGAAGCTAATTAGACCATTGGAGCATTACGGTTTGAAAACAATTTCGTGGCTGAGAGGACCAAGAAGTTTAAAGTGAAGCTGTTTCAAGTTAGAGCTCAATTGGAGAGGACTTCCAGTGCAAAGCTTGATGAGATGCTTAGCTTTCAGAAATCTGCTTCTGATAGAACTGGTCTGGGGTATGATTTCTCTTCTACTAATATTGCTTCTTCTAGTACTACTGTCTTTGTTTCACCTGCTACTAATGTTAATTCTGAGAACAATGATGTTAAAACTGTTTTAGTTAGTGAGAACATAGATAAGGGTAAATCTATCTTAGGAGCACCCCCTAAGCTTGAAAAGAAAGAGACTAAAAACCCTAGGATTAAAAAAGGGTAATAACCAAAAGTCTAAACAAAAGTAGCAACATCTCTGTCATCACTGTGGAGCTATAGGACATACTCGACCTAATTGCTACAAGTGGTTAACCACTCAACAAAGCAATAGTATGATCTCATTTGGAAACTAGAATCAGTTTCCATCCTCTCTTGCTCCTCTTGGAGATCTTCTCAAAGCCCTCATGTTCCTTTCAAACTTGAACGGTTTCAATTCTTCCCCCTTACCCCCGGATCAAGGGTTCGCCAAACAGAAAGGTTCTTCCAAGGTGTGGAAGGAAAAAGGGTTAAAGTGATTAGTCACTTTTTCTTTCTCCTTCTCCTTTTGTTTATACATTACTTGTGTGTTTTGCTTTCTTGTCCTTGAGCCAGTCTAGTTTTATACTATGCTTTGTTTTAACATGTTTTTGTGTGTGTGTATATATATATACATATATTCCCGTTTTTACCTTTTTTTTTTTCATAAAAGTAAAAAAATTAAAAAATCAGAAAAATACAAAAACAATGTGTGCTTTGTGTACATTGGATGGCCATTAAAACAAAGCTTTCTAAACTTTGTATTTTTTGTAGCTTAGATGAGCATCTCAATGCACAACTAAGCAAGTGAGCTTTGTGACTCGTGTTTGTGAAGAGTAAGATTAAGCAATCTCTTGTACTTAACACTCATATCACTCTTTTTGACGGGAATGACTAAAATTTTTTTAAGAGAAAGGTATAAATAACCATCTCACCACTAAAACCCGCTAATCATGTATAACATCTGTATGCTTCAGGCATAGCAAAATTGTGATGTTGTTGACTTAACATAATTGAGTATTTCTTCTCTCTCTATATATGCCCATGCATGATATGCTCAAAAGAAGAAAAAATATGCAAAGAAAATCAAAAGCAAAAAGAAGCAAAAAGAATCAAAATACTTTTAAACATGGTTGCAAGCATGTTTCTAGGAGATGTATGAGTTATAGGATGTACCTCGAAGGTGATAGTCCCCATTAAGAAGTTATGATTGTGTTTGAGTTACATTGATTTTCTTATATCTCAAATCGTCATAACATGAGACACTTATGTAATCTTGCGATGTTTTCACACACAACATGCAAAAATTCTTTGCTACTTTTGATACATGTGCAGGTATAATGTGATTTTGCCATCACAAGGAATACATGCGTTAATGTATGCTCACTAAACTGTCTTGACTTGTTTTTGAAATATAAAATTGGTTATACTTGTTTAGTATGTGTTTGTGTGTGTGTGTGTGTGTGTGTGTGTGTGTGTGTGTGTGTTTGGATCTTAAATGCTTTACATTTTTCTAGTTGAGAATTTTTTGTGAGAGTTTAACATGTTGATTGGATCTTTGGTTGAGTAGCTTGTTTGATTACATTCATTTGTGTGTTTTTCTCCTCTTTGAAAAATCTGTTTTTATCAAGCTCGACAGCTTCTTGACAGCTCTCAACAGATAGCTATCTATCGAGACCCTTGGACTTCTTTTTCTTGATAGATCTTAATGCATTTTCTATCCTTTGAGCTATTTAGATTTTGTTTCAATAGCTTCTCGACAGCTGTTTGATCCATCGAGGTACTTTGCCGTCGACAAATTCTCATTAGCTCCTCAATAGATTTATCTGTCAAGAATCAGTGCTCGACAAAATCTTGATAGATCCTCAATCCATCGAGACACATTCTCTTTAAATAGATCCAGCATGAAATATGATCCCATTTCTCTCGTTCTCTCTCGGCAGCTTTTGTCTTTTCACCTCCCAAACACTTTCTTTTCACTCTAAACCTCAAATCCTCTTGGACTTCGGTCTAATCCTTGCTTTTTCCCAATGATAAGCTTCTCAAATTCTCTCATTCTTCGTGCATTTCACGCATTTAGACCTAGGTTTTTGGTTTTTGTGTTTTTTTTTTGGGGTTTTTGAAAATTGATGAGTATTTTGTAAAATTTTTGGGTTAGGTTTTGCTTATATGATGTTATATGCTCATGCATTGCATTAAATTTGCATTTTCACAATGTTTCATGCATTATAGATGCGTGTTTCTATGTTGGAACCTTGCGTGCTGGTAGGATTGGATTGGGCTGAGCCCATGATTATTTTTGTTGCACGTCACATGCTCATGCATAGTTCATGCATTCATACCTTTTCTTTTCCATATTTTGGCACTTTTTGTTGATGGTGTTGTTCTACTTGTCTCTCTCTCTCTCTCTCTCTCTCTCTCAGATAGTCTACGCAACGGCACCTAAGTGTAAATCTACTCCGTCCTAGAACCCTGTTCGTTCTGGGGCATCATCTTCTGATTCTACACCTCTTCATGTTAGGTATCATGATGAGAATGCCTATAAGGACTTCTCGGAGAGCTTTTCTAAACGTGGTATTCATTTGAAACGCCATGTTATCTTACCAGACTTCTCCGATACTACTCTATCGACTATCATTCACAGGCAGGGTTGGGAATACCCGTGAGTTGTCCCTACATAATCATACAAGAGTTCTACTCCAATATGCACTGTTTTGATTCTTCAGTATCTTAGTTTATTACTTTTGTTCGAGGTACTTGTTTGGTAGTTACTTTAGAGCTTATCTCCAAAGTGCTACATGTTTCGAGGGAATTGCATCTTAATTACCCCGGATGTCCACATCTAAGGACTGTGTCCAAAGACAAACTTTTGTCTCTCTTTTGTGAGACACCTTCTTAATGGGGTGAGCGTCAAAACACTCCATGCTCAGGCTTTGCAAAAGGTCTGAGCTTCCTTAATATGGTGATGACATTTGTTCCCCATCCTTTGTCTCAGTATAATTCTATTACTAAGCCTCGTGCTCGCTTTTTGTTGTCCCTCATTGAGGACCTTTCTATTGACTTTCCCTCTCATTTCAATCTCTCCCTTATAGATGTTTATAAGGATACGACGACCCGTGATAAGCTTATCTTTCCTTCTACTATCACAAGGATTATTCGCCACTCCTCTATCTCTTATCCTGAGTCTACTCACTTCAACTTTATGGGTGCCTTAAGCGCGGCATCTATTAGATGGAGCGAGACCTAGCTTTGACCAAAGCGGCGACGGACTGAGACAACTATTCCTCCGACCTCCTTCACTCTATCCACCTCTGTTCCTTCTTCTTCCATGGGTGGTGTGATGCTCGATGCGATCATGGCGCAGCTTTAGCGCATGGATGCTCGCCTTGACACTCTCACTGATGAGATGAGTCAAGTGACCACTCGTGTGGGTCGTATTGCACGATGTTAGGCTCACCTTGGTGGTTTCGTTGCTTCTCCCTCTCTATCTCCACAGGCTTTAGAGGATGAGGACGATGATGATGGCTCCAGTGATGATGATGATGATGAGGATGAGGATGAGGATGCAAGCTCTTCTGGTGATGAGGAGATGATTGCTTCTTAGTGACTTGCCCTTTGTCATTAGTGATAAAAAGGGGGAGTAGTTTTAGGTATGAGAGTAGTCATGTACTTAGGGGGAGAGTTAGCATAAGATTTTTTTTGTTAAAGGGAGTGTTTTCCTTTTAGGGTTGTAGTGAGGATTTATGTATCTTTTCTTTCTTTTCTCTTTAGATACATTATCTTTTTGTACATCTCATGTGACCACTTAGTGATAGCAAACATTGTATTTATCTTTGAGATATATATATATATATATATATATATATATATATATATTTGATGATGTTGTTATCATGTTTCACCTATCTCTCCATATGTTATTTCTTTTCTTTCTTTATACACATGTTTCTTATGTATGCAATCTTTTATTTTCTGTTTCACACTAAGATGCCTTGATGAGTTTTGTTTAAAGTGTTTCAGAAATATAGGTTGTCAAAATCTATCATGCCATGAATTCTCTTCTTGTGAAGTTTTTCAAGAGTTTGTGTTATGATTAGATTTTATTGTATTCAACAAGTGAGTATGAGTTGAGTGACTTCTCTTATATTTCATTTGTTCGTTGTGGTTTTGCCATGGATTGCCAAAGGGGGAGATTGTTAGGACATATGTGAAAATTGTTATGAACATATGTCATTTAGAATTGGCTAATCCTTTGACAAAACGCACTATACTTATAATTGGGTAGATCTTGGATGTTTTAAGTCTTCAAGCAACATATTGTTCAAGTTAAGAGTTAAAGCCATGCAAATTTGTTCAAGAAACAAGTGAAGAAGTGCTGTATTTTAAAGCTCAACAGATTGTATCTATCGAGGTTTAAAAGGTAGTTATAGCCCGATACTTGACAGTAGTCTGACAGATAACCTATCTATCGAGAATTACAAAATTCAAATTTTCAGATCTATTTTTCACTCATATCCAAGCTATTTGTGTAGGGTTTCTTTTCTCACAACCCTAGACAGTAATGGATATCAAAACTGAATCTCATTGATGCTATAGCCTTAAAGTTCAGTTTAACATACTTAAACTCAAAATTAAACAACATCATAACATTAATATCAGTTTTTATCAAACAATAATTTCAACAACCATGCAGAAAACTAATTTCTAACAACATGAAACTATTGTCAATAATTCCAAAACTCACAAAGCATGTTATACAAATATGAAATGAAGACTGCTCTGATACCAATTGAAGGAAAAATACATGTTTGTATCGCATACAAAACATATGCAGCGGAAAAATAACGGATTTACTTCATTCATAAATGTTAACATGCACTATGTAAGTTTCAGAATTTGAAAACAAGAGAATGTATCTTGGAGCGGTGAATTTCAAAACCAAATATCAAAAACACTTGGGAACACTTTCAATCTTCACTGTAATTCCACTAACGCCCAAGATGTGTAGTCTCTTAATCAGTTTACAAAGGGAGAATGTCAAAGTGTCTAACATTTACATACACACCACTTTACAATGATGTTCTTACAATTCCCTACAAAAAATTATGTATGTTTCTACCTTTTTATCTACCTGATTATTTAATCGGGCAGGCCTTTTGGGCTTCTCTAATTGGGCTTAAGTTTGTGGCTTGGAGTGGGACCAAAAGGGACCAATAAGACACTAGCTCCAATGGGCCTTGGGCTTTTCTATCAACTCTTGACAAGTCCAAAGTTACTATTAACTATATTTAATGCCACTATATAAATATAATTGCACTCTAGGCCTTATTTATAAATTATATCCCAAGACTTTATTGTACACGTAACCCCTTCATAAAATATTTGTAGTAATACAAAGTCATGAAAGTAGAATGCCACTTTGTAGATTACTATATCTTAATTCCTTGAGTACCTGGTTTAATCCTTTAAGTTATTTATCATATATTTATGAAGTTCAATTCCATAAATATATATTTTAGTAACTCCTTACTAAAGTGGTTAGGCCTAACTCTCTGAATAACCAAACCCATTAAACTTATCTCAAGAGAATATTTTGTATCTCCGTTAAGAGATTATAAATTCCATCTTGAGAATATATGTTCTATTAACACTAAATGTGATTGCCCAACATACTGAGATTTTGATCGTTTCTTTAGACCTCACTCCTGATATATCAAAGCAACTTACACCTCATGAACATGTCCATTATTCTCTCAGGATTAAGAGTTCATGTAAATATAAGTCGTGAGTTTATTATTCATTTGACAGTCATTAGGAGAATAATAAATCTCACAGCGGTCCAGTTTAATATATTTTAACTCTTAAAACATATGAACATACCAACTAGAAATCTTCATTTCCATAATCAAGACAAATCATCTTAGTTGATATGTTTTAGTCTTCGCAGATGAAATGCCTAATTTCATCACCGACTACAAACTACAATTCTGAGTTTACAAAGAACTTGTGATTTATATCTTCTGTGACTTTTCACATAAATCACATACTATGCATCTCATAGACTATATGATAATGTCCCAATATTCA
This sequence comes from Castanea sativa, assembly GCF_040712315.1. Classification (NCBI taxonomy): domain Eukaryota; kingdom Viridiplantae; phylum Streptophyta; class Magnoliopsida; order Fagales; family Fagaceae; genus Castanea; species Castanea sativa. The sequence continues at coordinate 21,793,266 of NC_134016.1, forward strand.
TGTTACCATTATTTTTAGATAATAATAAAACAATTTTATGAATCACAACATTAAGTAATACATAATAACATACATAGCATCATACAATAGGATTTAAGGGCAATAATCCTAACAATCTCCCACTTGCTCTAAAGACTATTGTGCACTAATCTAACTCCCATCTCCTCCAAATGTGACTCAAAAGTCCTTTGGGGTTAGGCTTTGGTAAAGGAATCCGTTAGATTCTTTGTACCATTAATCTTTGTGACAACCACATCTCCACGAGAAACAATGTCTCGAATGATGTGGTATTTTCTTTCTATGTGCTTTCCTTTCTTGTGATTTCTTGGATCCTTGGATTGTGCAACCGCTCTACTATTGTCGCAAAACAATGTGATGGGAATTTGTTCCATTCTCACAATACCAAGATCAGAAAGGAATTTCTTGAGCCAAACAACTTCCTTTGCCCCCTCACAAGTAGCAACATATTCAGCTTCCATGGTGGAGTCGGCAATATAAGATTGCTTAACACTACTCCAACTTATGGCTCCACCTTCCAAGGTGAATACACAACCGGATGTGGATTTTCTGAAATCTAGATCCGACTGAAATCTATATAGCCAATAGGAATCAAATCCTCACAACGGTAAACAAGCTTATAATCTCTCGTTCTTTGTAGATACTTGAGAATATGCTTTACAGCTTGCTAATGTTTAGGTCCAGGATTTGATTGATATCAGCTGACTATGCCAACTGAATAACAAATATCTGGTCTAGTACAAAGCATGGCATACATGAGACTTCCTACCGCAGAAGCATAAGGAACTTATTTCATCATGTTTTCTTCCTCAACAGTCTTAGGCTTTTGGTCATCAGACAGAGGAACTCCATGTCTGAAAGGAAGTAATCCGTTCTTAGAGTTTTGCATGCTAAACCGTTCTAGAACCTTACATATATATCCAGCTTGTGACAAACCTAACATCCTATTATTTCGATCTCGCCAAAGCTTGATCCCTAGAATATAGTTAGCTTCGCCCAAGTCCTTCATATCAAATTGGCTTGACAACCAAACTTTAACCGATGACATTACCCCTACATCATTTCCAATGAGTAGAATATCATCTACATAAAGCACTAGGGACATTGCTACTTTGTCTTGATGTCTTTTGTACACATATGGTTCATCAAGATTTTGTTTAAAACCAAATGATTTGATTGTCTGATCAAATCTGATGTTCCATGACCTAGACGCTTGCTTAAGTCCATAAATGGACATTTTCAACTTGCATACCATATGCTCTTGGTTCTTTGCTATGAAACCTTCCAGTTGTAACATATAGATTTCTTCTTCAAGATTGCCATTAAGAAATGCAATCTTGACATCCATTTGTCAAATCTCATCATCATAATGTGCAGCAAGGGATAAGAGAATTCTGATAGATTTATGCATGGGTACTAGCGAAAAAATTTCATCATAATCAATGCCTTCTTTTTGTGTGTACCCTTTCACCACTAGTCTTGCTTTAAAGGTTTCGACCTTTCCATCTATCATTCTCTTCCACTTGTAAACCCATTTGCAACCAACAGGTTTAATGCCGTTAGACGCCTCTACAAAATCCCAAACTTGATTGGAATACATCGAATCTAATTCAGATTTCATAGCTTGGACCTAATGATGTGCATCTATATCATTCATTGCCTCCTCATAAGTGTAGGGATCTAATTCAGCCTCTTCTAAGATAGCTTCATAAGTTTCTCCCAAACCTATAAATCTCACAGGAGGCCAAACAATTCTCCCACTACGACGAGGCACCTGTGTATTAAATATCTCATGAGTAGCATCTTGTGGTGTACCTAATATAACCACATTATCTCTAGTTTCATCCATTGGTTGTTCAACTATAGGCTCATCTATTTCAGCCAAAACAACTTTACTCCTAGGATTAAAGTTATTCACATAATCATCCTCCAAAAATTTTGCATGAGTGCTAACAAACACTTTGTTATCCTTATAATTATAGACTAAATAACCCTTGGTTTCCTTTGAATACCCTAAAACACATGCATACTTCCATTTTAGCTTCCAACTTATCAGACTTCCCTTTCAACAAATGTACTGGACATCCCCAAATGTGGAGATACCACTCCACAATTCCTTGGGTGTATGAGGAACAGATTTTGATGGAATCAAATTCAAAATATGCATAGCAGTTTTTAGTGCATATCCCCAAAAGAAAATTGGTAAAGTTGAATAACTCATCATGGACCTAACCATTTCCAAAAGAATCCTAATGAAGCAAAAGTTCGTCGGTCGCTATGAGTTCGTCCCGATAGGGCCGGTCACACTCCGGTGTCACGACGGAAGCAAGAGCTCACTCAAATGGTCGCCGGTGTGGTGCCTGCCACAACACCTCCGATGCCAAAGTTAGTGTGGAAGAAGATTTATAACAATAAATGTTAGGATTAGTGCCCTTAAATCCTATTGTATGATGCTATGTATGACATTATGTATGACATGATGTATGACTTAATATTGTGTTTGATAAAGTTATTTTATTATTATCTAAAATAGTGGTTACGTGAATATGGGACATTATCATATAGTCCATGAGATGCATTGTATGTGATTTATGTGAAAAGTCACAGAAGATGTAAATCACAAGTTCTTTGTAAACTCAGAATTAATAGTTCGTAGTCGGTGATGAAATTGGGCATTTCATCTGCGAAGACTATAACGTGTCAACTAAGATGATTTGTCTTGATCATGGGAGTGGAAGCTTCTAGTTGATATGTTGATATGTTTTAAGAGTTAAAACATATTGAACAGGACCGCTGTGAGATTTATTATTCTTCTAACGACTGTCAAATGAATAATAGATCTCACGACTTCTATTTGCATGAACTCTTAATCCTGAGAGAATAATGGACACGATCATGAAGTGTAGGTTACTTTGATATATCGGGAGTGAGACTGAAGTGACGGTCAAAACCTCGCATGTTGGGCAGCCACATTTAGTGTTGATGGAACATATATTCTCAAGATGGAATTCATAGTCTCTTGATGGAGATATAAAATATTCCCTTGAGATAAGTTTAATGGTTTCAGTTATTCAGAGAGTTAGGCCTAACCACTTTAGTAAGAAATTACTAAAGTATATGTTTCTGAAATTGGATTTCATAAATATATAATGAATAACTTTAAAGAATTAAACCGGGTACTCAAGGATAAGATGTAGTAATTTACAAAGTGGTAGTCTACATTTATGACTTTGTGTTACTACGAATATTTTATGAAGGGGTTACGTGTATAATAAAGTTTTGGGATATAATTTATTAATAAGGCCTAGAGTGCAATTATATTTATATAGTGGTATTAAATATAATTAATGGTAACTTTGGACTTGTCAAGAGTTGACGGAAAAGCCCAAGGCCCATTGGAGCTAGTGTCTTGTTGGTTCCTTTTGGTCCCACTCCAAGCCACACACTAAAGCCCAATTGAAAAGGTCCAATAGGCCAACCCAATTAGATAATCAGTTAGTTATAAAGGGAGAAACATACAAAATTTTTATTAGAAGAGAAAGAAAAGAAAAATAAGAAACGGTGTGTGAGAGAGTGTGAGACACACTTTCATTCTCCCTTTGAAAAACTGATTGAGAGACCACACATTTTGGGCGTAAAGTGGAATTGGAGTGAAGATTAAAAGTGTTCCCAAGTGCTTCTAATCTTTGTTTTGAATTTCTCCACACCAAGGTACGCTATCTTGTTCTTAAATTCTGAAATTTATGTTGTGCACGTTATCAATCATGAATGAAATAGACCCTTGTTCGTCGCTTCCGCTGTGAGTTTTGCATGAGATGCAAAACCAGAATTTTTCCTTCAATTGGTATCAGAGCCAGGTTTTCATATCATGATTGTATAGTGTGTGATTAAATTTTAGAATTTAAGAAAAACCGTTATCATTGTGTTTCAATTTTCTGCATCAAATTATGATGTTGTGTCATGTTTTTGATTTTCATGAATATGATTCCGTGATATTCATATGCCATAATCGATTCAAATGTAACTGTCATGTTCAGGCGGTTAATTATCTAAAGGTCTTTCATCATTTCACGCGAAAGCATAAATGGCCAAAGATATATAATAAACCGTTTCAAGTTTTTGACTTATTATATTAAATGCATGGTTTGACTACTTTTGTTGCTTTTGAAAAAAGTGAGTCTGTGAGGAAGTTAGTCAATCCGTGAGGATTCTAACTTCCTGACAACTATATATTATATATAATATAATATATATGATATATATATAATATATTATAATATATATATAACGTAATGTAATTAAATATATATTATATATATTAATTTGTATATTATATTATATATAATATAATATAAATTTTTATATATAATAAGGGTTTTTATTACGTTATATATATTTATATATATTAATGCTAGGGTTATGAAATTTATTCCTAATTAGATTAGGATTATATTTTTTCACGTGTCTAGCATTATTATCATTCTTGATCTTAAAAACCTTTATTTTAAAATTTCTAGTGGGAGAGAGATTCAAGGGTTGGATCTCACGGCCTCCATTGTTGGTTCATAGTAGTGTGAAATATATACTTTGTCTTTGCCTCGAGCTTAGCATTCCATGCGGAGAGTATTTATTTCATGGTCCTACAAGATTGAATTTCTTGGTTTATAGTGGTTTGATAAACACCTTGTCTTAGCTTCGAGCTTTGCATTCCATGCGGAGGGTGTTTTATCATGGTACTACAAAATAAGCCTGTTAAAGGGATGAGATGTGGTTACACATGATTCTAGACAATGGTATACACTAGACTAAGTATTTTAGTATCCTCTATGCTGAGTTCTTACTATTATTACTTAGAGGTTAAATATAAAACGGCATATTATTAGTGTTTGATAAGAGTTATCATGATAGCACTAGTAATGATAATTGTTCTCAATCAATCATAGTATTTTATGTTCACTCTATGCTGAGGGATATTGAATATGAGATTGGGTTGTCGTTGCATATATTATTTTATGGTTTTATTAAGGTTCCATATTATATGCTTTTATGCTAAATTGATAATGTCCAATTTACTTATTATATTCATGTTTATTATTTTCAGATTTTGTCATGGCATCATTTAGCCCACTTGTTTCTATTCTTAACCAAAACAAACTGACTGGATCCAACTATGTTGACTGGAAAAGAAATTTGGACATTGTTCTTACTGCTGAAGAGCACAAGTATGTGCTTACTCAACCATGTCCTAACTTTCCTTCATTAGATGCTCCTCTTGAGGAAAAACAGCGATATGATCGTTGGCAGAAATCTAATGAGATGGCCAAGTGCTACATCCTAGCATCTATCTCAAATGTTCTACAGCATCAAATGCAGGATGTAGAACTTGCTTCGGACATAATGCATAGTCCGAAGGAGATGTTTGGTGAGCAAGGCCGTTACGCAAGGCAAGAAACCATGAGGCAAATTTATAATACCAAAATGGCTGCGGGAAGTTCGGTGAGGGAGCATTGTCTTAGGATGATTGCTAATGCGAACACATTGGAAGTTTTAGGTGCCGACATTGATGGAGAATCCCAAGTGGATATGATACTCCAAATACTACAGAATCATTCAAGGAATTCAGACTCAATTATAATATGAACAAAAAGATTTATTCTTTGTCTGAATTAATGAATGAGTTAGTCGCGGCGGAAGACATCCTTGGTACTTCTAGTGTTGAAGCCAATATGGGTGAAGCTTCTACTTCTCAACCTAAGTCGAAAGGCAAGGGTAAGAAGAAGAAGAAGAAGGACTTCACTAAGAAAGATGGTAAACAAATTGCCTTAGGGGTTGCCAACAAAGGAAAGAAAACCAAAGGAAAGTGTTTCCATTGTGGTGAGAAAGGACATTGGAAGAGGAATTGTCCAACATTCAAGGCTGCCAAGAATAAAGGTATGAAAAGTTCATTTCTTCTTGAAATATGTTTGGTACGTAATCCAACAGATTCGGTGTGTGGATTCGTTGTACTAATCATATCTGCAATTCTTTGCAGGGGTTCCAGGAGACCAGAAAGTTGAATGAAGGAGAACTATTTCTTACTTTGGCTGATGGGAGCAAGATTCCGGTTGAAGCTGTTGGAGTGTTTAATTTGTGTTTTAAGTCTAGAGTTTTAATATTGGAAGACTGTTTGTATGTACCTAATGTTCGTAGGAATTTAATTTCTGCAACTTACTTAGGTAAATGTGGATATTGTGTTATCCTGAGAGACAATGTTGTAATAAAGAAGGATAAAATGTTTATCTGTTCTGGCAATATTGTGGATGGTCTTTATATTTTAACTCCTGATAAGCATGAATTATACAATTCTGAATTAGATAGTAACTCTCATGTGAAATCATTAAAGAGAAAGTTTTCTTCTACTAGTGATGCATATCTATGGCACTTGCGTTTAGGTCATATCAATTCAAGTAGGATTCAAAGACTAATCAAAGATGGACTTTTACAGCCCTTGGACTTTGATGGTTTTCCAGTTTGCGAATCTTGTTTGGAAGGAAAGATGACCAAACGACCTTTTAATGCAAAGGGTAGAAGAGCCCAAGATTTGCTAGAACTAATACATTCAGATGTATGTGGTCCTATGTCAATCCAAGCAAGAGGTGGCTATGAGTATTTCATTACTTTCACTGATGATTACTCTAGATTTGGTTATGTGTACCTAATGAAACGGAAGTCCGAAGCCTTTGAAAAGTTCAAAGAGTTTAGGGCTGAAGTTGAAAATCAATTGGGTAAACACATAAAGGCCATTCGATCTGATCGAGGTGGCGAATACCTTCTTGGTGATTTTAAGGATTACTTGACTGAAAATGGGATTATATCCCAATTGATCGCACCTGGAACACCACAACAAAATGGTGTAGCGAAAGAAGGAATAGGACTCTTTTGGATATGGTTAGGTCCATGTTGAGTTATTCGACTCTACCAATTTCTTTTTGGGGATATGCCTTAAATGCGATGTATCTTCTGAATTTAGTACCTTCGAAGTCTATTCCTAAAACACTGTAGAGTTGTGGAATGGGCGTAAGCCTAGTATGAGACATCTTCACATTTGGGGTTGTCCGGCACATGTGTTGAAAGGAAAGTCGACAAGTTACGGTCTAAAACGAAGTGGTATTTTTTGTAGGGTATCCAAAAGGAACGATTGGAGGTTTATTCTATAGTCATAAGGATAATAAAGTGTTTGTTAGCACGAAATGCCAAATTCTTGGAAAATGACTATATGAATAATTTTACTCCTAGAAGTAGAGTTGTCTTGGCTGAAATGAACGAACCTGTAGTTGAACAACCAATGGATGAAACTAGGGATGATGTGACTGTATTAGATACACCACAAGATACTACTCATGAGATGTCTAGTACACAGGTGCCTCGTCGTAGTGGGAGAGTTGTTTGGCCTCATATAAGATTCGTAGGTTTAGGAGAAACTTATGAGGCTATCTTAGAAGAGCCTGAATCGGATCCTTACACTTATGATGAAGCAATGAATGATATAGATGCACATCATTGGGTCCAAGCTATGAAATCTGAATTGGATTCTATGGATTCCAATCATATATGGGATCTTGTAAAGGCGCCTAACGGCATTAAACCTGTTGGTTGCAAATGGGTTTACAAGAGAAAGAGAGGGATAGATGGAAAGGTTGAAACCTTTAAAGCAAGACTAGTGGCGAAAGGGTACACACAAAAAGAAGGTATTGATTATGATGAAACTTTTTCGCCAGTAGCAATGCTTAAATCTATTAGGATTCTCTTATCCATTCTTTGCTCATTATGATTATGAGATTTGGCAAATGGATTTCAAGGTACATTTCTTAATGGCAATCTTGAAGAAGAAATATACATGTTGCAACCAGAAGGTTTCATAGCAAAGAACCAAGAGCATATGGTATGCAAGTTGAATAGGTCCATTTATGGACTTAAACAAGCATCTAGGTCATGGAACATCAGATTTGATCAAGCAATCAAGTCATTTGATTTTGAACAAAATCTTGATGAACCATGTGTGTACAAAAGGCATCGAGACAAAGTAGTAATGTTCCTAGTGCTTTATGTTGATGATATTCTACTCATTGGAAATGATGTAGGGGTCATGTCATCGGTTAAAGTTTGGTTGTCAAGCCAATTTGATATGAAAGACTTGGGTGAGGCTAACTTTATTCTAGGGATCAAGCTTTGGCGAGATCGCAAGAATAAGATGTTAGGCTTATCACAAGCTGGATATATAGATAAGGTCCTAGAACGGTTTAGCATGCAAAACTCCAAGAAAGGATTACTTCCTTTTAGACATGGAGTTCCTCGTGTCGATGACCAAAGACCTAAGACTCGAGAGGAAGAAAATATGATGAGACAAGTTCCCTATGTACAGGTGGGAAGTCTCATGTATGCCATGCTTTGTACTAGACCGGATATTTGTTATTCGGTTGGCATGGTCGGCCGATATCAATCAAATCCGGGACCAAAACATTGGCAAGTTGTAAAGCATATTCTCGAAGTACCTTAGGAGAACGAGAGATTATATGCTTGTTTACCATAGTGAGGATTTGATTCCCATTGGCTATCTGATTCGATTTTCAATCGGATCTAGATTTCGGAAAATCCACTTCGGGATGTGTTTTCACCTTGGGAGGTGGAGCCATAAGTTGGAGGAGTGTTAAGCAATCTTGTATTGCGGACTCCACCATGGAAGCCGAGTACGTTCTTGCTTGTGAAGCGACAAAGGTTTGTTTGGCTCAAGAAATTCCTTTCTGATCTTGGTGTTGTGAGAATGGAGCAAGTTCCCATCATATTGTTTTGTGACAATAGTGGAGCAGTTGCACAATCCAAAGATCCAAGAAATCACAAGAAAGGAAAGCACATTGAGAGGAAGTACCACATCATTCGAGATATTGTTGCTCGTGGAGATGTTGTGGTAGCAAAGATTGAAAGTGCAAATAATCTAGCAGATCCTTTTACCAAAGCCTTACCTCAAAGGACTTTCGAGTCACATTTGGAGGGAATGGGAGTTAGATTAGTGCACAATAGTCTTTAGGGCAAGTGGGAGATTGTTATGATTAGTGCCCTTAAATCCTATTGTATGATGCTATGTATGACATTATGTATGACATGATGTATGACTTAATATTGTGTTTGATAAAGTTATTTTATTATTATCTAAAATAGTGGTTACGTGAATATGGGACATTATCATATAGTCCATGAGATGCATTGTATGTGATTTATGTGAAAAGTCACAGAAGATGTAAATCACAAGTTCTTTGTAAACTCAGAATTAATAGTTCGTAGTCGGTGATGAAATTGGGCATTTCATCTGCGAAGACTATAACGTGTCAACTAAGATGATTTGTCTTGATCATGGGAGTGGAAGCTTCTAGTTGATATGTTGATATGTTTTAAGAGTTAAAACATATTGAACGGGACCATTTATTGAGATTTACTATTCTTCTAACGGCTTGTCGAATGAATAATAGATCTCACGACTTCTATTTGCATGAACTCTTAATCCTGAGAGAATAATGGACCTGATCATGAAGTGTAGGTTGCTTTGATATATCAGGAGTGAGACCTGAAGTGACGGTCAAAACCTCAGTATGTTGGGCAGCCACATTTAGTGTTGATGGAACATATATTCTCAAGATGGAATTCATAGTCTCTTGATGGAGATATAAAATATTCCCTTGAGATAAGTTTAATGGTTTCAGTTATTCAGAGAGTTAGGCCTAACCACTTTAGTAAGAAATTACTAAAGTATATGTTTCTGAAATTGGATTTCATAAATATATAATGAATAACTTTAAAGAATTAAACCGGGTACTCAAGGATAAGATGTAGTAATTTACAAAGTGGCAGTCTACATTTATGACTTTGTGTTACTACGAATATTTTATGAAGGGGTTACGTGTATAATAAAGTTTTGGGATATAATTTATTAATAAGGCCTAGAGTGCAATTATATTTATATAGTGGTATTAAATATAATTAATGGTAACTTTGGACTTGTCAAGAGTTGACGGAAAAGCCCAAGGCCCATTGGAGCTAGTGTCTTGTTGGTTCCTTTTGGTCCCACTCCAAGCCACACACTAAAGCCCAATTGGAAAGGTCCAATAGGCCAACCCAATTAGATAATCAGTTAGTTATAAAGGGAGAAACATACAAAATTTTTATTAGAAGAGAAAGAAAAGAAAAATAAGAAACGGTGTGTGAGAGAGTGTGAGACACACTTTCATTCTCCCTTTGAAAAACTGATTGAGAGACCACACATCTTGGGCGTAAAGTGGAATTGGAGTGAAGATTAAAAGTGTTCCCAAGTGCTTCTAATCTTTGTTTTGAATTTCTCCACACCAAGGTACGCTATCTTGTTCTTAAATTCTGAAATTTATGTTGTGCACGTTATCAATCATGAATGAAATAGACCCTTGTTCGTCGCTTCCGCTGTGGGTTTTGCATGAGATGCAAAACCAGAATTTTTCCTTCAATAAAAACCAAAAATAGCTCAGTATATCTTGTGACTATGTATGTACCTTGCATTCATGTTGTGAGGGCTTTATATATCCCTCCGGATTCTAACCGTTGTGGTGTTAATGTCTTTCTTGATAACGTCTCCAGCTGAGTAATGGGATTCAATACGTTTCCAACGGTTCGTCCAGCTGGTCTTGTAACCGTCCGGGACATTATTGGCAGCATTGAATGGTCTTAACATCCTCGTCAGTGATGTGGATAATCGGTCAGGTTCATCTGTGGAGGCGATCTCATCCGTGTTTTACTTCGTCAGTCCCATCAGCTGCCCCTTAGGTTCCATGGTCGTCAAGACATGTCCTGACAACCGTGGAAGATGAAAGGGTTTTTTTTTTTATTTAAATTTTTTTAATTTTTTATGAGCGACCTTTGGAATTTCGCACTGCATTGAATGCGTAGTGGTGGCGTTATGCTGGCTGTGGCCACGTGGCATGATACAGTTGGAGAGGGCTTATGTCCTCATTGTATGACCCCATGGGTTTCCAGCTAATTTTCGGTTTTTCTTTTTTGGATTTTTAAACTTCTCTTCTCCTACTTTACTTTTTATTTTCTCCAAGTTCTCAGTTATTTCTCTGAGCGTTTCTTCAACTAGTTTTTCTTTGTCACTTTCCTTTGAGCCGGTGCGTGCTTGGTGTTTGGGCTTCTCGCTTTTCTTCTCTAAGGTATGTTCTTCTCCTTTTCCTTCTTCCTATTCCTTCCTTTTCTTTTCGCAAACATCTGATTTCTTTTTCTTCTCTTTTTGGCCTCTGTTTCTTGGTTTTTTGGGGAACTTTAGCACTTTCCTATTTTCCTGTATTTTTCTTGGGTGTCCATGGTCAGTAATTCTGAAGTTAGAGTAGTTTTCCCTTCGATTTCCTTTCTTTTTGCTTGCTTAGGGGGGTCCTTAGGTGTTTTTCCAAACCTTGAGAATTTCATTTTCAAGGGTAACAGCTTAGGTGTTGTCTTGGGTGAATTGTTTCCGTTGCTTTGTCAATCAGTTGACTGGTTCAAGGGTTTGGTGAGAGAGCAAAGGTCAATGTCTGAGGTTAGGTCTAGTGATCTCGAAACTGGGTTGTCGTCTAGCGGCGACCCTATGGAGGGGGATATGGTCGTGTCGACCCTTAGAGAGGTTAGGGCTTTTCACGCCCTCGTGGAGGCGTGTGGGTTGGACGCTGATGCCGTGGGTAGGTTTAGGGATAGGTTTCAATTCCGGAACGGGTTCGTGTTCGTCGGCCTTCTGGCAAGGATAGGGCTTGTCAATTTTTTCCATGTGAAGTGTGTTTCTATGAGGCCGCTTTCACTTGTGGACTTAGGCTTCCTGTCCATCCATTTGTGATGGAGATTTTAGCTTATCTGGGTATCGCTCCTGGGCAACTTATGCCCAATTCATGGAGAATAGTGGTCAATTGTATGAAAATATGGTTGGCCGCTAACGGGGAGAGATCAAGGTGAGTGAGCTTGTCTATTTGTATCGTTTGAAAGAGTCCAAAGAGTATGGGTATTATGAGTTAGTAATTTGGGAGAGAAGAACCAGGATCGTTAAGGGTTTACCTTCGTCCTTTAGGTACTGGAAGTCCAGATTTGTCTTTGTGTCCAGGGACGATTTTGAGACCCCCTCTAGCCAGGATTGGGGTGATATCCCCAGATTGCTTTGTCGGTGGGGAACCCCGACTTTAGGTGCATCAGTATCCTTTCTTGTCTTTTTTTACCTTTGTTGAATCTACTGTTATCGTCATTAACCTCTTTGATTCCTGTGCAGTTAAAAGGAGGCCTAAGCTCAAAAGCAGGTATAAGGAACGTGTTGAGAAGGCCATTGAGTACTCCCAGACCATCGAAAACTAGGACAATCAAGTAGATCCCCGGACGCTTGCTTTTTACAATCTTGGCCCCGATCCATCCCCCTACGTTCTGCTGAGCCTTGACATTGAAGGAAAGAAGAGTAAGCATTGAGTTCGTCAGTCTTGGTCCCCATATCTGTATTCAGTTCCTTTGCTCTTTTATAAGTGTTTCCTTCTTTGCAGAAATGACGATGAAATTTAACAAAGGTATGTACGAGAAGATGCGGTCTAAGAAGGACGAACCGCTGTCCAATATTGGAAAAAAGGTGGTCCGTGTCAAGGGGAAGGTTTCCTCTGTCACTCCGATTGCTTCGGCCACTCCCGTGATTTTTGGCACCGAGACGATGAGGACGACTTCTCCTGCCACCTCGGTTGAAGAGATCCTGACCCCTGCTTCAAAAAGGCCTCGTAGGTTTGATAGGGGGAAGGAGGCTGCTTGTTCATCCACTATCTAGGATGACGAGAGGTTGGCGACGGACAGGGCTCATAAGGTCATGACCGCGGAGGACCTGAAGGTGTTCTTGGGTTTACCTCCAAATGAGTTGATGGGTCATCACCTCCATAAGCTCGTCCAGGTAACCCGCTCGTGCTAAGTTATCTTTTTTATTATATATAGGTGTACTAAGGTTAATTTCCTTCGCGTGTTTCCTTCTTTTTTTTGTTTTAGGTGTTGGGGGAGACCATTCATCTTTCCTCGGAGTATCTTGCTCAGGGGGCTAAGGTTGAGTCCTCGCTCTCTCGGATTAAGGTCCTGGAGATGGAGAACTCGAAGCTGAAGAAGGATTTGATAGCTTCGATGGAGGATGTTCATCACGCTAGGGAGCAGGTTAAGAAATTGAGCGATAAGCTTAAGGTCGAGCAGCAGCTGGTTTTGGAGAAGGACGAGCAGCTTGCAGCCGCTAAGGAGAAGATCAAGGTCGTCGCCTCTAGGGCTATTGAGGGTTTCCAGCAGACTGAGGAGTACAACTCCATGCTCTTCAGCTGGTATTTCAAGGGGTTCGAGCTTTTGAGGAGATACTATATTAAGCACCCTTCTGGAATAGATTTAGAGACACTGGACATAGAGGAAGTGGACAAAGAGATCTCTGCTGACGAGGTTGCTCAAGCAACGACTTCTGACACTCCCGAAGACATTCCTGCCGTTGATGTCCCAGTCGTCGAAGCTCATGCCCTTGGTGCCCCTGCCGACGACGATGCTATCTTGGACGTTTGAACCTGTTACTTGTTCAAAAGTTCCTCTTTTTTTTTAGATGCCTGACATGTTTTAGGCTCAAATTCCAGAACATTTTTAATTTTCTTTTTGATAAGAATATCTTTAGCCTAGTGTTTATGGGTTTTTAGATGTAAAAACAAAGGTAATTGCCCTTGGTTTTTGGGCTTTTATAACATCGTATTTACTTACATATGTTGTATGTGCTTCAAGACCCGTCAACCTCTTTGACCCGCTAGCAACTTGTATCCGTCAGGGTTGGATCTTATCTTTTGGCTCAATCAGCAATGCACATTTGTCCAGGCGAAGTCTCATTACTTTAGCTATTTTTTTTTTAATCTTTTCGCCTTCATCAGTAACGTACATCCGTCTAGGCGGAATCTTATTACTTAGGCTTTTTCTTTTCTTTTTTGCCTTCGTCAGTAATGTACATCCATCTAGGTAGAATCTTATTACTTAGGCTTTTTCCTTTCTTTTTCTCCTTCGCCAGTAATATACATCCGACTAGGCAGAATCTTATTACTTAGGCTTTCTTTTTTCTTTTTCGCCTTCATCAGTAATGTACATCCGTCTAGGCGGAATCTTATTACTTAGACTTTCTTTTTTCTTTTTCGCCTTCGTCAGTAATGTACATCCGTCTAGGCGGAATCTTATTACTTAGGCTTTTTCCTTTCTTTTTTGCCTTCGTTAGTAATGTACATCCGACAAGGCGGAATCTTATTACTTAGGCTTTCTTTGTTCTTTTTCCCCTTCATCAGTAATGTACATCCGTCTAGGCGGAATCTTATTACTTAGGCTTTTTCTTAAAGGTTTCCGAGACAATCTCTGAGCTTTATGGGCAATGTACATCTGTCTGGACGGAATCTTATTGCTTAGCCATATTAGGTTTCTGGGAAAATCTCTTGGCTTCGTTGGCAATGTACATCTGTCTAGGCGGAATCTTATTGCTTTGCCATATTGGGTTTCTGGGATTTACTACTGACGAGACCTGTATGAAGACATTATTTGAATCTTTATTTCATTAATTTTCAAGAATGAGTACATTTCTGTGTTACATCTGTTGATGGTATTTCTTCAAGTGCTCAATGTTCCAGGGTTGCGAGAGCCTCTGCTCGTCTAGGGTTTCCAAATGATAGCTGCCTTGCCGGGAGTAGTGGACGACTCTGTAAGGTCCTTCCCATGTAGGACCGAGCTTTCCTTGGGCAGAATTTTTGGTTGCCGTGGTGACCTTGCGCAGGACGAGGTCGCTAATTTCAAGTCGTCTGAGCTTGACCCTCTTGTTGTAGTACTAGGTCATCTTCTGCTGGTACTTCACCGTCTTGCTGGAGGCCTTGTCTCTTATTTCGTCCAAGCAGTCCAGATTGATTGAAGTTGGTCGTTGTTGTCTTTCTCGCGGAATACTTCTCGCTTGACGCTGGCCACTCCCACATCGACTAGGATTACTACCTCAGTGCCATAAGTGAGCCTGAAAGGTGTCTCTCCCGTTAGGGTTCTTGTCGTTGTTCTGTAGGCCCACAAGACATTGGGCAATTCTTCAAGCCAGGCGCCCTTCGCCTCGTTCAGTCGGGCTTTGATAATTCTGAGTAATGTTTGGTTAGTCACTTCCGTCTGTCCGTTCGCCTGTGGGTGTCCTAGGGATGAGAATTAGTTCATGATGCCTAGTCCCGAGCAAAAGTATTTGAATCCCTGGCTGTCGAACTGACACCCATTATCTGATACAATCGTTCTTGGAATCCCGAACCTGTAAATTATATTCTTCCATACGAAGCTACGGATCCGTGCCTCTGTGATAGTTCCTATTGCCTCTACTTCAACCCATTTTGTGAAGTAATCAATAGCAATGAGCAAGAGCCTTACTTGTCCTTTTCCCAGGGGCAATGGGCCGACAATATGAATCCCCCATTGTGCGAATGGCCACGGGGAGGTTATCGTCATCAGTTTCTCTGCCGGCAGCCTCTGGACACTCCCGAACCTCTGGCACTTATCGCACCTCTTGACGAGCTCCGCTGCGTCTACCTACATGGTTGGCCAGAAATATCCTGTTCGAATAACTTTGCTTACCAGAGATCTAGGCCCAGCATGGTCTCCACAAATTCCTTCGTGGACTTCTCGAAGGATGTACTTGGCTTCTTCTTCATTGACACACTTCAAATAGGGCATGGAGAAGCCCCTTTTGTATAAGGTTTCATTCAAAATCGTAAATCTAGCCACTCTCGTTCTGATCCTCCTGGCCTCTAGGGTGTCGCGAGGGAGGTGCCCATCTTGGAGAAACGACACGATCGGTGCCATCTAGCTATTTACGCTCTGGATGGAAAATATCGGGACTTCTTCGATGCTGGGGCGTTTCTGTATCTCCATGAGTAATTCCCCATTCGTCGGTTTTTCTTCTGACGAGGCCATCTTCGCTATCTCATCTGCCGCCATATTCTGGTCCCTTGGGATTCGAACGAAGTCCAACTTATCGAACTCATGGGCTAGATGTTTCGTCAGCTTGAGGTACTTCTGCATTCTCTCCTCTTTTGTCTCATACTCTTCCCTGATTTGCCCTATTGCCAATTTTGAGTCACTCTGGATGAGCAGGTTCTTAGCCCTAAGTGCTTTCCCGAGTCTTAATTTCGTTAGTATCCCTTCGTACTCGACCTCGTTGTTGGTTGTCGGGAATTTTGGTTGGACTCCATATCTGAGTTTTTCTCCATCGGAGGTGTTTATGATGACCCCTACTCCCTCCTTCTTTTGGGCTGATGAGCCATCAGTTTGGATTATCCACTGTTCCGCCTGATCACCGCGGTCGTCATCTTCTGGAAGGGTGAACTCGGCAATGAAATCTACTAGAGCTTGCGCTTTGATGGCTGTTCTGGGATGGTACTCGATTTCGAACTGGTTGATTGCCCACTAGACCATTCTCCCTGCTGCCTCAGGTTTGTTCATGGATTTCCTGATTGGTTGGTCCGTCATTACCAGGATAGGATGTGCTTCGAAGTACGGTCGCAACTTCCGTGTAGCCACTATTAAAGTGAATGCAATCTTCTCAATCCTGGGATACTTGGCTTCTGCTCCCTAGAGGGCTTGACTGATGTAGTAAACTGGAAGCTACTTCTTATCTTCCTCTCGAATTAGGGCCGTGGCTGATGCCGCTAGGTATAGATAAAGGTTTTCTCCTTCCTTCGATGGACTCAGGAGGGGCGGATTGCTCAGGTAACATTTAAGCTCTTGAAACGCTGCTTTGCATTTGTCAGTCCAGGCAAAAGCTTGCTTCAATGTCTTGAAAAAGGGTAAGCATTTGTCCGTTGCTTTAGAGACGAACCTATTGAGTGCAGCAATCCTCCCTATGAGCTTTTGGACTTTTTTGACGGTCTTCGGTAATGTCATGTTGAGTATTGCTTGTACCTTCTCTGGGACACCATGAACCCTAAGAATTTTCCTGAGGCTACCCCAAAAACACACTTACTAGGATTTAGCTTCATCTGATATTTTCTGAGGGTATCAAATGTCTCTTTCAGATCGTCCAGGTGCGTTAATTCCTTTTTGCTCTTGACGAGCATATCGTCCACATATACCTCCATGTTTCTGCCAATCTGCTTGCTGAACATCTTGTTTACTAATCTTTGGTATGTTGCCCCTGCGTTCTTCAGTCCAAACGGCATCACCTTATAGCAGTAGAGCCCTTGGCTTGTGATGAAAGCGGTTTTTTCCCGATCTTCCTCAGCCATCTTTATCTGGTTGTATCCTGAAAAAGCATCCATGAACGTCAGTAGCTTATGCCCAGCTGTAGAATCTATCAACTGGTCTATCCTAAGCAGGGGGAAACTGTCCTTTGGGCAAGCCTTGTTTAGGTCTGTGAAATCCATGCATATTCTCCATTTCCCATTCACTTTTTTCACCAGCACGACGTTGGCCAGCCACTCGGGATAATAAACCTCCCAAATGAAGTTTGCTTGCAACAACTTGTTAACTTTGTTGGTGATCGCTTGGCTTCATTTGGGGGCAAAGACTCATTGTCTTTGTTGGATGGGCTTTTTCCCGGGATCCACGTTCAACTCGTGCTGGATTACCTGGCGTGATATGCTGGGCATATCCTCCTGACTCCATGCAAATACATCCAAGTTTTCCTTGAGGAATTGGACGAGCTTCGTCCTCATCTCGGGGCTTAAGGTTGTTCCTATCCTCGTCACCTTGGCAGTCTCCCCCTCGACGAGTTCCATTGCTTCCAAAGCTTCTACTTTGTCCTCTTTTTCCTCCTCAATTGTCTATGTGTGGTGTTCCTTCGCAACCAGTACAGCCTGGTAGCATCCCCTGGCCAAGACCTGATCCCCTTTCACCTCGCTGACACCGTCCTTAGTTGGGAATTTCACCTTTAGGCTGTAGGTGGATGTAGCCGCCTTCCACCTGTTAAGCGTGGGTCTCCTAATGATTACATTATATGATAAGGGGCAATCTACCACCCGGAAGTCCAACTGACGGGTCAGCTGCTTCGGGTAGGTCCCTATTGTGACTTCTAGCGTCACTATGCCCTTGGGGTATACCCTGTCCTCATTGAAGCTGACGAGGGGGGAATCAAATGGGCGCAATCTGCCAGGATCTAGTTTCAACTGTTGGAATGCCAGTAAGTACATGATGTTTGTGGAGCTGCCGTTGTCTACAAGGATCTTTTTAGTGTTAAACCCTTCGATTGTGAGCGTTATAACCAGGGGGTCATTATGTGGCTCCCTTACTCCCCGAGCATCCTCTTTGTAGAAAAACATATCCTGGTTTGTTCATCTCTGCTTCAATGGGGGTTCCATATGGACGCTATTTACTTGTCTCTAGCATGTTTTCTTGAGGGACTTGTATGATCCCCCCGTGAATGGCCCTCCTGCGATCGTACTTATCTCCCCGATCACATCTTGTGGTGGTTGGGATGGACGGATCTCATTCTTGGACGAGGATTCGTGCTGGCTCTTGTTGCCGTCTCCGAACCTGCTGGACTCCCCCTTCTTCACATGCTTCTGCAGTTTTCCTTTCTGTATCAACTCTATCTGTCCTTTCAGGTCTCGGCAATCCTCTGTGTAATGGCCATGATCCTTGTGGAATCGGTAGTATTTTTTCTTGTCACGCACGTTAGGGGACGAATGTAAAGGTCTCGACCATTGAAGGTAATGTTGATCCTGAATCTATGTCAAAATTTTGTCAACAGGCATAATCAGAGGGGTGAATTTTACCTTTCATGGAGCTTTTTCGTCCTTTCGTTTATCTACGTCACTTCCTCGACAGCCTGGGCTCTCCCTCTTTTGCCCCCTACATTCGTCTTCCTTCCTACCCTCCTTTCTCGGCCTTTTCTCGTCCACAATGGCTGCTAGTGCATCTTCGGCATTCATGTACTTTTGGGCCTTCAAGAGCATCTTTGCCATCGTTCGAGGCGGATTCTTTGCCAGCAAGACGACGAATTCTCTGGACTTAAGTCCTGCTTTAAATGTCATCAGCTGTACCTTGTCGTCTGCATTGTCCACTTCTAGGGTCTCTCGAGTGAAGCGTTTCACATATGACCGCAAGGTCTCCCTCTCCCCTTGCTTAATAGTGAGTAGGTGATCCGCTGGTCTCTTGGGACGTTGCCTTCTGACGAAATGGCACAAAAAGGCGCTACTTAATTGCTCGAAGTTGTCAATGGATGAAGTGGGCAGTCTCGTGAACCACTCTCTTCCAGCTCCCCTCAGTGTAGTAGGGAAGGAACGACACATTATTTCATCAGGGGGCTGTTGAAGGCCCAGTGTCGTCTTGAAGGTATTAAGGTGATCTTGGGGATCCTTGAGCCCATCAAAAGGCTCAAGTTGAGGCAACCGAAACTTTGCTGGTACTGGTCGTTCTAAGACTGCCATGGTAAAGGGAGAATCCGTTGCCTTGACCATTCTATCTAGGCTCCGATCCGTCTTCTCCTTGATGGCATTTCTCAATTTGTCCATCTCCTTTCTCATTTCTTGGGGGAGATCAGAATGTTGTTCCTCTGGAGTAATGGTCCTTCGTTGGTCACTTCTCCCTTGGCTGTCCCCTTTATCCTCTTGGACAACTCTTGATCGGTTCTCCTCTTGCTGTAGTCTTTGTCTCATCTCCTGATTTTGTCTGGTGAGTTCTTCGACGGTGGCCACAAGAGCTTGAACTTGCTGAGCCAAGGCCGCTGAATTCTGGTTGGATTCCATCTGGATATCGAAGTTGGTAGGAACTGCGTTTTCGAACCGTAGTACGAGAATGTCGTTCCCACAAACGGCGCTAAACTGATGAAGCAAAAGTTCGTCAGTCATTATGAGTTCGTCCAGGTAGGGCCAGTCACACTCCGGCGTCACGACGGAAGCAAGAGCTCACTCAAATGGTCACCGGTGTGGTGCCTGCCACAATGCCTCCAATGCCAAAGTTAGTGTGGAAGAAGATTTATAACAATAAAAACCAAAAATAGCTCAGTATATCTTGTGACTATGTATTTACCTTGCATTGGTGTTGTGAGGGCTTTATATATCCCTCCGGATTCTAGCCGTTGTGGTGTTAATGTCTTTCTTGATAACGTCTCCAGCTGAGTAATGGGATTCAATACGTTTTCAACAGTTCGTCCAGCTGGTCTTGTAACCGTCCGGGACATTATTGGCAGCATTGAATGGTCTTAACATCCTCGTCAGTGATGCGGATAATCGGTTAGGTTCATCTGTGGAGGTGATCTCGTCCGTGTTTTACTTCGTCAATCCCATCAGCTCCCATTCCTTCTTTCCGCTACACCATTTTGTTGAAGAGTTCCAG
Source organism: Castanea sativa (assembly GCF_040712315.1). Taxonomy (NCBI): domain Eukaryota; kingdom Viridiplantae; phylum Streptophyta; class Magnoliopsida; order Fagales; family Fagaceae; genus Castanea; species Castanea sativa. Next base: position 21,813,618 of record NC_134016.1, read on the forward strand.
GTGCAGTTAATTGGGATACAATCCCATTCTGAATTAGGTAATCATTGAAACCCCCAAGAAGGTATTCGCCACCTCAATCAGATCAAATGGCCTTTATGCTTCTACCCAATTGATTCTTAACTTCAACCCTAAACTCTTTGAACTTTTCAAAGGCTTCATACTTCCGTCTCATTAGGTACGCATAACCATATCTTGAGTAATCATCCATGAAAGTGATGAAGTACTCATAACCTTCTTTTGCTTTGGTCGACATAGGACCACATGCATCCATATGAACTAATTCAAACAACTCTTGGGCTCTTCTACATTTTGCATTAAAAGGTCGTTTGGTCATTTTACCTTCCAAACAAGATTCACAAATTAGAAATCCATCAAAGTCCATGGGCTGTGAAAGTCCATCTTTGATTAGTCTTTGAATCCTATTTGAATTAATATGACCCAAACGCAAGTGCCAAAGATATGCATCATTAGAAGGAGACTTTCTCTTTAATGATTTTACATGAGAGTTACTATCTAATTCAGAAATGTATAATTCATGCTTATCAGGAGTTAAAATCTAAAGACCATCCACAATATTGCTGGAACAGATAAACATTTTATCCTTCTTTATTACAACATTATCTTTTAGGATAATACAATACCCATGTTTACCTAAGTAAGTTATAGAAATTAAATTCTTACGAACATTAGGTACATACAGACAGTCTTCCAACATTAAAACTCTAGAACTAAAACATAAATTAAACACTCCAACAGATACAACTAAATCTCTACTCCCATCCGCTAAGGTAAGAAACTATTCCCCTTCATTCAGTTTTCTGGTCTTTTGGAACCCTGCAAAGAATTGCAGATATGATTAGTACAACCAGAATCCATACACCAAGAATCCATGGGATTCTCACTTCAGCTTTTATTTCTTGCTTGGATAGGTTTATCACTACACCAAAAGCCTTTGGGTATCATCTTAGAGCCCAACGTTGAGTTTCGGCTTGGCTTTCCCATATTTCATTCAAGGACATCAATTTCCCCCTCAACAATATGAAATTTGATCATTATGATAGTTATTTACTGAAATTTATTATGATTGTTTTTATAAATGAAATCTTAAATATGAAATTTGATAATTATGGTAGTTATTAATAAGTACTCCTTGTAATTTTGTTTTTATATGGAACTATTAAATATTTAATTGTGGTCATAATTAATAAGAATTTATTTTGATTGTGTTTGTATATAAAACTATCTATTGTATTATTTAAATAAAATATGATGTGGAAATATTCTAATAGAGGTTTTAAATACGTAATTGAATTAAAAGTTAATTAATATATATATATATATATATATATATATATATATATATATATTAGAATATTGATGTGTAAAAATGTGAGGCGTCAAAAGCTTCTACGGTAAAACATATGAGGTCAACTAAAATTTAAATATCTTTGGTTTTATAGATTATAGATTTAACCTCAATTAAGAAATATAAATTAGAATATTGATGAGTAAAATATATTGTGAAGCCACAAAAACTTATGTGAAAAAAAATCATAGAGTGTCGACACCAAATTTCGATGGTCAACCCCTCCAATTAATGCTAAATTTTAGCTTTGGGGGTTTAATGGAGAAACATGTTGTGAATGTGTGTGATAAGTGGACACTTGGGTGCATATGTGTGAGTTTAGTGAGTTCATTTTTATCTTTCCATTTTCTAAGGTGTGATTGGTCGCCTATGTCTAATCCCTCTATTAAATAATTAACTAAGGAATTTCCTAAGGTTTTGTTGGTGCAAACACAATAATAATGAAAATAACACAAAGAGAAATTGAATAATACTTCAAAATATTATTAATTTGAGATAAGAAAATACACTACACTATCTAAACTAAGGCGTGACACTTGCTCTCTTTAAGGAGATTTAAGCCATTGTTTGGCTAAAATTTGTAATCGGTGCAGACCTTCTCTAACTTGTCTCCCCAAGGATACAACAGCTCAACAGATATCGTATGACTAGAACAACCTCTGCACAAAGTGTTCAAGCCCAAAACTCCACTAAAAAGAACACCATTCCTTGCCAATAACCTCTCTATTTTTTTTAAGTGTATATTGCAATAACTTGGATTGGGTCTGAATGAGTCTATTTATAAGTTCAATGGGTCTCACGAAATTACTACAAAAATTAATCTGATTAAGTAGGTCCATTATTTTGATGAAGTGAGTGTTACAAGATTAATTGCTGGATATTAATCTGATGGGATGGAGTTACATAATTAATGGATGAGATAAGGAGTTTCTGAAGAATAAAAAGGCCCAAATGGATAGTCCATTTAGTGGGTTAATGGCTCTTCATTTTCCATAATAAAAATGGAGTATTAGTTCGGGCCATTTACTCACCAATAGATATGGTAATTATTTTGAATGGGCTGTCAAGTAGGAGGATCCAAGAGGGTGATTCATTTCCATTTTTGAAACGTCCTCCCTTCACCTCCCCTTTACGCATGTATCTATCCCAATATCTGAGTCAATTCATATTAGCTCATTAATCACCACAATTAAAAAGAATAAAATAGTCTCTCTCCTTTTCAATGTGGAATTAAACATTTATACTAACTCCTTATCTTCCATATTAACTCCCACATCTTTACATTTATATTGTAATATAAATCAATTTTAATTAATTAATATTAAAATGCTTCAACAATCCCCCACTCAATTTAATATTATATATATTTTTTTAGTTAAAAAGAGATTACCAGGCAAAGATGAGTCACTATGCATCATGAAGGTGTGCTCTGCATTAAACCTTCACTTAGTAAAACAACAATCTTAACTCTAGAGTCATAGTGGTATCTGACTTGACCTAAAACTGCTTTGGGGAAAGTCAGCGTCACTACTTACACATAACAACCTAGGTGTTGACATAAGTTTTTATAGCTTGCACTTTATGGCCGTGTGCTAATCTCAATTTCATGAGTATATTTGAGATTAAGTCCAAATCTCATAGGGAGCGGCCCCACCCCTACACTCACATAGGTGAAATTTTGTCAAGGGTGCTCCTGTAATTCTGATACCCCACTCATACAAGCTACAAATTTCATTAAGAGTTTTTTACTCAATCTCTCCACATTGCAGGATATATGCACTTACATCATAGGGATGAACAATTAAAAATTATTTACAAAATAAATAATTAAAGAAATAAATAGTGTATTTCTTACTACTATTGTATGGATCATTTTTCCCATTAAACCCCATTCTCAGGATCTCTGATCCTTGGGTTGGGTATCCTTATGCATGACTCATGAATCTATGGACTTTAGTCACATCCCCCTCGATGTATTTCAAACTCTATCTTTTACCAAGGTCTTGGAAAATGGATCTGCAAGATTAATATTAGATTTAATAAGAATCCACAGTTATGTGCTTTCTTCTTATAGGTCTAGATTTACCGTTGTAATAACGGTTTTTAACTTTACGAATTGCCGCAATACTATCACAATGAATTAATATAAGTGGAATTGGCTTTTTCCAAAGTGAAATTTCATATAACAAATCTCCAAGCCAATTTGCCTCTTCACTAGCTGAAGCTAATGCTATTAATTCAACTTCCATTGTTCATTAGCAATTATTTTTTGCTTTTTAGATTTCCAACAAATAGCACCGCTACCTAAGGTAAAAATGTAATCAGTGGTAGAGAGAGAATCAACTAACAAAGTATTTCAATTAGCATCACTTAAAGCTTCAATCATAGCAAGATATTTTTTTATGAAATAAGGCATAGCTTTTGGTACTAGTTAAATATCTCATGACTCGCTCAATAGCTAGCCAATGATCTTAACTAAGCTTGCTAGTAAATCTGCTAAACACTCTTACGGCATATACAATGTCAGGTCTAGTACAATCAGCAACATAACGCAAACTACCAATGATGCTAGCATAATTCTTTTGATTAAAAATCTCATCATCATTATTCACAAGAAATAAATGAACACTTGAATCAAAAGGAGTAGCTAAACTTTTGTGATCATGAAAATTATATTTTCTCAACATAATGTGATTGATCAAGACATATTCCATCACATGTTTTTTTAATTTTCATGCCCAAAATAAAATTAGTCTCACCAAGATCTTTCATATCAAAATAATTTTTAAACATATATTTCGTCTCATTTATAACATTCATATTTGAGCCAAAAATCAATATATCATCCATATAGAGGCTAATAATAACATGTAAATTATTCCATGATTTAGAATAAATACATTTGTCACATTCATTTAATTTATAACCATTCTCAATCATGCAGAAATCAAACTTTTCATGTCACTGCTTAGGTGCTTGTTTTAAGCCATATAGGGATTTAGTTAGCTTACATACATTGCTTTCTTGTCTAGGCTCTAAAAAGCCTACAAGTTGATCCATATAAATCTCTTCCTCTAGGTCCCCATTTAGAAAATTAGTTTTTACATCCATTTGATGAATTTTCAAATGAAAAATTGCAGCAATAACAATTAACAATGTAATAGATGTAATTCTTGTTACATGAGAAAATGTATCAAAGAAATCATGATCAGCTTTTTATTTAAAGCTTTTTGCAACAAGCCTAGCTTTATTGATCCATCATTTATAGACTCATCAATTATAGACTCTTTCCAAAATATAGCATCAGGTGATGTTAAAGCCTCTTTTAAATTTTGAGGATTTTTCTCAATATTAAAAACATAATAATCTGGACCAAAATCCTTTTCAACTCTAACTCTTTTACTCTTTTAGGTTCCAATTCAAAATTTTCTTGATTTTGTAAATGAGAAGTAGAAGAACTAGGTTGTAACAAAATATTTTCTTCACCCCCACTATTTTTCAATTTAAAAGGAAATTTTTCTTCATGAAAACTTGCATCACCAAAATTCAAAATTTTTTTTTCAAGATAAAAAAATCCATAGGCTGCACTATTAATCACATAACCAAGAAAAGCACAAGTAGTAGCTCTTATACCTAATTTAGGTATTTTAAGGTCAGTAAGCCTTACATAAGCAAGACAACCTCATACTCTCAAATATCCCAAATTTGGCTTATGTCATTTCCACATCTCAAAAGGTGTGGTATGTGACTTTTTATGTGGCACCCTATTCAACACTTGACATGCAGTTAAAAAAGCTTTACCCCGAAAATGTAAAGGTGCACCAGATTCAACTAACATGGCATTTGTTAACTCAATTAGAGTTTTATTTTTCTTTCAGCCACTCCATTAGAAGTAGGTGAATATGGTGTAGTAGTTTCATGGATAATTCCCAAAGACTAAACAAATGAGTTGAATGCACTTGATTCATACTCATGGCCTCTATCACTTTTTATTCTTTTTATTTTTCCACTGAATTGATTTTCAACTTCTTTTAAAAAATCTTGAAAATTTTCTAAAGTATCACTTTTATTTTTCAACAAATAAATAGTTGTATATTTTGAGAAATCATCAATAAAAGTGATAATATATCTATTTCCCCCACGAGTTAAAATTCCCTAAAATTCACATAAATCGGAGTGAATTAACTTAAGCAATTCGGTATTTCTTACAACACTTTTATAAGGCCTTTTTGTAATCTTAGCTTGACCACAAGTTTCACAGTTTTCAAAATCTTTTGACAGTCTTGGAATTAATCCTAAACTACTCATGATTCCCACATATTTACTATTTATATGACACAAATCAACATGCAAATATTAATAGAAGAAAGCATGTAAACTAAACTGGTAAATATTTTATAATTCTCAACATTCAATTTAAACATTCCGTCACAAGTATAACCCTTGCCCACAAATAATCCATTTTTAGTGATTACATACTTATCAAATTCCATAGTTTGCTTAAAGCTAGCCTTGTTAAGAAAAAAATCTGACATCAAATTTCCTCATGGACGAAGTGTAAAGTACATCTTTCAATGTTAGCACACGTCCAAAGGTGAATTTCAAATCAACCTCACCACTCCCAAGAATCTTGGTTTTGCTAGAGTCACCAAGCATAATTGTTTTTTCTCCTTCAAAGGGAGGTACAACTTGAACCAATTTTTGTCATAGTAGACGCGTCTATTAGCACCAAAATCTACCTACCACCCTTCACCATGTTGTACCATATTGATGTCTGTAATTGTAGCCACTAAAGGCTTTTCGGTTACTTTAGCCTGCGGGACAGATTCACGTTTCCGAAATTTGCAAAATCAAGCAACATGCCAACTCTTGCCACAAACAAAACAGGATCTATTGAATTGATCTTGTGAAGGGGGTCCTTGGTTCTTATTATAATTTTTATTCGGGTTTCTCCTTCCTTAAGGTCTATAATTATTTTTAAGGCTCTCTTTTTAAGCTTCAATTGACCATTTATAGGAAAATGATTTTTGGGCATATTATTATTGGCTGAAATAAGGTTTAACTTTATGGTGGAATTACCATTGCTTTCTTCTGTCATGAGGGCATCTTCTCCTCTAGTCTTCTCCTCCTCCTCACAAATGTGTGTGATCAAAGTCTCCAAGGATGTCTCCTTTTGTTTGTGCCGCAAAGTCTTTTGGAACCCCCTACAAGATTATGGTAGTTTATCAACTATGCCAGCTACCACCAAATTATTTCCAATCTTTATGCCTTCAAATCTCAATTCTGCCACGATCATCTGGAAGTCTTGTGCTTGATCCACCATCGATTTTTCATCCACCATTTGGTAACGGAAAAATCTACTAGTAGCATACTTCTTTGCACCAGCCTCTTCAGTATCATACTTGTTTTGTAAAGCTTTCCGAATTTTCTTAGCAGAATTATAAGTTGTATCATAATAATCATAAAAATGATTGGCAAGACAATTCAAAAGATAAGAGCGACAATTATATTAATCTTTTGTATACTTATCTATTTTTTCTTGATGAAGACTAAATTCTTCCTCACTCATCTTATCGATAGAAACCTTTGATGGATTCTTGTCAGTGAGGATGTAGACGACTTTGAGAAGACTCAAGTAGAAGAGAACCTTTCCTTTTCACCTATTGAAGTGGGCACCCCGCGAAAGGGCTTGTTGAGATCTCCAACAATCTCATTTGGTTTCTCTTGTGTAGGCTCCATGTGTAATGAATCTCCTTAAAATTTTTGGTGCAAACACAATAATAATGGAAATAACACAAAGAAAAACAAAATAATACTTCTGAATATTATTAATTTGAGATTATAAAATACACAACACTATTTGGACTGAATGCGACATGTTGGAAAAACTGGTTTTGCATCTTATATAAAACTTGCAACGGAAGCAACACAAGGATCTACTGTTAGGACATATGTGATTCAATGTTAGGAACATACGTCACTATTTTATGTAATTGGCTAATCCTTTGACAAAACGCACTTTACTTGTAATTGGGTAGATTTAGGATGTGTTTCAAGAAACTTTGTTTCAAGTCCAAGTATTGAAGCCATGCAAGTCTGTCCAAGATTCAAGTGTGAAAAGTGTTGTTCATTAAAGCTCGATAGCTTGCTCGACAGCTAGTATCTATCAAAGTTTAAAAGAGCTGTTTAAGACCGAGGCTCGATAGTTACTCAACAGCTAGGGTATCTGTCGAGGTTTATGAAACTCAGAATTTCTTGTCTATCTTTCATCCAATTCGTGATTGTATATTTGGAATTTCTTTTCTCACAACTCTAGACATATAAAAGGATTATTTTAAGGGCCGTCAAAGGTGACACAAGTTGCACAAGTGTTGAGCAAAGCTGTTCATGCAAATTGTGACCAGAGACAGAATTTGCCTTAGTTCATCTTTCTTGTGAAGAAGCTGTTGTGTTTGTGCACCATAGGATTTTGTGACCAAGGAGCTTCTTGATCTTCATCGTGTGATGAATGGAAAAACTTTGCAGCCAAAAATCTTCTCTAGTTGGTGATTAAAGTCACATATTGGGATCCGCGCAATTGGTTAGTCACGTACTAGGAGTCGTGCATTAAAAGGAGAGATTGTCACTACAGAACAAGTCCAATTGGGTATTGGGGTAAGGGTTCAACTGTAGGTTGGTATAAGGTACTGGGATTCCTTTACATGTAACCGTTTGTTGTGATAATAGTGAATTCTCAAGAGTGGTGACCTTAAAATCACCCGGTGGGCTTTTTGCCTCGGAGGTTTTCCTCATTCGTAAACAAATCATCGAGTTAATTTATTTTTCACTGCATACTTTAGTTAATTGGTGATTTGTTTGTGCTACCATGCGTTTGCATGTTAATTTGACTAATTAATAAACTTGGCTAATTAATCAATTAATTCATCACAAGGGATCAATACATTCCTAGCCTATCAAGTGGCCTATTAGAGAAGGCATACTCAAATTAGGGTTAATTTTTGTGTTTGATCGATTAACCCCTATTTGTCATGGATAGAGGACAATCTCTTATTATACCTCCATTGTTTGATAGTACTAACTATGCATACTGGATAGTATGCATAAGAGCTTTCTTGCATTCTCTAGATGAGAAGGTGTGGCAAGCTGTAGAGATTGGCTGGACCAAGCCAAAGGAAGTGCCTGCTGATTGGGATGATGCTAAACTTCAACAGTAGGGCATTGAATGCTTTATTCAGTTCAGTCACTAATGAGAAGTTCAAGAAGATATCCTCCACTGAAACTGCTAAGAACGCATGGACTATTCTCCAGACAACCTATGAGGGAACCATGGCTGTCAAGAATTCAAAGCTTTAAAGGCTCACTACAAGCTTCAAAGAGATTAAGATGGAGGAGGATGAGTCATTCGATGAGTTCTATGCCAAGCTCAAGGACATAGTAAACTCAGCTTTTAATCTTGGGGAAACCATTCCTGAACCCAAGATTGTGAGAAAGGTGCTCAGATCTGTACCTAAGAGATTCCATGCCAAGATCACTACCATTGAGGAATCAAAGAACATTGACAAAATTCATTTGACAGAGTTGGTTGGGAATCTACAGACCTATGAGTTGGGTTTAACAAGGATCGAGAAATATAGCAAGAGCAAGAGCATGGCACTGAAGGCCAAAAGCAGTGACACTAATGAGTCTTCCGATGATGAAGATTCTAAAATGAAGTCCTACATCACCTGGAAATTCAAGAAGTTCGTGAAGAATGCCAATGCAAAGGGCTTCGACAAGGACCATAGGTAATCCAGTTCTTCTCAATTCAAGAGCCAAAACAAAGGGAAGAAGGATGCAAGGGATGGCGGTCAGTACATTGTTCCCTTAGGACCCAAGTGCTTTGGGTGTCAAGGTTTCGGACAAATGAAACAGGAGTGCCCCACATATCTCAAGACCATTGGGAAGAGCAAGGCCCTTGTTGCTACATTAAGCGACACCGAACCTAAGGATGATTCCGAAAATAAGGATGACGGAATCCTGAATGCCTTCACTACCACTATCAATTCTACTGAAGGGATTGTAGAAGATTTGGAAGAAGAAGAAAACTTGGTGGAGTCAAAATTTAAGAAGATGGATGAGTAAGATGACATTCACACTACCTATGCAAAATTATACAAGGTTGGCCACCAAGAAACTTAGTAATGTGGAGCTTAAACGTGAAGAACTCTCCACAAAGTTTGATGAAGCCAATTAGACGATAGGAGCACTGAGGTTTGAGAAAAACTTCCTGGCTAAGAAGACCAAGAAGCTTGAGGCAGAACTGTTCCAAGTCAGAGCTCAGTTGGATAGGACTTTAAGCGCTAAGCTCGATGAGATGCTCAGTCTTCAGAAATCTGCTTCTGATCGAACCGGTTTAGGGTATGGTTTCTCTTCTTTTAATATTGTTTCTACTAGTACTACTGTTTTTGTTCCTCCTAATAATAAGGTTGAAATTAAGAACACAAATGTCAAAACTGATTTAGCTAGTGAGAACATAGACAAGGATAAATCTATCTTAGGAGCACCCCTTAAGCAGGATAAGAAAGAAGCTAAAAACCCTAGGGATAAGGAGGCTAACTCTCAAAAGCCTAAACAAAAGAAGTAACATCTCTGTCATCACTGTGGAGCAGCATCTCTACTATAAGTGGTTAGCCACTCAACAGAGCAACAATATGATATTGTCAAGAAGCCAAAATTAGCTTTTGTCCTCTCTTGCACCTCTTGGAGATCTTCTCAAAGTCCTCATGTTCCTTTCAAACTTGAACGGTTTCAATTCTTCTCCCTTACCGCCGGTTCAAGGCTTTGCTCAAAGGAAAGGTTCTACCAAGGTGTGGAAGGAAAAGGGCTCCAAGTCACTTCTTCTCTTTCTCCTTTTCTTGTTTTTGCATTACTTGAGTGTTTTGCTTTAGTGTTTTGAGTCAGTCTAGTTTTATGTTTTTCTTTGATTTGTTTAGCATGTTTTTGTTTGATCTTGTTTTCAGTTTTGCTTTGTTTTGTTTTTCATATAAAAATTTAAAAAAAATTGAAAAATTAGAAAGAAAAAAAAAATACAAAAACAATGTGTGTTTGTGTACATTGGTGCTTGTACACCTTGGATGGCCATTGAAACAAATTTTTCTAAACTTTGTATCTCTTGTAGCTTAAATGAGCATCTCTATGCATAACTAAGCAAGTGAGCTTTGTGGCTCGTGTTTGTGATGACTAAGGTTAAGTAATCTCTTGTACTTAACACTTGTATCACTCTTTTTTATAGAAAGGACTAGAAACTAAGAGAAATGCATAAATAACCATCTCACCACTGTTGCCCGCCAATCATGAAATGACATCTGTATGCTTCGGCATAGCAAAAGTGCAATGTCAAAAATTCTTAACATAATTGGGTATTTCTTTTCTATCTCTTATATGTCCATGCATGGTTTGCTAAAAGAAAAAAATATGCAAAGAAACATAAAAGCAAAAATATCAAAATACTTTATTTATGATTGCAAGCGTGTATTCTAGGAAATGTAGGAGTTATAGGATGTACCTCAAGGTGATAGTACCCATCAAACAATTATGATCGTGTGTGAGTTAAATTAATTTACTCATATTTCAAATCGTCATAATATAGATACATTTATGCAATCTTGCGATGTTTTTCACACACAACACACAATATTCTTTGCTACTTTTGATACATGTGCAGGCACAATGTGATTTGGCCATCACAAGGTTTACACGTGTTAATGTGTGCTCACTAAACTGTCTTGACTAGTTTTTGAAATATAAAATTGGTTAGACTTGTTTAGTGTGTGTGTGTTTTGGGATCTATATGCTTAACAATTTTTGTTGAGAGATGTTTTTGAGAGATCAAAATGCTATTTGGATCTTGGTTGAGTTGCATGTTTGATTGCATTCATATTTGTGTTTTTCTCCTTTTTGAAAAATTGTTTTTAAGCAATCTCTACAGCTCCTCGATACCTCTTGACACCTGGCTTATCTATCGAGCTCCTCAACTTTTTTTTTATCGTAATCTCGATAGCTCCTCGATCCATCGAAAAAGTTTCAGTCTCCGTGATAGCTTCTTGATAGCTCCTCGACCCATCGAGCTTGTTTTGTTGTGGACACCTGCTCGATAGCTGCATCTGTCAACCCTTTTAAAGCTCGACACCTCTCAATCTGTCAAGAATTACTGAGCTTCTATATATAGGGTCAGCGCGATTCAAGTCTCACTTCTCTCGATCTCTCTCGATTCCTTTCGCCTCTTCACCTCCCGAAACCTCTCTTTCTCACCCCAAACGTCTTCCTCAAGGCTTCTTCGACCTTAATCAAGTTTTCTTCACTTGGTAAGTGTCTAAATCCCTCATATTCATGCATTTCATGATTTTTAACCTAAGTTTTTGGGATTATTGAAAATTTTGGGGTTTTTCAAAATCAAAGAGATTTTTGCAAAATTTTTGGGATGGGTTTTGAAGATTTGATCTTAAAAACTTCATACATTGCATCTCATGTGCATTATAACTATATTTTCATGAATTTAGATGTGTGTTATATATGTTATCTGATTGTGTGTTGGTAGGATTGGATTGGGATGAGCCCATGATGCATTCTCTATTGCATGTCACATGTTCATGCATTCTCATGCATACGTTCTTTCTTTTTAATAGATTTGGATATATTTGAACTGCTTAGGACTTTTCTGATTGTCTTTTTCTCCCTCTCTCTCTTCTGTTTGCGTTAGTTTGCTTCTATGGCACCTAAACATAAATCTGTTCCGTCCCGAAACCCTCTACATTTCAGGGCATCCACTTCTTTTGACTCTACTCCCTCTCATATTCGATTCCGTGATGATAAAGCCCGTAAGGACTTTCCAGAGAACTTTTGTAGACGATGCATTCATTCGGAACGCCAAGTCATTCTATCGAACTTCTCCGACACTAACCTACCCACTGTCATTCATAGTGAGGGTTGGGAGTCACTATGTGACATCTTGGTCACATGTCCACCCATTCTGATCTAAGAGTTCTACTCCAACATGCATGGATTCGATTATTCGGTACCTCAGTTTTCCATTCACGTTCAAGGTACGCGCATCGTGGTCACTCCGGATATTGTATCCGACGTGCTCCATGTCCCTAGGGTAGCGCATCCTGACTACCCTGGTTATGAGTGTCTTAAGACTGTGTCTAAAGACGAGCTTATATCAACTTTTTATGAGCGTCCTTTTGACTGGGGTGATCATCAATTCACTTACCGTTCAAGCTTTGCTAAAGGCCCTCAGTATTTTAACATGGTTATAACTTTTGTTCTTCATCCCCTATCTCACAATAACTCTATCACAGAGCCCCGTGCTCAGTTTTTGGTTTCCTTTCTTGAGCATCTTAGTATAGATCTTCCTTCTCACTTCATTCTTTATATCATAGATGTGTATAGGGATACGACAACCCATGATAAGCTCATCTTTCTTTCTGCTATCACGAGAATTTTTTCCATTTCTTTGTTCCCTATCCCATGTCTGGCCACTTCCATATATGTGCCATAGACACCGCTACTGTTAAACGGAGCGAGGCACAGCTACATTCGAGGCGATCCAAAATGACGGTTCCTCCAGCTTCTTCAGCTCCATCCACATCCGCTCCCTCTTCTTCTTTGAGCGGTGTGACTCTCGAGGACATCATGACACAGCTTCAGCGCATGGATGCTCGCCTCGACAATCTCAGTGATGAGTTGTTTCAGGTGAACACCCGTATTGGTCGTATTGCATAACGGCAGGCAGTCATGGGTGGCTTCGTTGCATCTCCTCCACCTACTTTAGAGGCTTCTGAGGATGAGGATAATGTTGATGATGCTATTGCTTCCGATGATGAGGATGATGGTGATGCTAGCTCTTCCAGTGCTGACGAGATGTCTACTTGATACTCTTACCCTTTGTCACTCGTGACAAAAAGGGGGAGTAGTTTTGGATATGAAAGTAGTCATACTCATAGGGCGAGGGTTAGTATAGGAGATTTTTGTTAGGGGGAGTGTTGATTTTGAGGGATGTAGTGAGGATTTCATATATCTTTTTCTTTCTCTCTATTTTTAGATACATTGTTCATGTACCTTGGATCTTATGATCATATTGTGATAGCAAACCTTGTACTTGTTGATATATATACTTAAGGAAAAAATCTGGTTTTGTATCTCATACAAAACACATAGCGGAAGCAACAAATAAGGATCTATTTCATTCATGATTGATAACATGTACTATGTAAATTTCAGAATTTAAGAACAAGATAGCGTACCTTGGTATGGAGAAATTCAAAACAAAGATTAGAAGCACTTGGGAACACTTTTAATCTTCACTCTAATTCCACTTTACGCCCAAGATGTGTGGTCTCTCAATCAGTTTTCAAAGGGAGAATGAAAGTGTGTATCACTCTCACATACACACCTTTTTCTTATATCTCTCATAAAAATTCTGTATGTTTCTCCCTTTATAACTAACTGATTATCTAATTGGGCTAGCCTATTGAGCATTTCCAATTGGGCATTTCCAATTGGGCTTTAGTGTGTGGCTTGGAGTGGGACCAAAAGGGACCAATAAGACACTAGCTCCAATGGGCCTTGGGCTTTTCCGTCAACTCTTGACAAGCCCAAAGTTACCATTAACTATATTTAATACCACTATATAAATATAGTTGCACTTTAGGCCTTATCTATAAATTATATCCCAAGACTTTATTATACATGCAACCCCTTCATTAAAATATTCGTAGTAATACAAAGTCATGAATATAGACTACCACTTTGAAGATTACTACATCTTAATCCTTGAGTACCCGGTTTCATCTTTCATGTTATCCATCATATATTTATGAAATCTAATTTCATAAATATATACTTTAGTAACTCCTTACTAAAGTGGTTGGGCCCAACACTTTGAATAACCAAACTCATTAAACTTATCTCAATGGAATATTTTATATCTCCATTAAGAGATTATGAATTCCATCTTGAGAATATATGTTCCATCAACACTATATGCAGCTGCCCAACATACTGCGGTTTTGACCGTGACTAATAGATTTCACTCCTGATATATCAAAGCAACCTACATCTCATGATCAGGTCCATTATTCTCTTAGGATTTAGAGTTGATGTTAATAGAAGTCGTGAGATTTATCATTCAATTGACAGTCGTTAGGAGAATAATAAATCTCACAGCGGTCCAGTTCAATATGTCTTAACTCTTAAAACATATCAACATACCAACTAGAAGTCTCCACTTCCATGATCAAGATAAATCATCTTAGTTGATATGTTATAGTCTTCGCAGATGAAATGCCAATGTTCATCACCGACTACGAACTACATTTTGAGTTTACAAGGAACTTGTGATTTACATCTTCTGTGACTAAATCACATAAATCACACACAATGCATCTCATGGACTATAATAATTTCCCATTAGTTCATTTATAAATAGTCTCATATAATTAAACAATTTAATTATTTATGACATGCCAATAAATTGGATTTTAGGGCATAAACCCCAACATATACATTGTGAGGTTGTTATTATAGTTCTTTCACCTATCTCTCCATGTGTTATTTCTTTTCTCTCTTTATGCACATGCTTATTATATATTATATGCAATCTTTTATTTCTGCTTCACACAAAGATGCATTGATGAGTTTTGTTTAAGTGTTTCAGAAATACAAGTTGTCAAAATCTTCCTTGCTATAAACTCTCTTCTTGCAAAGTTTTTCAAGAGTTTGTGTTAAGATAAATTTTATTGTACTTAACAAGTGATAATAAGTTGAGTGATTTATGACTTCTTTCATATGTTCATTTGTTTGTTGTGGTTTTGTCACGAATTGCCAAAAAGGGAGATTGTTAGGACATATGTGATTCGATGTTAGGAATATATTCACTATTTTATGTAATTGGCTAATCCTTTGGCTAATCAGCCTTTGGGTAGATCTAGGATGTGTTTAATACTTCAAGAAACTTTGTTTCAAATCCAAGTATTGAAGCCATGCAAGTTTGTCCAAGATTAAAGTGTGAAAAGTGATGTTCATTAAAGCTCGACAGCTAGTATCTATCAAAGTTTAAAAGAGTTGTTTAAGCCCGAGGCTCGACAGTTGCTCGACAGCTAGGGTATCTGTCGAGGTTTATGAAACTCAGAATTTCTGGTCTGTTTTTCATCTAATCCGTGATTGTATGTTTGGGCTTTCTTTTCTTACAACTCTAGACATATAACAGGATTATTTTAAGGGTCGTCAAAGGTGACACAAGTTGCACAAGTGTTGAGCAAAGTTTGTTCATGCAAATTGTGTCCAGAGACAAAATTTGCCTTAATTCATCTTTCTTATAAAGAAGCTACTGTGTTTGTGCACCATAAAGTTTTGTGACCAAGGAGCTTCTCGATCTTCATCGTGTGATGAACTAAAGAACTTTGCAGCCAACAATCTTCTCTAGTTGGTGATTGAAGTCACGTACTAGGATCCGCACAATTGGTTAGTCACGTACTGAGAGCCGTGCATTAAAAGGAGAGATTGTCACTACAGAACAAGTCCAATTGGGTATAGGGGTAAGGGTTCAATTGTAGGTTGGTATAAGGTACTAGAATTCCTTTACTTGTAACCGCTTGTTGTGATAATAGTGAATTCTAGGGAGTGGTGACTTTAAAATCACCTGGTGGAGTTTTTGCCTTAGAGGTTTTCCCCATTCGTAAACAAAGCACCATGTTAATTTATTTTCCGCTGCATACTTTAGTTAATTGGTGATTTTTTTGTGCTACCACACGTTTGCATGTTAATTTGATTAATTAATAAACTTTGCATGCTAATTAATCAATTAATTCATCACAAGAGGTCAATACATTCTTGGCCTATCATCTACTTCATTCATAAGAGATAACATGTAACCTTAAATTGTAGAATAAAGAAAAGAAAGTGTACCTTGATGCAATGAGATTCAAAAATAAAACATGAGAATACCTTCAATCTTCATCCTAATTCCACATGGTGCCCAAGATGAGTGGTCTTTCAATCAGTTCTTATGTACGTTGATTTTCCTTTGGAAAATTGTATTTCTTAGATTCTGTAGAGAAAAGCTATTTTCTCTTCTTTTAATCATACGTACACATTAACTGCCATTTGCAGTTACTTTATTTAATAACTCTTATTTAATAAAGATTGATTATCTAATAAGGTTAGCCTTTTGGGCCAGCCCAATTGGGCTTAAGTGTGTGGCTCGAGGTGGTACTAAATGGACTAATAAGGTTCTAGCTCCAATGGCCTCAAACCTATCTATCAACTCTTGACAAGTCCAAAGTTACCATTAATTATATAATAAGTACTACTATAGAAATATAATTGCACTCTAGGTCTTATTAATAAATTATATCTTAAGACTCTAATATGATATTATTTGACTCCTCTATGAAATATCCATAGTGAACAAAGTCATAATAAACTATTACTTTGTAAACAAGTATTGTATTCATTGAGTACCCGATTTAATCTTTTAGTTATTCATATTTATGAAATCTAATTTCATAAAATATGAACTTTAGCAACTCTTTACTAAAGTGGCCGGCCCTGAATAACTAGTTTCCATTAAACTTATCTCAAGGTGATATTTCATGTCTCTATAGAAAGAAATTATGGATTCTATCTTGAAAATATGTGTTCTCTCAACACTATGTGTGGTACCCAACATATAGAGGTTTTGACCGTTAAACTAGGTCTCACTCCTGATATATCAAAATAACCTACATTTTCATGATCGGATTCACTATCCTTTTAGGATTGAGAGTCTATGAAATTAGAAGTCGTGAAATTATTATTCAGGTGACAGTTGTTAATTGAATAATTAACCTCACAGCGGTCCAGTTTCATATGTCTTGCACACTTAAGATATATCAACACATCAACTAGAAGTCTCCACCTCCATGATCGAGATAAACCATCTTAATTGATGCGTTATAGTCTTCGCAGATAAAACACCCAATTTCATCACCGACTACGAACTATATTTTGAGTTTACAAGGAATTTGTGATTTATATCTTCTGTAACTAAATCACATACAATGCATCTCAAGGACAATGATAATGTCCCATTAATTCATTTATAAATAGTCTCATATATTTAAAAATTTTAATTATTTATAACATAAGAATAAATTGGATTTTAGGGGACAAACCCTAACAATCTCTTGTAGGAAAAACATAGTTTGTATTGCATACAAAACATGCGCAGTGAAAAATTAAAGGATTTACTTCATTCGTAATTGATAACATGTACTATGCAAATTTCATAATTTAAGAACAAGAGAGCATACTTTGGTGCTGTGAAATTCAAAACCAAACATTAAAAGTACTTAGGAACACTTTTAATCTTCTCTCTAATTCCACTTATGCCCAAGAAGTGTGGTCTCTCAATTAGTTTATACGTATGTGTTCAAGAGAGAATAAGAGAGTGACTTACACTCACATACACACCATTTTCATACATTACCAAATTATGTATGTTTCTTTCCTTATATTTAACTAATTATCTAATTGGCCTAGCCTTTTGGGCCATTCCAATTGGGTTTTAGTATGTGGCTTGGAGTGGGACCAAAAGGGACAAATAAGACACTAGCTCCAATGGATTTTGGGCCTTTCTATCAACTCTTGACAAACCCAAAATTACCATTAATTATATTTAATACCACTAAATAAATATAATTGCACTCTAGGCCTTATTAATAAATTATATCCCAAGACTTTATTATACATTCAACCCCTTCATTAAAATATTTGTAGTAATACAAAGTCATGAATGTTGACTACCACTTTGAAAATTACTACATCCTAATCCTTGAGTACCTGGTTTAATCCTTTAAATTATTCATCATATATTTATGAAATCCAATTTCATAAATATATACTTTATAACTTCTTACTAAAATGATTAGGCCTAACACTCTGAATAACTAGATCCATTAAACTTATCTCAAGGGAATATTTTATATCTCCGTTATGAGATTATAAATTCCATCTTGAGAATATATGTTCCTTCAACATTAAATGTGGCTGCCCAACATACTGAGGTTTTGATCGTGACTTTAGATCTCACTCCTGATATATCAAAGCAACCTATACTTCATGATCAAGTTCATTATTCTCTCAGGATTGAGAGTTCATGTAAATAGAAGTCATGAAATTAATTATTCATTTGATAGTTGTTAGTAGAATAATAAATCTCATAGCGATCTAGTTCAATATGCCTTAACACTTAAAACATATCAACTAGAAGTCTCCACTTCCATGATCAAGACAAATCATCTTAGTTGATATGTTATAGTCTTCAAAGATAAAATGCCTAATTTCATCATCGACTACGAACTAAAATTCTGAGTTTGCAAAGAACTTGTGATTTATATCTTCTGTGACTAAATTACATAAATCACATACTATGCATCTCATGAACTATATGATAATGTCCAAATATTCATGTTACCATTATTTTAGATAATAATAAAACAAGTTTATTACATAGAACATAATGTCATACATAATGTCATATATGGCATACAATAGGATTTTAGGGCACTAATCCCAACAATCTCCCACTTGCCCTAAAGACTATTGTGCACTAATCTAACTCTCATTCCCTCCAAATGTGACTCAAAAGTCCTTTGGGGCAAGGTTTTGGTAAAGGGATCTGCTAGATTATTTGCACTATCAATCTTTGCTATTACTACGTCTCCTTGAGCAACAATGTCTCTAATGATTTGGTACTTTCTTTCAATAAACTTTCCTTTCTTTTGATTTTTTGGATCCTTGGATTGTGTAACTACTCCACTATTGTCACAATATAATGTGATAGGAACTTGCTCTATTCTCATAACGCCAAGATCAGAAATGAATTTTTAGAGCTCAACAGCTTTCTTTGCCGCTTCACAAGTAGCAACATATTCAACTTCCATGGTGGAGTCGGCAATACAAGATTACTTAACACTCCTCTAACTTATGGCTCCACCTCCCAAGGTGAACAGACAACCTGAAGTGGACTTTCTAAAATCAAGATATGACTGAAAATCAGAATCTGTGTAACCAATAGGTATCAAATCCTCACATCGATAAACTAGAATATAATCTCTCATTCTCCTTAGATACTTGAGAATATGTTTTACAGCCTCCCAATGTTTTAGTCTTGGATTTGATTGATATCGTTTGACCATGCCAACTGAATAACAGAATCTGGTCTAATACAAAGCATGACATACATAAGACTTCCCACTGTAGAAGCATAGGGAATTTGTCTCATCATATTTTCTTCCTCAAGAATCTTAGGCCTTTGATCATTAACAAAGGAAGTCCATGTCAAAAAGGCAGTAATCCTCTTTTGAAATTTTGTATGCTGAACTGTTCTAGAACCTTATCTATATACCCTACTTGAGATAAGCCAAATATCTTAGTCTTGCAATTTCGCCAAAGCTTGATCCCTAGAATAAAGTTAGCTTCACCCAAGTCCTTCATTACAAATTGGCTTGACAACCAAATTATTACTGATGACATTACCCCTACATCATTTCCAATGAGTAGAATAGCATCAACATAAAGCACTAAGAACATTACTACTTTATCTCGATATCTTTTGTACACACATGATTCATCTAGATTTTGTTCAAAACCAAATTACTTGATTGCTTGATCAAATTTGATGTTCCATGATCTAGATGCTTGCTTAAGTTCATAAATGGACATTTTCAACTTGCATACCATATGCTCTTGGTTTTTTGCTACGAAACCTTCTGGTTTCATCATATAGATTTCTTCTTCATGATTGCCATTTAAAAATGCAGTCTTGACATCCATTTGCAAATCTCATAATCATAATGACCAGCAATTGACAAGAGAATTTCGATAGATTTAAGCATTGCTACTGGTGAAAAGGTTTCTTTATAATCAATACATTTTTTTGTGTATACCCTTTCGCCACTAGCCTTGCTTTAAAGTTTTCAACATTTCCATCTATCCCTCTCTTCCTCTTGTAAACCCAATTGCAACCAACAAGTTTAATCCTGTTAGACGCCTTTAGAAGATCCCAAACTTGATTGGAATACATAGAATCCAATTCAGATTTCATAGCTTTGACCCAATGACGTGCATCTATATCTTTCATTGCCTCTTCATAAGTGTAAGGATCAAATTTAGCCTCTTCTAAGATAACTTCATAAGTTTCTCCTAGACCTATAAATCTTACAAGTGTTGGAACAATTCTCCCACTACAACAAGGCACCTGTGTGCTAGTCATCTTATGAGTAGAGTCTTGTGGTGTATCTAATACAGCCAAATCATTCCTAGTTTCATCAATTGGTTGTTCAATTATAGGTTCATCTATTTCAGCCAAGACAACTTTACTTCTAGGATTAAAATTATTCACATAATTGTCTTCCAAAAATTTGGCATTGGTGTTAACAAACACTTTGTTATCTTTATGATTATAGAATAAATAACCCTAGTTTCCTTTGAATACCCTAAAAACATGCATACTTCTGTTTTTGCTTCCAACTTATCAGACTTCCCTTTCAACACATGTGCTGGACATCCTTAAATGTGGAGGTATTTCATACTAAGCTTGCGCCCACTTCACAATTCCTTAGGTGTGTTGGGAACTAATTTTGATGGAACAAAATTTAAAATATGCAATGCAATTTTTAGTACATATCCCCAAAAGGAAATTGGTAAAGTTGAATAACTTATCATGGACCTAACCATTTCTAAAAGAGTCTTGTTCCTTCTCTCTGCTACACCATTTTGTTGAGGAGTTCCAGGAGCAGTCAATTGGGATACAATCCCATTTTGAGTTAAGTAATCCTTGAAATCCCCAAGAAGGTATTCGCCACCCCTCGATCAGATCGAATGGCCTTTATGCGTTTACCCAATTGATTCTCAACTTCAGCCTTAAACTCTTTGAACTTTTCAAAAGCTTTGGACTTCCATCTCATTAGGTACATAACCATATCTTGAGTAATCATCTGTAAAAGTGATGAAGTACTCATAAACTCCTTTTGCTTGGGTTGACATAGGATCACATACATCCATATGAACTAATTCAAGCAACTCTTGGGCTCTTCTACCTTTTGCATTAAAAGGTCTTTTGGTTATTTTGTCCTCCAACAAGATTCACAAACTGGAAATCCATCAAAGTCCAATGGCTCTAAGATTCCATCTTTGATTAGTCTTTGAATTCTATTTAAATTAATATGACTCAAACGCAAGTGCCAAAAATATTCATCATTAGTAGAAGGAAACTTTCTCTTTAATGATTTTACATGAAAATTATTATAAGGACCATCAACAATATTGCCAAAACATATAAACACTTTATCCTTCTTTATTACAACATTGTCTTTCAAGATAACATAATATCTATGTCTACCTAAATAAGTTGCAGAAATTAAATTCCTATGAACATTGGGTACATACAAACAGTCTTTCAATATTAAAGATCTAGAACCAAAACACAAATTAAACACTCTAACAGCTACAACTGAAATTCTGCTCCCATCAGCCAAAGTAAGAAACATTTCCCCTTCATTCAGCTTTCTAGTCTCCTAGAACCCCTGCAAAGAATTGCAGATATGATTTGTACAACCTGAATCTACACACTAGGAATCCGTGAGATTTTGTACAAGACATGTTTCGAGAAAAAATGAACTTTTCATACCCTTATTCTTGGTAGCTCTAAATTTTGGACAAATCCTCTTCCAATAACCTTTCTCGTCACAATGGAAACACTTTCTTTCGGCGTAGTCCTTTTTCTCCCTTGTTGGAAACTCCTAAGACAATTTGTTTACCATCTTGGTTAGTGAAGTCCTTCTTTTTCTTCTTTTTACCCTTACCTTTCGACTTAGGTTGAGAAGGAGAAGCTTCAACCACATTGACATTAACATTGGATGTACCAAGAATGCCTTCAATATTGGCACCTAAAACCTCCAGTGTATTAAAATGAGAGATTATTCTAAGACAATGCTCCCTTACTGAAGTACCTTCAGCCATTTTGGTATTATAAATCTACCTTATAGTTTCTTGCCTAGCAGAATGACCTTGCTCACCAAATATCTCCTTCAGACTTAGCATTATGTTTAAAGCTAGTTCTACATCCTGCATTTGATGTTGTAGAACATTTGAGACATAGTTGGATCCAGTCAATTTGTTTTGATTAAGAGTAGCAGCAAGTGGGCTAAAAGATGCCATGATTTAAATCTGAAAATAACAAACATGAATATAATAAGTAAACCGGACATTATCAATTTAGCATATAAACATATAGTATGGAACCTTAATAAAACCATAACATAAAATATGCAATGATAACCCAATCCACGTCTATAATTTCTTGGTAGCAAGTATATAATAAACATCATGATTGATTGAAAACTATTCTCATTATAAGTGCTATCATGATAACTCTTATCAAACACTAATAATATGCTATATTAACTTTAGCCTCTAAGTAAATAATGACATAGCTCATTTGGGAGGTTAACATTGCACTTAGTCTAGTCTACACCATTATCTAGAATCATATGTAGTCATATTTTATCTCCCTTATAGTGTTTAAACTTGTAGTATCATGAAACAAAACACTCTTCTTTGGGATCGTGAGGCATATATGTTGAAAAATTTAGACCCCGGTTGATAAAATTAACAAATTTTAAACCCAAGTTGTTAATTAGATTTATTATGAAGAAACCTTGTTAAAACAAACTAACACTAATATCATGTCAATATCATGCACAACGGAAAAGTAAATAAGACAAGATATGATGACCCAAGAAAACCAATGAAACAAACTAGTTTCACAGTAAAAAAAAAAAAAAAACTGGACGGAAACCTTCCCGAAAAGCAGTTCACTATAGTAAAGAGAAGTTTCAGATCTAGTACAAAACATTTGTTCCTAGACTTTACAATCCCTGTAGATGAACTTACAGCAAAAACTTTCTACAACTTCAGAACCTTTGAACTCTTTAATATATGAATGCCACCCTTTTGCACAGATCCCAATATGTGACTAATCAATGATGCATGACTCTCAGTACGTGACTAACTTACCAACTTAAAGAAGATGTTGGCTACAAAGTGATGGAAAAATAGATGTACGTAGTGAAAAATAAACGGATCTACTTCATTCACAATTGATAACATGTACTATGTAAGTTTCAGAATTAGAGAACAAGAAAGTATACATTGGTGCGGTGAAATTCAAAACCAAAGATCAGAAGCACTTGGGAACACTTTTAATCTTCACTCCAATTCCACTTAATGCCTAAGATGTATGGTCTCTCAATCAGTTTTCAATGAGAGAATAGAAGAGTGTCCAACACTCATATACAAATCATTTCATTCCTTGTATGTTGTTAATGAAAACCTTAAATGAAAGAGACTTTTGAAAAAACCTCTTTATATTTTTGTATGTTTCTCTCCTTATATATATAACTGATTATCTACTTTCGCTAGCCTTTGGGGCCATTCCAATTGGGCTCTTGTGTGTGGCATGGAGTAGAACCAAAAGGGACCAATAAAACACTAGCTCTAATGGGCCTTGGGCTTTTCTGTCAACTCTTGACAAGTCCAAAGTTACCATTAACTATATTTAATACCACTATATAAATATAGTTGCACTCTAGGCCTTATCTATAAATTATATCTCAAGACTTTATTATACATGCAACCCCTTCATGAAATATTCGTAGTAATACAAAGTCATGAATATAAACTACCACTTTGAAGATTACTACGTCTTAATTCCTTGAGTACCCAGTTTAATTCTTTATGTTATTCATTATATATTTATGAAATCCAATTCCATAAATATATACTTGAGTAACTCTTTACTAAAGTGGTTGGGCCCAACTCTCTAAATAACCAAACCCATTAAACTTATCTCAAGTGAATATATTTTGTATCTTCGTTAAGAAACTATGAATTCCATCTTGAGAATATATGTTCGATCAACACTAAATGTAGCTGCCCAACATACTGAGGTTTTGACCGTAACTAATAGATCTCACTCCTGATATATCAAAGCAACCTACACCTCATGATCAAATCCATTATTCTCTTAGGATTAAGAGTTCATGTAAATAGAAGTCGTGAGATTTATTATTCATTTGACAGTCGTTAGGAGAATAATAAATCTCACAACGGTCTAGTTCAATATGTCTTAACTCTTAAAACATATTAACATACCAACTAGAAATCTCCATTTCCATGATCAAGACAAATCATCTTAGTTGATATGTTATAGTCTTCGCAGATGAAACGTCCAATTTCATCACCGACTACGAACTACATTTTGAGTTTACAAGGAACTTGTGATTTACATCTTCTGTGACTAAATCACATACAATGCATCTCATGACCTAATATAATGTCCCATTAGTTCATTTATAAATAATCTCATATAATTAAACAATTTAATTATTTATTACATGCCAATAAATTGGATTTTTAGGACATAAATCCCAACACAAAGTTCTTCACTTCATCAACAATGAAGATCAAGAAGCACTTGGTTACAAAACCCTAAGGTGCAAGGACCTAGTAGCTTCTTTCAGAGAAAGATGAACTTGGACATATGTCTCCGGTTCACAATATGCTTGTGAAGAACTTTTGCATTGATGTGCATCAGCTGTGACAGCTCTTAAAAAAATTCCAATATATGTTTAGGGTTGTGAGAAAAGAAAACTCAAACATCTATCCACGGATTGGAATGAAAATCAGAACTAAAAATCTGTTTTTCATAAATCTCGATAGATACCCTATCTATCGAGCAGCTGTCGAGCATCGGGCTTAAACAGCTTTTTAAACCTCGATAGATACTAGCTGTCGAGCTAGCAATCGAGCTTTAAAAACCAACACTCCTTCACTTGTTTCTTGGACAGATTTGCATGACTTTAACTCTTGAACTTGAAACCTTGTTCCTTGAAGAATTAAACACATCCTAGATCTACCCAATTACAAGTAAAGTGTGTTTTGTCAAAGAATTAGCCAATACATGATGACATATGTTCCTAACATGAAACACATATGTCCTAATAATCCCCCCCTTTGGCAATCTGTGACAAAGCCACAACAAACAAATGAACATATGAGAGAAGTCATAAATCACTCAACTCATACTCACTTGTTGAATACAATAAAATATATCCTTACACAAACTCTTGAAAAACTTTACAAGAAGAGAGTTCATGGCATGGAAGACTTTGACAACCTGTATTTCTGAAACACTTTAAACAAAACTCATCAAGGCATCTTAGTATGAAAAAAAAAATAAAAGATTGCATACAATAAAGAAATATGTGTATAAAGATAAAAAAGGAACAACAAATGTAGGGGTAGGTGAAGAAGACATACATTAAAAAGATGGTCACAAGATAAGCACAATGTATGTAAATATGGTCACAAGACCGGTGTACAAGAAGAAGAAACTAAAAGAAGCTCCTACAACAACAAGGAGGTAAACACTCCCTTTAACAAGAGGAAATACAACTCCCCCTTACAAAGACATGTATTTCTCCCTTTAACATGTGGAATCTTAAAAAGAAACCACATATTCTCCACAATTTCTCCCCCTTTTTGTCATAATTGACAAAGGGTACAAGAAGCTAGAAAGCTTCACCCAATAAATATAAAAATGATCAAGGATGATCAAGGGGGCATAAGGAATCCATATAAATGCATGAATATAATGAAACAAAATTCTATAGATGAAAAGATAAAATAAAGATGCAAAACATGTAAAAACAATGCATGTTAGAGGATCTCGATAGATCGAAAAGCTGTTAAGCAGCTATCGAGCAAAAGCCAACCTCGATGGATCGAACAACTATCGAGCAAACAGAAACTATCTTGATGGATTAAGAAGTTGTTGAAAAGCTATTGAGACAAATTCTCAAAAACTTTGATGGATCGAGATTGCGATAACATCTGTCGAGAAAGAAAGATCAAGAGCTCAATAGATAGACTAGTTATCGAGAGATATCGAGAAGCTGTCGAGATTGCTCAAAAACAGTTTTTCAAAGAAGAGAAAAACACATACATCAATGCAATCAAGCATGCTACTCAACCAAGGATTCAAACAACATTTTAGCCTCTCAAAAAGATCTCTCAAGAAGAAAAATGTCAAGCATTTAGATCCAAAATACACACACACACACACACACACACACACACACACACTAAATAAGACTAAACAATTTTATATTTCAAAAACAAGTTAAGATAGTTTAGTGAGCATACATTAACACATGTATTCCTTGTGATGGCCAAATCACATTATACTTGCACATGTATAAAAAGTAGCAAAACTTATTGTGTGTTGTGTGCGAAAAACTTCACAAGATTGCATAAGTGTTTACATGTTATGACAATTTGAGATATGAGCAAATCAATTTAACTTACACACGATCATAACTGCTTGATGGAAACTATCACCTTCGAGGTACATACTATAACTTCCACATCTCCTAGAAGACACGCTTGCAATCATATATAAAGCATTTTGATTCTTTTTGCTTTTATTTTCTTTGCATATTTTTCTTTTTAAGCGTACCATGCATGGACATATAAGAGAGAGAAAAGAAATACTCAATTATGTTAAGCTTTTGACATTGCACTTTTGCTATGTCGAAGCATACAAATGTCATTTTATGATTGGCGAGCAACAGTAATAAGATGATTATTTATGCCTTTCTCTTAGGATTTACTAGTCCATCCTGTCAAAAAGAGTGATACGAGTGTTAAGTACAAAATGTTACTTAATCTTACTCATCACAAACACGAGCCACCAAGCTCACTTGCTTAGTTTTGCATAGAAATGCTCATCTGAGTTACAAGAGATATAAAATTTAGAAAACTTTGTTTCAATGGCCATTCAAGGTACACAAGTACCAATGTACACAAACACATACTGCTTTTGTATTTTTCTGATTTTCCCCCTTTTATTTTGAAAACAAACTAAAATAAAAACTAAACAACCAAACAAAAACAGAAAAACAACATAAAAGCATGAAAGAAAGATGCAGATGCATGAAAGCATGATTCCAAAAGCAAATAAGAAACCAAGCAAAGAGAGTTTTACTTTAGATAGAAAGAATTAAAGTAGAGAACAAACAGAAAAGACAATTAAGTCTTAGGCTCCTTTCTCATCCACATAGCACGAGTCTTTGGCCGTGAAGATGAAAATGCACGTGTCCTAGTATGTCTACTAAAGGACATAGAAGAATTAGAATTCTCCTAAAATTGAGTTAAAAATCTCAAGACTTTTAATAATCCTCCAAACAAATGTGTAGGTCCTTAAAAGGAAACCTGTGACCGTTTGGACACTTGCTTTTAAGAATACAACTTAAAGTAATTAGGACAAATGTGTCCAAAAACACCACAATGGTGACAAACATGAGTTCTAACAAAGGATTTAGAATTAGTCAAATTAGTTTTGAATTTTATACCTTTATCACCTTTCTCAGTTGGGGCACAATGACAGTCCATGATCCAGAAGCCGTGGAAGAGGAAGGGCCGAAGGAAACAGCATATCCTAAGCCAGTCTTATTAGAACTAAGTTTTTTAGCACTGAATACTTCTTCAAGATTTGCACTAGACATCTTCTCTATTTGAGTTCTAGCTTGACTAAGCTCAACCTCGAGATTCTTGACCTTCTCTTCTAATGAAGTGTTCTCCACAACAAGAGTCTCAACTAACCTTGTAGTCTCATCTAGTTTGACTAACAGATCAGGTTTTTCAGTTTTTACCTCATTAAGCTCTTTTCTACAACGATGAGAAGTCTTTTCAGATTTTATAAATTCAGTGCATAGCTTATTATAAGCTTCCTGAAGGGTCAACTTCTTAGGTATTTCATCATCAAAAGAATCTTCACTGTCATTAGCACTCCCCACAATCACTTTATCGGTTGTGGCAACAAAAGCGATAAAGTGACCACATTCATCCATATACTCATCAGAAGAGTCATTTTTGGTATCACTCTAGGTATCAACCAACCATTTATCTTTTGACTTCTTGGTCTTTTCTTTCATAAGGTAGTTTGTGCACTCTATCCTCATATGGCTAAAACCTTTGCAGTCATGGCACTAGATAAGGGGTTTCTCATTCTTGCCCTTTTTAGAGGATTTAGATTTCCTAGGAGGTTTGTCCTTATCCTTTTTCCTAAATTGAAGAAGTTTAATAATCTCATCAGCTATAAAGGTTAGATCCTCATCCTCATCATCATCTTTATCTTCATCTTCACTTTCATCTTCATCTTCAGAGTCATCAATCTCTTCCTCTATACCCTTAAGAGAGTGGTTTACACTCACATGCACACCATTTTCATACATTACCAAATTCTGTATGTTTCTCTCCTTATATATAACTAATTATCTAATTAGGCTAACCTTTTGGGCCATTCCAATTGGGTTTTAGTATGTGACTTGGAGTGGGACCAAAAGAGACAAATAAGATACTAGCTTTAATGGATTTTGGGCCTTTCTATCAACTCTTGACAAACCCAAAATTACCATTAATTATATTTAATACCACTATATAAATATAATCGCACTCTAGGCCTTATTAATAAATTATATCTCAAGACTTTATTATACATTCAACCCCTTCATTAAAATATTCGTAGTAATACAAAGTCATGAATGTTGACTGCCACCTTGAAGATTACTACATCTTAATCCTTGAGTACCCAGTTTAATCCTTTAAGTTATTCATCATATATTTATGAAATCCAATTTCATAAATATATACGTTATAAATTCTCACTAATTTAGGCCTAACACTCTGAATAACCAAATCCATTAAACTTATCTCAAGGGAAAATTTTATATCTCCGTTATGGGATTATGAATTCCATCTTAAGAATATATGTTCCTTCAACATTAAATGTGGCTGCCCAACATACTAAGGTTTTGATCGTGACTTTAGATCTCACTCCTGATATATCAAAACAACCTACACTTCATGATCAGGTTCATTATTCTCTCAAGATTGAGAGTTCATATAAATAGAAGTCGTAAAATTTATTATTTATTTGACAATCGTTTGTAGAATAATAAATCTCACAGCGGTCCAGTTCAATATGTCTTAACACTTAAAACATATCAACTAGAAGTCTTCATTTCCATGATCAAGAAAAATCTTTTTAGTTGATATGTTATAGTCTTTCTAGATAAAATGCCCAATTTCACACTGACTACGAACTAAAATTCTGAGTTTACAAAGAATTTGTGTTTTATATTTTCTGTGACTAAATCACGTAAATCACATTCTATGCATCTCATGGACTATATGATAATGTCTAAATATTCATGTTACCATTATTTTAGATAACAATAAAACAAGTTTATTACATAGAACATAATGTCATACATGGCATACAATAGGATTTTAGGGCACTAATCCCAACATCTCCCACTTGCCCTCAAAGACAATTTTGAATATATCTAACACTTATTTTCCCTTTAAAGTAACTTATAGTCACTCTAAGGCAAGGTCTGGAAAAAAAAAATTCAGTCAAATTTATTGCATAAATTATCTTTTCTACTACTACATCCCACGCTCTAGTATCTCTTTAATGAGATGATACTTAAGCTTAATGTGTACCTTCACCACCTAGTGTGAACACATATCTTGAAGTCAAACTTCATAAATCACAATCCAACTACAAGTTAGTATTTGTACAACCAATAACCATCAAATCCTCACTTTGGTGGATAAGCATATAATCCCTCATTCTTCTAAGATATTTGAGTATATGCTTTACTCTCACTAAATTAAATGATCCTGGATTTAATTGATATTTGCTTACCATGCCCATTGTAAAATAGATACTTGGCCTAGCATATAGCATAGCATAACTAAGACTTCCTTTTAACATAGTATAAGGAACCGTCTTCATATGCTCTTTCTTTTATAAGTCTTAGAACTATGGTCCTTTACAAAAGAACTTCAAACTTAAAAGGGAGGAATCATTTCTTGAAGTATCACATGCTATACTTGGTTAGAATTTAATCTATTTAAGCAGTTTGAGGTAGACCCAACATTCTAATTTTTGAATCTTACCAAAGTTTAACCCTTAGGATGTGACCATTCTCACCCAAGTACTTAATATCAAACTGGTCTTGACAACAAAAATTCTATTGATGACAATATCTATACATCATTCAATATAGCTTTATTATTCTATATAGCTTTTACACTCATAAGGCTTATCACTACTTGATCAAATCAAACAATTTGATTGCTTGATCAAAGATAATATTGTCATATTTCATCGAAATGAAATATAATGGATAAGAGAATCTAGATAGAGTCAAACATAACTATTGGTGAAAAACTTTTTTCATAGTCGATCTATTTCTCTCTAAATAAATCTTTTTGCCACTAGTTATGACTTTGAAGGTTTACACCTTCCAATCTATCAATCTCATTTTCTTGTAGACCTATTTAAAACAATAGGTTTAATGCCATTAGGCGCCTCTACAAGTTCTAGGCTTTATATAGAATCTAATTTTATTTACATAACTTTGACCCAGTAATCCGTATTCATATCATTAATTGCCTCTACATAGGATCGAGAATCAAATCCATAGGTGCTCACTCAACCATGTCCTATCTTTCCTTCATTAGATGCTCCTCTTAAGAAAAAACAGCGATATGATCGTTGGCAGAAATCTAATGAAATGGCCAAGTGCTATATCCTAGCATCTATTTCAAATGTTCTACAGCATCAAATGCAGGATGTAGAACTTGCTTCGGACATTATGCATAGTCTAAAAGAGATGTTTGGTGAGCAAGGTCGTTCAGCAAGGTAAGAAACCATGAGGCAAATTTATAATACCAAAATGGCTGAAGGTACTTTAGTTAGAGAGCATTGCCTTACAATGATCTCTAATCTGAATACATTAGAGGTTTTAGGTGCCGACATTGATGGAGAATCCCAAATGGATATAATACTCCAGTCACTACAGAAATCATTCAAGGAACTCACACTGAATTATAATATGAACAAAAAGGTTTATTCATTTTCTGAATTAATGAATGAGTTGGTAGCAGCAGAAGGCATTCTTGGTACTTCTAGTGTTGAAGCCAATGTTGGTGAAGCTTCTACTTCTTAACCTAAGTCGAAAGGCAAGGGTAAGAAGAAGAAGAATAAGGGCTTCACTAAACAAGAGGGAAAACAAATTGCCTTAGGAGTTGCTGACAAAGGAACAAAGCTCAAAGGAAAGTGTTTCCATTGTGGTGAGAAAGAACATTGGAAGAGAAATTCTCCAAAGTTTAAGGCTGCCAAGAACAAGAGTATGACAACTTCCTTTCTTCTTGAAATATGTTTGGTACAGAATCTCACGGATTCTTGGTGTGTGGATTCAGGTTGTACTAATTATATCTGCAATTCTTTGCAGGGGTTTCAGGAGACTAGAAAGCTGAATGAAGGAGAATTGTTTCTTACCTTAGCGGATGGGAGTAGAGTTTCAGTTGTAGCTGTTGGTGTTGTTAATTTGTGCTTTGAGTCTAGGGTTTTAATATTGGAAGACTGTCTATTTGTACCTAATATTCGTAGGAATTTAATTTCTGCAACTTATTTAGGTAAACATTGGTATTGTATTATCCTGAAAGACAAAGTTGTAATAAAGAAGGATAAAATGTTTATCTGTTCTGGCAATATTGTAGATGGTCTTTATATTTTAACTCCTGATAAGCATGAATTATATAATTCTGAATTAGATAATAATTCACATGTGAAATCAATAAAGAGAAAGTTTCCTTCTACTAGTGAAGCATATATTTGGCACTTGCATTTAGGTCATATCAATTCAAATAGAATTCAAAGACTTATCAAAGATGGACTCTTGAGGTCCATGGACTTTGATGAATTTCCAGTTTGTGAATCTTGTTTGGAAGGTAAAATGACCAAACGACCTTTTAATGCAAAAGGTAGAAGAGCTCAAGATTTGCTAGAACTAGTACATTTAGATGTATGTGGTCCTATGTCAATCCAAGTAAGAGGTGGTTATGAGTATTTCATCACCTTTACTGATGATTACTCTAGATTTGGTTATGTGTACCTAATGAAATGGAAGTCCGAAGTTTTTGACAAGTTCAAAGAGTTTATGGCTGAAGTTGAGAATCAATTGGGTAAATGCATAAAGGCCATTCGATCTGATCAAGGTGGCGAATACCTTCTTGGTGATTTTAAGGATTACTTGACTAAAAATTGGATTATATCCCAATTGACTGCACCTGGAACTCCAAAAGAAAATGGTGTAGCAGAAAGAAGGAATAGGATTCTTTTAGATATGGTTAGATCCATGATGAGTTATTCAACTCTACCAATTTCTTTTTGGGGATATGTCTTATGTACTGCAATGTATTTTTTGAATTTAGTACCTTTGAAGTCTGTTCCTAAAACACCTGTAGAGTTGTGGAATGGGCATAAGTCTAGTATGAGACATCTCCATATTTGGGGTTGTCCAGCACATGTGTTAAAAGGAAAGTCTAACAAGTTACAGTCTAAAACAGAAGTGGTTTTCTTTGTAGGGTATCCAAAAGGAACAATTAGAGGATTATTCTACAGTCATAAGGATAATAAAGTGTTTGTTAGCACAAATACCAAATTCTTGAAAAATGACTATATGAATAATTTCACTCCTAAAAGTAGAGTTGTCTTAGCTGAAATGAATGAACCTATAGTTAAACAACCAATGGATGAAACTAGGGATGATGTGGTTGTATTGGATACACCATAAGATACTACTCATGAGATGTCTAGTACACAAGAGCCTCGTCGTAGTGGGAGAATTGTTTGACCTCCTGTGAGATTCATAGGTTTGGGAGAAACTTATGAAGCTATCTCTGAAGAGGCTGAATCGGATCCCTACACTTATGATAAAGCAATAAATGATATAGATGCACATCATTGGGTCCAAGCTATGAAATCTGAATTGGATTCTATGTATTTCAATCATGTGCGGGATCTTGTAGAGGCGCCTCACGCCATTAAACTTGTTGGTTGCAAATGGGTTTACAAGAGGAAGAGAGGGATAGATGGACAGGTTGAAACCTTTAAAGCAAGACTAGTGGCTAAAGGGTATACACAAAAAGAAGGCATTGACTATGATAAAACTTTTTTGCCAGTAGCCATGCTTAAATTTATCAAAATTCTCTTATCCATTGCTGCTCATTATGATTATGAAATTTGGCAAATGGATGTCAAGACTACATTTCTTAATGGCAATCTTGAAAAAGAAATATACATGTTACAACTAAAAGGTTTCATAGCAAATAACCAAAAGCATATGGTATGCAAGTTGAAAAGGTCCCTTTATGGACTTAAATAAGTATCTAGGTCATAGAACGTCAGATTTGATCAAGCAATCAAGTCATTTGATTTTGAACAAAATCTTGATGAACCATATGTGTACAAAAGACATCGAGACAAAGTAGTAATGTTCCTAGTACTTTATGTTGATGATATTCTACTCATTGAGAATGATGTAGGGGTAATGTCATCGGTTAAAGTTTGGTTGTCAAGCAAAATTTGATATGAAGGACTTGGGTAATGCTAACTTTATTCTAGGGATCAAGCTTTGGCGAGATTGCAAGAATAAGATGTTAGGCTTATCACAAGCTGGATATGTAGATAAAGTCCTAGAACGGTTTAGCATGCAAAACTCCAAGAAAGGATTGCTTCCTTTTAGACATGGAGTTCCTCTATCTGATGACCAAAGGCCTAAGACTCAAGAGGAATAAAATATGATGAGACAAGTTCCTTATGCTTTAACAGTGGGAAGTCTCATGTATGTCATGCTTTGTACTAGACCAGATATTTGTTATTCAATTAGCATGGTCAGCCAATATCAATCAAATCTAGAACCAAAACATTGGCAAGCTGTAAAGCATATTCTCAAGTATCTTAGGAGAACGAGAGATTATATGCTTGTTTACCAGTGTGAGGATTTAATTCCAATTGGCTATACAGATTCAGATTTTCAGTCGGATCTAGATTTCAGAAAATCCACGTCGGGATGTGTTTTCACCTTGGGAAGTGGAGCCATAAGTTGGAGGAGTATTAAGCAATCTTGTATTGCGGACTCCACCATGGAAGCCGAGTATGTTGCTGCTTATGAAGCAGCAAAGGAGGCTGTTTGGCTCAAGAAATTCCTTTCTGATCTTGGTGTTTTGAGAATTGAGCAAGTTCCTATTATATTGTTCTGCGACAATAATGGAGCGGTTGCACAATCCAAGGATCCAAGGAATTACAAGAAAGGAAAGCACATAGAGAGAAAATATCACATCATTCGAGACATTGTTGCTCGTGGAGATGTGGTTGTAGCAAAGATTGAAGGTGCAAAGAATTTAGCGGATCCATTTACCAAAGCCTTGCCCCAAAGGACTTTCGAGTCACATTTGGAGGAGATGGGAGTTAGATTAGTGCACAATAGTCTTTAGGCCAAGTGGGAGATTGTTAGGATGTGTACCCTTAAATCCTATTGTATGATGCTATGTATGATATTATGTATGACTTAATGTTGTGTTTAATAAAATTTTTTCATTATTATTTTAAATAGTGGTAACATGAATATTGAGACATTATTATATAGTCCATGAGATGCATAGTATGTGATTTATGTGAAAAGTCACAGAAGATGTAAATCACAAGTTCTTTGTAAACTCAGAATTTATAGTTCGTAGTCGGTGATAAAATTGGGCATTTCATCTGCGAAGACTATAACATATCAACTAAGATGATTTGTCTTGATCATGGAAATGAAGATTTCTAGTTGATGTGTTGATATGTTTTAAGAGTTAAAACATATTGAACAGGACCGGTGTGAGGTTTATTATTTTCCTAACGACTGTCAAATGAATAATAAACTCATGACTTATATTTGCATGAACTCTTAATCCTGAGAGAATAATAGACTTGATCATGAGTTGTAGGTTGCTTTGATATATCAGGAGTGATATCTAGAGTAACGGTCAAAACCTCAGTATGTTGGGCAACCACATTTAATGATGATGGAACATATATTCTCAAGATGGAATTCATAGTCTCTTAACGGAGATACATAATATTTCCTTGAGATAAGTTTAATGGGTTTGTTATTCAGAATGTTAGGCCTAACTACTTTAGTAAATAGTTACTAAAGTATATATTTATGAAATTTGTTATTCAGAATGTTAGGCCTAACTACTTTAGTAAATAGTTACTAAAGTATATATTTATGAAATTGGATTTCATAAATATATGATGAATAACTTAAAGGATTAAACCGGGTACTCAAGGATAAGATGTAGTAATTTACAAAGTGGCAGTCTACATTCATGACTTTGTGTTACTACGAATATTTTATGACGGGGTTGCATGTACAATAAATTCTTGGGATATAATTTATAAATAAGGCCTAGAGTGCAATTATATTTATATAGTGGTATTAAATATAATTAATGGTAACTTTGGATTTGTCAAGAGTTGACAGAAAAGCCCAAGGCCCATTGGAGCTAGTGTCTTATTGGTCCCTTTTGGTCCCACTCCAAGCCACACACTTAAGCCCAATTGGAAAGGCCCAAAAGGCCAACCCAATTAGATAATCGGTTAGACACAAAGGGAAAAACATACAGAATTTTCAATAGAGAATTTTAGAAGAACACCGTTGTGAAGTGGTGTATGAAAGTGTTAGACACTTTGACATTTTCTCCCTTTGGAACT
Organism: Castanea sativa; assembly: GCF_040712315.1. NCBI lineage: Eukaryota > Viridiplantae > Streptophyta > Magnoliopsida > Fagales > Fagaceae > Castanea > Castanea sativa. Next base: position 21,849,740 of record NC_134016.1, read on the forward strand.
GATTGAGAGACCACACATCTTGGGCGTTAGTGTAATTGGAGTGAAGATTGAAAATGTTCCCACGCGATTTTGATCTTAGTTTTTGAAATTCACCGCTCCAAGGTACACTCTCTTGTTCTTAAATTCTGAAACTTATATAGTACATGTTAGCTTATATGAATGAAGTAGATCTGTTATATTTCCGCTGCGCACATGCATATTTCCATCAGTCGCAAGAGCTGTGATCTTTATAATCTTTGACTATAGCATCAGTAATTGGCACTAATTTGCCAAGTTACCATACTTCCTAGAATCTTCTCCATTTTGTTTTTCTCTCCAGCAAAAGATTCAATGTTTGCTTTCAACTTTGCCTAGATTTGATCCTTTAAACTTTAGCAAAGGGATTGCTAAATAGTAGTTTGTGTGTGTGTATAAGTGACATTCCGAATGATTCTCTATAGAGACATCACCTTTTATAACTATTGATATACCCTGTTGTGAATTGTTGTGAAATACCAAGTTGTAAAGAATTTAGCCTCAGACATATCTAACTCTATGATCATTATTACATAAAATTTCTTTCATTTAAGTCATTGGTCACAATCAAATACAAAATACGTGTTTACTTTCCTAAGTTCTTTAAAGTTACTGCTATACAAGGAAAATATACAAGGGATTGCCTTTTCAACTTTAACTAATGTTTCTTAAATTTTGATGGATTATTTTGAAGTTTTTTCTTCACTTCTATCAATGTTCAATTGTAGTGTGCTTAATTTAGGTGCATGTTTTGAGTGTATTCATGTTGTAAATATTCTTTCCATTCCCCTTTAAAATATGTACTTTACATTCTTTTCATTCTCCTACGCCTTTCTCTTCTTTATTTCTCCCCTTCCCCTCTCTTCTCTATCCTTTTCCTTCCCCCAAACGAACCAAAAATTTCAACTAAACAAAACTCGATTAGGTCAAAAAAACTCAGCCCGATTCCCCAAAAAACTCAACCAGACACTCTACCCTTCTCCCTCTTTTAGACACACGCTCTGCCCCTACTCCTCTCACTCATCTATTTCTGCCTCCGCTCCTCCAACCTGTAAGTTTTTTTCTCTCTCTCTCAAGACAAACACAAACATAGTTTTGCAATCTCCTTTAGTTAACCCTACAAATTTTGTTTTTCTTTTTGCTAGGGCAATTTTCTTTTCATTTGTCGTTGAGATCTTCTATTGCATAGATTTAGTTTGAAATTTATTAAGGCTGAGAAACTTACAGATTTATATGCAAATTGCAAGTTTTCCATGGGATTATAATAAGATTTGTGTTAATCACACACTCTTTGTTTTTTGGGTCAGTGTTGCTAATTGATAACACTTTTAGGCAGGAAAAAAGTCATTATAGACCTGTGGTTAATGCGTAAAAAGGCCAGTTTATCTTTGCTTGATTGTTTCTTTTATTTGTTTTTTATTTTTTATTTTTTTAAATTTCTTTTGTTCATCGTTCATTAGATGATAGTGTGAAGTGGATCTTAAGTGGGTTTCGTTCTGTTTAAGCCATAGTTTTCTTGGGAAAGTCATTTTTCCATGGGCTTTGTCAGTTTTGAGTAGATAAGCTTTGTTGTATTCGATGCCCATTTTCATCAATTCAAGGGTAGCACCGTAGTAGTGATAAGTATTTGTTAGTTTTCTACTTTAGTCTTTTTTTCTTTTTTTTTTGCTGCATCATTATTGGCAATTTATTTCTGGGAAGAATCTGAAACTGGATTATTTGTGTTTTAGATTAAGATATCAAATGCTTATAAAAAAAAACTTGGTGAATAGTTAAGTAGCTTGAGAAGTTGAGGAAAGAGAAGAGCCTAAGAAAAGGAGGAAATAGATTCTTGAAAAGCATTTATAAAGCTTCAAGATATAAGTGTCAATGACTAATTTTTTTGTAATAATTATTAAACCAAATGTAATAGCACATTCTGATGATTGTAATATATTGATTTAAAATATTTGTTTGTTTCTCATTTATAAAAATTGTATATATAAAATTTTATTTGTTTCTCATTTATAAGGATCTTATATATAAAATTTTGAAGGTTTTTCATGAGAAATGTTTAAACTACAATTTTCATCTTATATTAGAGCCAATTCAACTTTCAAATAGTTGAAATTTAGAGAAATTTTTAAACTTAACATGTTAAAATACAATTTAAAAGTTTTCCGTGCATTGCACGGGTTAGTGACTAGTTTGATTATAGTTGCTAAAACCATCCATAAAAGAAAACATAGCTTGCCCAACAGCCGAATCAATCAACATGTCCATGTTTGGAAGTGGAAACTCATCTTTTGGGCACGCTTTATTGAGATTTCAAAAGTCAATGTAGCACCTTATTTGCCCATTCTTTTTCTTGACAAGTACTATGTTTGACAGCCACTTTTGATGCTCAATAGGTCTAATGAAGCCAGCTATAAGGAGTTTCTGCACTTCCTTGATAATTTAAGCTTCAATATCTGGATGAAAGGTTCACATGGGTTGTACTACCGATTTCACGACTGGTTTGACATTAAGAGCATGCCCCACAAATTGGAATCCAAGCCAGGCATTTCATCATATTCCCAAGAAAAGACATCAGCATATTCCTTCAAAAGTGCAATGAGTTGGGTTTTCTCCAGCTGTGTTAGGTTTGCATTAATTGAGGTTGTTCGCTGAACATTAGGATCACCACTAAGATTGATGGTTTCTAGCTCTATATCAGCCAGTAATGACAGATTAGGCGTCAGCGGTGGTTCTTCACATGGTTTAGCAATGTTGTCAGGAGAATGCTCCATTGGAGATGTTGTTTCTTGAGCGCAGCAACAAGTTGGTGTTGTATTGGTTTCATTCAGTCCAAGAACTTTCTGTTTAAGATAGCTAGGCCCTGTGTACCATCATAATCGATAGCTAAGATGTCCATCTGGGAGTTGGACTTGCACACACCTTAGTTGTGACCCATTGCTAGATGCTTCCTTACACTCTCTCTTCTTTTTCTTTTGATCAAGGATCCCCCTCAAATATACCTAAGGTTCTTTCTCAATGACCTCCCAATCAGGCAACGGGGTTCTAGTAGGTTTTGATGTGGCATTTTCCCCACATGGTGAACTCATCATAAAAATCTACCTCAAAGTGGTGGGCTTTAGACAAGTCAAATGGAGTAGCATTGGCCAAGATACGTATGGGCTTGCTGTTAAACCTTCCTTTAACACATTGGTGATATGTGGACAGGACCAACTTGTGTCTATGGAGCCAAGGTCACCCAAGCAAGGCATGGTATGACACCGCTAAATCAATTACATGAAACCTTGCAAGTGCCACTATAGGTCCCACTTTAAGGACAAGTTGTATGGTCCCAATGGTATGCTCTTGCATTCCAGCAAAACCAGCAACTTCTATAGGGGTGCCGGTGACTCGACTAAGTGAAATTTTAGCTGCTTTGAGCGTGCTAGTTGGGATAAGATTTAAGGATGCACCGTTATCAACTAGTGCTCTCTATATATGGACATCAATGATTTGAGCAGCTACATATAAGGGTCTACTATGGTCAAGGTGTTGCACTTCCATGCCTTCATCGGTGAAGTTGATAGCATTAGTAGTTTCTATAAAGGCTCTGCTGGTATGGGCTTCAGTGGTAAGGCAGTATGTGCCAAGTTCAGAAGTAATGGACACTAGTGCTTCAGTTGCTACCTTCCTTGCTGCTTCATTGAACCCCAGCTGATTGAACAGGGAACGAAAGTATGGGTTTCTCTGAAGTGTTGAAACAATTGTAGGAGGCAGTCCACCACTGTCACTTACATTATCCTTGATATTTCCTGCATGAATTACTACTGCCGCTGTAGCCTTCCCTTTGTTATGCTGTGGCAACAAATTCTGCTAGAACTCCTATTTTTTATAAAACATCCTATAGAGAGCCCTGCAATCTCTTGTTTTTTGATCCACATACTGGTGATAATGACAATAATAAGGACTTTGCCTATCTTCCTTAGTCAGCTCTCGGCTGGGCTTAATGACTATAAGGACTCTATCAGCTATCCACTTCTTAACGATCACTTTGATTTCTTCGTCAGTACATGGAATGGGCCTAGCTCCTATTGTTCTGTGCCATCCTCTCTTTTGTGCTTTACCCTTGCTGCCAATTCACCACTAGAGACGGCAAGAGATTGAGGAGGGCTTCTTTTTTCGACTCTAGGCTTGTCAGCGATAAATGGCTTGACCGATAGGGCTGTTTTGCTAGCTTTTTGGAGTAATTGGGCAAATTGATGAATATCAAGATTCTCCAAGTGTGCTCAATATTCATGGAACAAATTTCCAATACAAATTTCCACTAGCTTTTGTTCTTTGTATTGCCCATAACAGTTAAGGGCAGTATCACTAAATCACTGGATAAAGTCAAGAAGTCCTTCGAAGGATTTGGCTTTGTGTTATGAAGGGTGATGATGGTGGCCTTCTCCTCCCCATGGAAATACTTTATATAGAAACTCTCCACCACATCCTCCCATGTAGGAATGGAATTAGGTTGAAGAGTAAAGTACTATGTGTAAGCATGATTAATGAGGGATTTTTAGAACTCCCTTAGACAAAGCTCCTCATCTCCTGCATATGGACCCATGGAATCCATAAATTTGCTAAAATGCTCCATTGCATTCCCCTTTCTCCCATCGTAAAGGGCAGAGGTAGGTGTTTCACACTTCTCTAGATATGGTTTGCTAAGCAACTCTGCTGGATATGGGGTTTATGAACATAATGCCTAGGGTCCTTCCGCTGCCTACTGCTTTCTCTCTCCAGCAAAGAAGTGAGATCTAATAAAGTAACAAACTACTAGGCAGGGTGTTTTGCTTGCCAAATTGATGATTTCCAGTCGCTGACCCTTTCTCTTGCTGTATACAAGGGTCTAGTACTCCGGGTGGTGGATAGACACCTTGACCTTGAGCCTCCATTAGAACTCTGACAAATTCAACTAGTTCAAACTGAGCTTGTTGCATTCCTTGTAGCATTTCAAGGAGAAAAGAGAATCACTGATCAGAATTCTCTTGGTTGACTTTAGGCTGTTAGGATTAGTGCCCTTAAATCCTATTGTATGATGCTATGCATGACATTATGTATGACTTAATGTTGTATTAATAAAGTTGTTTTTATTATAACCTAAAATAATGGTAACATGAATATTGAAAAATATCATATAGTCCATGAAATGCATAGTATGTGATTTGTGTGAAAAGTCACAGAAGATATAAATCACAAGTTCTTTGTAAACTCAGAATTGTAGTTCGTAGTCGGTGATGAAATTGGACATTTCATCTGCAAAGACTATAACATATCAACTAAGATGATTTGTCTTGATCATGGAAATGGAGATTTCTAGTTGATGTGTTGATATGTTTTAAGAGTTAAAACATATTGAACAGGACCGGTGTGAGATTTATTATTTTTCTAACGACTGTCAAATGAATAATAAACTCACGACTTATATTTGCATGAACTCTTAATCCTGAGAGAATAATGGACCTGATCATGATGTGTAGGTTGCTTTGATATATCAGAGTGAGATCTAAAGTTACGGTCAAAATCTCAGTATGTTGGACAACCATATTTAGTGTTGATGGAACATATATTCTCAAGATGGAATTCATAGTCTCTTAACGGAGATACAAAATATTCCCTAGAGATAAGTTTAATGGGTTTGTTATTCAGAATATTAGGCTTAACTACTTTAGTAAATAGTTACTAGAGTATATATTTATGAAATTGGATTTCATAAATATATGACAAATAGCTTAAAGGATTAAATCGGGTACTCAAGGATTAAGATGTAGTAATTTACAAAGTGGCAGTCTATATTTATGACTTTGTGTTATTACGAATATTTTATGAAGGGGTTGTATGTACAATAAAGTCTTGGGATATAATTTATTAATAAGGCCTAGAGTGCAATTATATTTATATAGTGGTATTAAATATAATTAATGGTAACTTCGGACTTGTCAAGAGTTGATAGAAAAGTCCAAGGCCCATTGGAGCTAGTGTCTTATTGGTCCCTTTTGGTCCCACTCCAAGCCACATACTAAATCCCAATTGGAAAGGCCCTAAAGACTAGCCCAATTAGATAATCAGTTATAAGGAGAGAAACATACAGAATTTTAAAAAGAAGAACATGAAATGGTGTGTATGTGAGGTTTGGACACTCACTAATTCTCTCTTGAACAAATTCATATAACTGATTGAGAGACCACACTTCTTGGGCGTTAGTGGAATTGGAGTTTAGATTAAAAATGTTCCCAAGTTCTTCTGATCTTTGTTTTGAAATTCATCGCTTCAAGGTACGCTCTCTTATTCTTAAATTCTGAAACTTAGATAGTGCATGTTATCAATAGCGAATGAAGTAGATCCGTTAATTTTCCGCTGCGTATGTTTTGTATGCGATACAAACATGTATTTATCCATCAAATGGTATCAAAGCGGCCCTCATTTTCGTATCAGTATAACATGCTTTGTGAGTTTTGGAATTAGTGACAATAGTTTCATGTTGTTAGAAATTAGTTTTCTGCATGGTTGTTGAAATTATTGTTTGATAAAAACTGATATTGATGTTATGATGTTGTTTAAATTTGAGTTTAAGTATGTTTAATTGAACTTTAAGGCTATAGCATCAATGAAATTCAGTTTTGATATCAATCTCTGTTCATTATGTTCATATGATGGTTGTTTTGTTCATAAAAATGTTTAAAAACTATCTTAGAAAATTTTTGGAAAATTCAAAATTCGCGAAGCTCGATCGATCGAGAATCTGTCAAGCATCGATCGAGCTAGAAGAAGTTTTCTCGACCGATCGAGGATCTGTCGAGCATCGATTAAGCTTTGCGGAATTTTTCTCGATCAATCGAGCATCTGTCGATCATCGATCGAGCTGGCAGAATTTTTCTCGATCAATCAAGGACTCTAGATTCAGAATTTTCTCTAAGTGTTTTTTACATATATAAAGAGCAAGGCTATGTGTAATTTGTTTATGCATGTTTTAAATTAAAAACCTTTATTTTAAAACATCTAGTGGGAGAGAGATACAAGGGTTGGATCTCACAGCCTCCATTGTTGGTTCATAGTAGTGTGAAATACATACTTTGTCTTTGCCTCGAGCTTAGCATTCCAGGCAGTCCTTGTGTGTCTTGGTCAAAGGGGTCTAGGGTACTTTCTGCTACTACTACACCAATATGAGGGGAAATTTCCATTATTACAAACACATTATATCCTTCAATAGAAAAGCAAAAAGTAAAGATCAATGGCTCCATGGTGAGAAGAAAGGGGTTATTTGGCATGGTGTGAAGGGAGTGAGAGATTCCAGCTCAGTGTAGCAGAGATTGATCCAAGATTCTTGTGGCATATGAATGTGGGGTATTAGTGGGGTAGTAAAAGCTATTTTAGTGAGTGGGTGTGTAAGCTTGTAATGGTATGTTAGAAATAATGCTAAAACTAAGTCTTTAATGGGAAAAGGGTTGTTTATGACTGATTATGAAGTATTTATAAACTTAGGGAAAGGGAATGTTTGATGCTAAGTGAGTGTGGGCTAAGATGGATGATTTATGAGCTGGGAAGAGCTAATCTACAAGCTAAAATATGTCAAAGTAACAAGAATAACAAAATTTTCAGAGGGGTTGGTGTGTGTTTATGGGACTGATGTGATTACCCTTTTCCAGTGAATCTTAGGGGGGGTGGGTAGCAAAAATCCAAAAATGTAGGGCTGGTTGGGAGGCAGAATGGCAAATTGTTCGTCCTAGGATTTGGCTATAAATGGTTGATCTTCTTTTCGGGTTGCCTTGCTTCTTTGGGCAATATGACACATGGGTGAATATTTGGAAAATCTTGCTTTAAATGCTAAGATTTCTGAGGCTGTATTCAACCAATAGGATTAATGCAGGTGTTAAGGAAGGACCTTGGTGCTACGACTGAGATTTGGACCCTAGAAAGTAGGATTCAACACCCCAAGCCAGGTATCAAATTCTGAGCCCACTTCAGAGGGTTCCAATAGAGATCCCTTTATGCCCTCTAAACCACATTTTCCCAAATTTTCCCCTTTAGGATTCATGGGCTTGGCATGTGAACCAATTCTTGAACGTTTTTAACATTTATACCATTGATTTGTTGAGGTTTGAGTAACTTCGTTATGGCTTCCTTCCTCTAAAGATAGAGCTTTGAGAACAAAGATGAAATCCCATTACCCATTAGACATTAGCTGGTAGTTCAACCTTTAGGCATTGTTCACATCAGGGAGAGAGTGGCAGAAAGTTGATGGGATAGCCCTTAGTTCATTCTTAGAGATTTGGTTCTTTTACGGAGGTCTCCAGCTAGTTCTCTAGTTTAGTCCTCTATCTTTGCTAGGATTTGTGGATTGGGCTTGCTCACGTGGGTTGGACCCTTTGGCTGGGCTATGCTTATCCCCTTTTCATTTGGGCTTATTCTCCTTTTATAACACATTCGGACCTACAAAATGGACATCAATGACACATATTGCCATGGGTTTTCATCCCTCATGGACTCTTATTGTTAGTGGATATTTTGAGTTTTGATAGATATTTGTAATGGATCTTTAGGTAATGAGTTGTAATCTTTAAAATAATAGCATAATCTTAATTACATAAAAATGTTTTTGTAAATAATATTTACTATTTTTGAAATGATGAATTCCATATCATAAGTAATGTTTATGGTTCCCAATAATCATGTCGAAATTTAAATGGTGAGCCTGTAGGACAAATAATTATCATAAAATTATGAATAATGACCATAGAATAATCATAATTTCCCATGAATTTGGAAATATACAAGCATTCAAACTTTTTCAAAACAATTATGGTTATGGGCATAGGTAATTTAATTATATGGTATTTCCCAAGTATTAACAATATTGGGTTTTTCATTAAATAGTATTAATATGAGTTGGGCTTTTTGATATTGCAAGTGAGAACTGGGCTTTTTAATATTGCTAGGCTTTTAATGTTGCCAATGAGAATTGGGCTTTTTGATATTACCAATTAGAACTGGGCTTTTTGATATTGCAAGTGAGAACTAGGCTTTTAATGTTGCAATGAGAATTGAGTTTTTTGATATTGCCATTTGAGGACACAAGGGGTCTTGGAATCACCACTTAGTTTTTGCAATGGTCTAAGAACCATATATATAGCATCCTTTCGAGGAAGGACCTTTGATCTTACTGCCAGAGTATGGGTTTGGAGTTTAGGTATGCTCTTGGGAATGTGTTAGGCACCCAAGATCACCCAACCCTAAGGTTGGCCTCCCATCATTGTGTCTTATACCTTAACCTTATTAAAAACAGTTCCCACACTTGTATTCTAAACTCACACACACACACACACACACACACTAACATGTATCTAACATACAATCATGGCATCTTTATCCCAAAACAAACATACTTATCTATCCATAAAGCAAAAAGAAGCCAAACCCAAACACAAATGAGAAATTCTAGCATTCATCTAACATGTGAACACCATATCATTCATCTAAACAAGGCAGTAACTCAAACATGGCAGCAAGCATATTGGCAAACACAAAATCATATGAGGTTTACAATTGGACATAAAACAAGCATTCAAACAGCATACATCATCAAATGCATGTTCATACCTATGCATAGCTTACTTTTACTTACCTTTCAACAACACAACACCTATGGCATCATGAATGGGCATATGAATGCACGTTCATGGCATCAAAGCAAGGAACAAACATAAAACCCTAACCTAAGCATGTTGAAAATAAACAAGCATATAAGACAGAGACTCATATATGCATAAACATAAGAAAATGGTTTAAACAAAAGCAAAACATTTGAAACAAGCAAACCAAACAACACAAGAAATCTAAATTAGGGTTTCTAGGCAAGTGCCTGCTTACGCGGTTAGAGCCCTACATACGCAGGGTTTAACCTACGTATGCATGCTCATGACATGCACGCATGGTGATTGTTCAAAACCCTAGCCTAGAAACACGAAACTAAAAACAGAGCATAAAAGAAAACCCTAATTCTAACAAACTAGCATGCTTATAAACATCAAACAAGCATAAAACTAAACTAAACAAACATGTAAGAACGTAAACTAAACAAGAAAAAAAATGAAAAGAAAGACAGAAAATAAAACGAAAGGGTTGAAGCTTGATACCTCAAAAAAGAGCTCCCAAGCTTTGATTTTGGCCGTTCCCCTTAGTCAAATCTGACATAGTTAATAAACACATGATTATTAATCTTAAACTAAAAGGATTGGGGCCAGAAAGGTCCCGATCAAATAAAATTCATTTGAGGGTGTTTTCTGAAAAACTCCCTTTTTTAGTCACTATTTTCTAATGAAATTTAGGTTTTTCCCATGGGATTTCTATGTGTTTCAAAAATGTAACATGTAAGGCCTTTTATAGTGGAAAAAATGGTTTTCGAGTGGCTCCCAAACAATGTGGGATTCAATCCAAATCTTAGCCATTATTGCAGAAAACTTGTCTTTTTCATGTTTCTAAAACCTTAGCTGCGTATGCAGGAATGTGCCTGCATACGCATGCTTTGGCTCATGTATGCAAGCTGTCAGGAATGTGCCTGCATACGCATGCTTTGGCTCATGTACGCAAGCTGTTGCCCATGACCACGTACGTGGGTCGAGGGCTACTTTGGTAATTTTATTTTCAAAATAAATTTTTGCTTATTTAAAAGGTTATATTTTCCATCTTGACACTCCTTAAGTCAATTTGAAATCTGATTGGGCTCTAAACTGGCCTTGGACCTTAAAGTTTGAGCAACATTGGGGAACAGGTACCCGAGTCGTAAGGGGGTACAAAATGCGGTGTCTACAGATGCCTCTCTTTTGATTCATGAGCTTCGCTAACAAAATCAAAAGAATAAGAGATAAAACATTTTGTTCCATCGTACTGCTCAGGCCCAACCCATGCACAAGACACACATCACACATACATAGGGCGAGCTACAACTTCAAAGAGTTGTGTGAGATTTGTATGTCTGAAGTCTCACCTTTATTGCTTAGGAGACAAGCAATGACAGACTCACTATCCTAGAATCTGTTACTTGCAAGCAAACGATGAGTGACTCACTACCCTAGAGTCACTTAAAAAGAAAAAAAAGAACAAATAAAGGCACTCTTTTGATGGAAAAATAGATGTTTGTATCACATATAATAAATACGCAGCAGAAAATTAAAGGATCTACTTCATTCGCAATTCATAACATGTACTATGTAGATTTCAGAATATAAGAACAAGAGAGCATACCTTGGAGCAGTGAAATTCAAAACCAAAGATTGAAATACTCGGGAACACTTTTAATCTTCACTCCAATTCCACTAACGCCCAAGAAGTGTGGTCTCTCAATCAGTTTTCAAGGGAGAATGTTAGACTGTCTCACTCTCACATACACACCATTTCAAAATGATGTCTCTCTTTTCATACATAAAATTATGTATGTTTCTCTCCTTATAACTGATTATCAAATTGGGCTAGCCTTTTGGGCCTTTCCAATTGGGCTTTAGTATGTGGCTTGGAGTAGGACCAAAAAGGACTAATAAGACACTAGCTCCAATGGGCCTTGGACGTTTCTGTCAACTCTTGACAAGTCCAAAGTTACTATTAATTATATTTAATACCACTATATAAATATAATTTCACTCTAAGCCTTATTTATAAATTATATCTTAAGACTTTATTATACATGCAACCCTTCATAAAATATTCGTAGTAATACAAAGTCATGAATGTAGACTGCCACTTTGTAAATTACTGCATCTTATCCTTGAGTACCCGGTTTAATCCTTTAAAGTTAGTCAACATATATTTATGAAATCCAATTTTATAAATATATACTTTAGTAACTTCTTACCAAAGTGGTTAGGCCTAACTCTCTGAATAACTGAACCCATTAAACTTATTTCAAATGAATATTTTATATCTCCGTTAAGAGACTATGAACTTCATCTTAAGAATATATGTTCCATCAACACTAAATGTGGCTGTCCAACATACTGAGATTTTGACCGTTAGGATAGATCTCACTCCTGATATATCAAAGCAACCTACACTTCAGGATTAGGTACATTATACTCTCAAGATTAAGAGTTCATGTAAATAGAAGTCGTGAGATTTATTATTCATTTGACAGTCGTCAGGAGAATACTAAATCTCACAGCGGTCCAGTTCAAAATGTCTTAACTCTTAAAACATATCAATACATCAATTAGAAGTCTCCACTTCCATGATCAAGACAAATCATCTTAGTTGATATGTTATAGTCTTTGCAGATGAAATGCCCAATTTCATCACCGACTACGAACCAAATTTTGAGTTTACAAAGAACTTGTGATTTATATCTTCTGTAACTTTCACATAAATCACATACTATGCATCTCATGGACTACATGATAATGTCTCATATTCATGTTACCATTATTTTAGATTATAATAAAACAAATTTATCAATTACAATATTAAGTCATACATCATGTCATACATAATATCATACATAACATCATATAATAGGATTTAAGGGCACTAATCCTAACATCTTTGAGCTAACCCAACAAACAACAAAAGGATATAGTCTTTGTGGTGTCCACCTAGGGCTCTTGCCTCAAACTTCTCCAAATGACGTGCTCCTCTTGTCTTCTTCACTTCTTTCTCTACCTTTTCTAGTGAGGCTTTTGCCTTGAGTTGACCTTGGTCTCTTTCTCTATCTCTGTCGCTACCTTTTTCTACCGTGCCTGCATGTTCATGTTCAATTCCCGGAGGATATGTGCACGAGTAGTCTTAATAGTTGGATCCACTGGTGTAGACACTCGATTTTGCACTCATGATTTAATCAAGAAAGATGACTGGAATACCATCCGTGTACCCAAAAAATCATGATTGTATTACATGAATCAATTTGTTCTTGCATTACATGCATCAAGTTATTCATTGCATATCATAAAAATGATCTTGAGATTCTTACAATTGTAACCGTGTGTTCGGTTTCCAAATCGAACCATCGGATCGAAAGATATCACATGATCAAGTTTGCACGGTCAACATGCATTGTGTTTAGGAAGAGTCGACCACGCATGATTAATTTAAATTAATTCTAATTGGTTAAACAATTAAAATTAATTAAATAATTTTGTGATTGGTTGATAATTAGTCTCTAAAATAGGATTGCATGCATAGGAATAAAAGGGATGATTGGATAGCAATAAAATTATGGATAATCTAAATTTTATGAAGATTTATTTTAAGGGATTTATCTACAAGATAATTGTTCAAGATAATTGTTCTTAAAAAGTCTAAATTATCCAGAAAAGAGATTAAAAAAAATCATAGACTAAGGATGAAAACATGTCTAGATACAAAGACCGAATCAAAAAAAACCTAGAAAGAGAGTCCAAAACGCACCCGAACACAAAAGTGCGTTCAGCGTCCAAAGCACCATTCGGAACTTTTGGAGTGCCAAACGGCACTTTAAAAGTGTCAAATTAAAAGTGCCAAATTGGCCTCTTTTGGGCTTTGGCCCAACGCTCTTCGAGTGACTATAAGGTACACCCTTTTCGATCTTTTCGCAAAAGGATAAATCCCGATTCGCGTTTTCTAGCCTCGATAAATAGGGATTGTGTTAGGATGTGTGCCCTTAAATTCTATTGTATAATGCTATGTATGACTTAATCTTGTGTTTAATAAAGTTGTTTTATTATTATCTAAAATAATGGTAACATGAATATTGGGACATTATCATATAGTCCATGAGATGCATAGTATGTGATTTATGTGAAAAGTCACAGAAGATATAAATCACAAGTTCTTTGTAAATTCAGAATTATAGTTTGTAGTCAGTGATGAAATTGGACATTTCATCTGCGAAGACTATAACATATCAACTAAGATGATTTGTCTTGATCATGGAAATGAAGATTTCTAATTAGTATGTTGATATGTTTTAAAAGTTAAAACATATTGAACTGGACCGCTGTGAGTAGGGGTGTGCAAAAAACCGAGGAACCGAATGAACCGATCGAAACCAACCGAACCGAGTCTAAAATTTCGGTTCGGTTTAGGTGCGGTTTGGTTTCGGTTTTATTTTTTAAAAACCGAAATTTTCGGTTTTGGTTTTGGTGCTGGATTTTTTAAAACCAAAACCAACCGAACCGACTGAAATATATATATATATATTTTTATGTATCTCTTACACGTAACTGGTCAGTGGCTTAGTGGTGTGCTCTTTGTGGTTTGGCTTCTTGATCCTAGGTTCGAGCCTTCGCATGGGAGGTGAGTATTTTTTGCTATTTAGTTTTTTAAAACCCTAGTAGTAGCATAAATACGAAAATACCCCTGTTGGCTTTCCCTTCTCTTTTCTTCAGACGCCCCCTTCCCTCTTCCTCATTTTTTTTCTCTCAATTTTTTCTCTCTTTTCTTTTCTTTTTGTTCTCTGAGTCCCATGGACCATGGCCATGCTTTTCTCTCACATACCTCTGTTCTTTCTTCAATGCAAATTGAAAAATCACTACAGAGACTTGGTGGTAGGCTCAAGCATGGTGGTAGGCTCCTGCTATGGTGCAGCAATGGTAAAGTTCTGTCTAGATCCTTTTGTTAATTCAAAATATTTTCAATTTTTTGTCGGAATCTGTGTGTAATACTGTAAATTGTTGAACAAATATTCTTGGAAGTTTTTCTTTCTCTGTGATTCTGATTTTTTCAACAGCTCTCTCTCTGTTGCTCTATTTCTTTGTTTTTTATATGTGATTAAATTTAGGGATTTGAAAATCTCCATAACCCTCTCTTTGAAAAACCGAAAACCGACCGAAACCGACTGAAACCAATATACACCGAAACCGATTGATTTCCAGCCATTTCGGTCGGTTTCGGTTGAGAATTTCACAAACCGAATATTTCGGTTTCGGTTGGCCATACCCATACAAACCGACCGAAACCGAACTGAGCACACCCCTAGCTGTGAGATTTATTATTCTCCTAACGACTGTTAAATGTATAATAAACTCACGACTTATATTTACATGAACTCTTAATCCTGAGAGAATAATGGACCTGATCTTGAAGTGTAGGTTGCTTTGATATATCAGGAGTGGGATCTAAAGTTACAATCAAAACCTCAGTATGTTGGACAACCACATTTAGTGTTGATAGAACATATATTCTCAAGATGGAATTCATAGTCTTTTAACAGAGATACAAAATATTCCCTTGAGATAAGTTTAATGGGTTTGTTATTTAGAGAGTTAGGCTTAACTACTTTGGTAAGAAGTTATTAAAGTATATATTTATGAAATTTGATTTCATAAATATATAATAAATAACTTAAAGGATTAAACCGGGTACTCAAGGAATTAAAATGTAGTAATCTACAAAGTGGCAGTCTTCTTTCATAACTTTGTATTACTACGAATATTTTATGAAAGGGTTGCATGTACAGTAAAGTCTTGGGATATAATTTATAAATAAGGCCTAGAGTGCAATTATATTTATATAGTGGTATTAAATATAATTAATGATAACTTTGGACTTGTCAAGAGTTGACAGAAAAACTCAAAGCCCATTGGAGCTAGTGTCTTATTGGTCCCTTTTTGGTCCTACTCCAAGCCACACACTTAAGCCTAATTGGAAAGGCCCAAAGAGCCAACCCAATTAGATAATTAGTTAGAAACAAAGGAGAAACATACAGAATTTTTAATTAGAAGAAATATAACACTATTGTGAAGTGGTGTGTAAGAAGTGTTAGACACTTTGACATTCTCCCTTTGAATACTGATTGAGAGACCACACATCTTGGGCATTAGTGAAATTGGAGTGAAGATTGAAAGTGTTTCCAAGTACTTCTGATCTTCGGTTTTGAAATTCACCGCTCTAAAGTATACTCTCTTGTTCTCAAATTCTGAAACTTACATAGTACATGTTAACTTTTATGAATGAAGTAGATTCGTTATTTTTCTGCTGCGTACATGCATATTTCCATCAGATTGGATCTCATAATTCAAGGAATTTTTTTGGGTGCTTTGAGAGGCATACTGTTAGGATTAGTGCCCTTAAATCCTATTGTATGATGCTATGTATGATATTATGTATGACATTGTGTATGACTTAATATTGTTATTAATAAAGTTGTTTTATTATTATCCAAAATAATGGTAACATGAATATTGGGACATTATCATATAGTCTATGAGATGCATAATATGTGGTTTATGTGATTTAGTCATAGAAGATATAAGTCACAAGTTCTTTGTAAACTCAGAATTTATAATTCATAGTCGGTGATGAAATTGGGCATTTCATCTACGAAGACTATAACGTATCAACTAAGATGATTTGTCTTGATCATGGAAGTGGAGACTTCTAGTTGATATGTTAATATGTTTTAAGAGTTAAGAAATATTGAACTGGACCGCTATGAGATTTATTATTCTCCTAACAACTGTCAAATGAATAATAAATCTCACGACTTCTATTTGCATGAACTCTTAATCCTGAGAGAATAATGGACATAATCATGACGTGTAGGTTGCTTTGATATATCAGGAGTGAGATCTAAAGTAACGGTCAAAACCTCAGTACGTTGGGCAGCCACATTTAGTGTTGATGGAACATATATTCACAAGATAGAATTCATAATCTCTTAACGGAGATATAAAATATTTTCTTGAGATAAGTTTAATGGGTTCAGTTATTCAGAGAGTTAGGCCTAACCACTTTGGTAAGAAATTACTAAAGTATATATTTATGAAATTGGATTTCATAAATATATAATGAATAACTTTAAAGGATTAAACCGGGAACTCAAGGATAAGATGTAGTAATTTACAAAGTGGCAATCTACATTCATGATTTTGTGTTATTACATAATCTCTTTACGGAGATATAAAATATTTCCTTGAGATAAGTTTAATGGGTTCAGTTATTCAGAGAGTTAGGCCTAACCACTTTGGTAAGAAACTACTAAAGTATATATTTATGAAATTGGATTTCATAAATATATAATGAATAACTTTAAAGGATTAAAATGGGTACTCAAGGATAAGATGTAATAATTTACAAAGTGGCAGTCTACATTCATGATTTTGTGTTACTACGAATATTTTATGAAGGGGTTGCATGTATAATAAAGTCTTGAGATATAATTTATTAATAAGGCCTAGAGTGCAATTATATTTATATAGTGGTATTAAATATAATTAATGGTAACTTTGGACTTATCAAGAGTTAACTGAAAAGCCCAAGACCCATTGGAGCTAGTGTCTTATTAGTCCCTTTTGGTCCCACTCCAAGTTACACACTAAAACTCAATTGGAAAGGCCCAATAGGCCAGCCTAATTAGATAATCAGTTAGTTATAAAGGAAGAAACATATAGAATTTTTTAGTAGAAAAAGAATAATAGAGAGACATCATTGTGAAATGGTGTGTATGCGTGAGTAAAACCACTCGATAATTCTCCCTTGGAAATTGATTGAGAGACCACACTTCTTGGGCGTAAAGTAGAATTGGAGTGAAGATTAAAATTGTTCTCAAGTGGTTCTAATCTTTGTTTTGAATTTCTCCACACCAAGGTACGCTATCTTGTTCTTAAATTCTGAAATTACCATAGTGCATATTATCAATCATGAATGAAATAGATCCTTATTTGTTGCTTCCGCTGTGTGTTTTGTATGAGATACAAAACCAGTTTTTTCAACACATAGATTTTTAGACTCTCTAAGGGCTTATATTTGCTGATCCTTTCTGATTCTTGCTACCAAAATTAGAGTTTTAGGTTTCAAAGATAATTGAATAAATTTATTTGAACCATAAAACATCCTCTCGAGAACAAGGAGTGCTCATGCAAGAGGTTATTTTCAATCACTCTATTCTCTTTTATGCTTCTTGTTTATGATTATGCATGTCTTCTTTTATTTGTAATATGAATGTTAACCATTTCTTAAATGATCTTGCTTGGTTATATTCTCTTTCTTAATTTCAATAATTTGCATATAACCAATTATTTTTCTTAATGAAAAACAGATCTGCATCTTTCTTAAATGTAGATCTGAATTTTTCTTAATCAAAAATGGATCTACATCTTTCTTAAATGTAGATCTGAATTTTTCTTAATCAAAAAATAGATTTGCATCTTTCTTAGATGTATATCTCAATTTTTCTTAAATTAAAAACTGATTTGTATCTTTCTTAGATACAAATCTGATTCTTTTTTAACATATGCAAATTTTCAAACAAAGAAAAAGATTATACATGATTGTGTTTGTTAGAACCATTTTTTTATTTCACAAAAATAGATTTGAATTTTTTAACAAACCAAAAGACTTTTTTTATTAAATGAAAATATATCTGAATTTTCTTTTCAAATACCATGTTTTTATACATACAAAAACAGATCTGGCATTTTTTTACAAACTAAAATCCATTTTTTTTTTATCAAAAACAGATCTAAATTTTAACAAAGAAGAGGATGCATTCATAAATAAACTTATGTGATTTAGTTTTTCAAGTGTATAAACAACATGTCATTCATAGCATGCATAAATGGTGCATTAGTCACAAGAGTCTAGAAAACTAGACTTTGTCTGAGCGAAATGGGTGCCTAACACCTTCCCATTCCGTAACCTATCCTCCAAATCTAGTTCTTTTGGATAGGTAGATCTAATCCTTGTCTTCTATTTTTTTTTTTTTTTGGTAGACTGTAACTAGGACAAAAACCTATGTATCTTTGGTTGTTTGTAACTAGGACCCAAAGCCATGTAATTTTCAATTTATCAAACATGTATTCTTTTTTATTCAATCAATGATAAAAGAACAATTCAGTCATATATTTTATATTTATTTTATATTATTTTTTTGTAAAAAAATAAGTGGCGACTCCACACCACTTACCCAAAAGAGAGGTGCCCTAAAAAGCACTCCAAAAATCTCTCTTTTTTTAGAGGCACTTTCGATGTCTCTCACAACTAGGGATGGTAACTTGCTGAGGAGTAGGTGTGTGTAAGGTTAAATTTATTCGACCATTTGTTGGCTTTATTCCGTGCCAAATTTGCTTGTATTTCAGTAATTAGATACCCTGTATATAGGTGGGAATTATGTAAGGGTTGTGTGTGAGAGAGTGTGAAGAATTTAAGTGTGTGTGCATTCAAAAGCATTCTCGCGACTGGATCTTGTGAGTGGCTTGCGATTGGTGACTCACCAAAATTCCACAAGTGTGAAGCATGCAGGAAGCTAAAGGGTCATGATATCTGGAGCACTATGGGATAAAAAGTACAGTCTGGACAGGCAGTTATTTCGCTACTGAAACTAATGACTAGTCCCAGTCACGAGTTAATCGCCAGAACGCCCTGTTATGCAGAAAAATGAATTTTCGCATTCCTTCTCATACCCTACTATAAATGCCCTTATACTCACAAAATGTAGAGAGCTTCCAGAGAGAATTTTAAGAGAGAAACCCTAGAGACAAACAAGATTTACTCATCCACAATCTTACACCTTTGAATCTCAAATTCTTCTACTCTCACCCTCTTCATTGACATATCATTAAGAGGTTCATTAGTCAAATCCTTATCTCACCATACCTATATTTGTGAGGAGGTTATTTGGCATTTTGAAAGCAATTCAGAGAGGACCAATTTATTTGGTTGATGTAATGGGCTAATTGCAGGATCTGGAAAGCTAAAGAAGACACAGTTACACTTAAACTTGTTGGAGCAAGAAGCTTGGAGGGCTTAGGTGCATTGGGTATGTTAGGCTTGGAGGGTCTATTGCTATTCGTGTATCCCAACTTTATTCTTTAGTGGACCATTTCACCGCTTGGAAGACAGCAGAAAGGTTTTTCACCGAGTTTTTCAATTTCCTCTTCGATAACACGTGTCGGTGTTATCTTTGTGTTTGCATCTCTCTAACCCTTTCTTTTGCCTTTTAATTGTTGTTATATTGTGATTAATTATGGTTTAGAGTTATTTATTTATTTGGGTATTGTTTGTACTTAGCATTCCGCACATCTATTGTTTGAGTATAAGCTTGTGTTGGTTAATTTGAATTTAGGGGTCTAAACATTCACTAGTGTTTTACACACCAAGTGAACTTTCAATGTGCATGGGGAGGAATCTTCTGCCTCTTTCATGATTTACTTGGGACTTTGAGGAAGAATCTTCTGCTTCTTCACTGGGGATTTTTTAGGTGTACTGGACTCCTTGGGGAAGAATCTTCTGCTTCTTCACTGGGGATTGTTTAAATTGTTGGGGTTTATGTCCTAAAATCCAATTTATGGGCATGTCATAAATGATTAAATTGTTTAATTATATGAGACTATTTGTAAATGAACTAATGAGACATTATCGTAGTCCTTTGGATGCATTGTATGTGATTTATGTGATTTAGTCACATAAGATATAAATCACAAGTTCCTTGTAAACTCAAAATGTAGTTCATAGTCAATGATGAAATTAGGCGTTTCATCTGCAAAGACTATAACACATCAACTACGATGGTTTTTCTTGATCACGGAAGTGGAGACTTTTAGTCGATGTGTTGATGTGTCTTAAGTGTTGAGACATATTGAACTGGACCACTGTGAGATTAATCATTCGATCAACAACTGTCAACTGAATGATTAATCTCACGACTTCTAATTTCATAGACTCTCAATCCTAAGAGGATAGTGGACCTGATCATGAAATGTAGGTTACTTTGATATATCAGGAGTGAGACCTAATATTGACGGTCAAAACCTCAGTATGTTTGGTAACCATACGTAGTATTGAGAGAATACATATTCTCAAGATGGAATCCATAATCTCTTTTTATAGAGACACAAAATATCCCCTTAAGATTAGTTTAATGGGACTGGTTATTCAGGGCGCCCACTTTAGTAAAGAGTTACTAAAGTTTACATTTATTGAAATTGGTTTTCAATAAATATGAATAACTAAAAGATTAAACCGGGTACTCAAGGATAAAATAGTTGTTTACAAAGTGATCGTTCATTATGACTTTGTTCACTATGGATATTTCATGAAGGGGTCAAATGATATCATTAGAGTCTTGGGATATAATTTATTAATAAGGCCTAGAGTACAATTATATTTCTATAGTGGTATTAAATATAATTAATGGTAATTTTGAACTTGTCAAGAGTTGACAGATAAGCCCAAGACCCATTAGAGCTAGAGTCTTATTTGTTCCCTTTGGTCTCATCTCAAGCCACAAACTAAAGCCCAATTGGGTAGGCCCAAAAAGCTAACCCAATTAGATAATCAAATTTTATTTAATAAGAGTTATTAAATAAAGTAACTACCAGGGGTAGTTAGTATGTATGTATGATTAAAAGAAGAGAAAACAGTTTTTCTCTACTAAGAGTCTTTGGAATACATTTTTCAAAAGAAAAATTAACGTACATAAAGACTGATTGAGAGACCACTCTTCTTGGGAACCGTGTGGATTGGGATGTTGATTAGAGGTATTCTCAAGTCTTGGCTTTGAATTTCATTGCATCAATGTACGCTTTCTATTCTTTGTTCTAGAATTCAATGTTACATGTTATCTTTCATGAATGAAGTAGATCCGTGTTTGTTGCTTTCGCTGTGTATTTTGCATGAGATGCAAAACCAAATTTTCCAACATAAATATGCTTGGGTCCATCGGGGAAGAATCTTTTGCCTCCTCCATAGAGATGATATTTGGGATGCTTGA
Organism: Castanea sativa; assembly: GCF_040712315.1. Lineage (NCBI taxonomy): Eukaryota > Viridiplantae > Streptophyta > Magnoliopsida > Fagales > Fagaceae > Castanea > Castanea sativa. The sequence goes on from NC_134016.1 coordinate 21,871,440, forward strand.
TCCATTAGGGAAGAATTTTCTGCTTCTTTACTGGGGATAGTGTTCTTGATGTTCTAGATCCATTGGGGAAGAATCTTCTACCTCCTCTGTGGGGATGATATTTGGTATGCTTGATCCATTAAGGAAGAATCTTCTACTTCCTTGTTAGGTGTTGTGAAATTTTAAAGTACTCACAAGTGTACAAATCGTACCGAAGTATAGTTTGACAAGAACGAGGTCGAACCCACAGGGACTTGAATGAACGTAGAAAAATTAATTAAACCTTAACCAAACTAATCCTAATCTAATTTAATAAAAATTGGTTGTTTTGAAATTAAATAAACTAAACTAATAATTAAACTAAGCAATGATATAATATAAAGCAGTAAAGAGATGTAAACAATTTAGAGAAAGGAATTAAGGTCTTGGAATCTACCTTGTTAATTCATATTAGCATATGTTTACGATCATTAATTTTTCCCAACTATTGCATGATAATCTAGAAATCAATCTTGTTATCATGGAAAATATTTTCATTAAAATTCTTGTTTTAAAAATCAAAGATATGTTCTTCTTCGCTTCTTAAGTATAAAATCTGTAAAGTTGTTATTTACAGCTATTTTGTGTTAGCTTTAATTATATGCCAAATTTTATTGTAATTTTGTTTAATCATGTTTACCTTGTATTTTATGTGGGATTTCATTGTATGGGTTGTGTGTGAGAGAGAGTGTGAAGACTAAAGCTTGCATTGAAGAATGAGTAGTTTTCACAGGTATCTCGCAAGTAAACTTCCCACAAAGTAAGCCACGTGAAGAGCACATGACTAGAATGTGAAGAGTCATGACAATTTGGTGACAGTTGGTTTTCGCAAGTAGCCCGCAAGTAAGGCCTTCCCGCGAGATACCCGCGAAACATTCTGTTTTGCTATTTTGGCTTATCTGCTCCACCATGTCTTCACCCACACTATATATACCCACATTACCCACATATTGTAAGGAGTGCTTTCAGAGAGAAAACCTTAGCAAACACACTTGAGAATTAGAGAATGTTATACCCACAATCTTCTACGCAATCTTTTGTGGTTTTCCTCATATTCCTACCTCTTCATATCCATATCCTTAAGGGGTTGATAGGCCAAACATTTACCACACCCAATCTAAGTGTCCAGTGAGGTTTTGGTGCTACAGGGAAGTATTGGAAGAAGCCAAGCTTTAGCAGATGCAATCGGGCGCATTGTGGGATCGGGATAGCTAGACAAGACACGATTCCAAGAAGCCTTGTTGGAGTAAGAGCTTGGAGGGCTTAGGTGCACTAGGTAGATTAGGCTTGGAGGGTCTTTTGCTATTCGTGTATCCCAACTTATTGTCTAGTGAATCGATTTACCGTTTGGAAGGCGATGGAGAGGTTTTTCGCCGAGTTCTTCGATTTCCTCTTCAATAACACATCAGTGTGTTATCTTGTGTTTGCATTTCTCTTCCCTACTCTTTTAGCTTTTATTTTACTGCAGGTATATGATGAATATGGCTTAGAGTAGTCTTATTGTTTGTTCGCTTGCATTTACTCTATTCCGCACTTGGTTTAAGTTAGAGTAAAATCAACCAAGGCGTAACTTTTAATTAGGGGTCTAAACAAGCTCTTGTGTTTTTACACAAATCCAAGCTTTCAAAATCAAATCATCAATTGTATCCATTGACAAACAAATCACAAAAGATATCCAATTTTATAATCATGAAATAACAAACCAAGCATTCAATTAATTAAGATAAATCCTAAATCATGAGAAAAACATGATTGAACTCATATCTAGAATCTCATCTTAGTCAATTGATATGAAGCAAGAACAATTTAAACCATTAAAGAACAACTATTGTGGGAAAAATCAAATCACATAAATATTACTAATAATCCTTAGCAAGGTTTCATCCTTAATCCTAATTATAAATTTAGCTATTCATGGTAATTGAAAGAAAACACAAAAATAAATACTAACTGTCATGGAAGAGCCCTAGGACTAGTCTCTTTGAATTTTTCCCTAAAGAGCCTTTAAATATGTCAAGGAATCTTACTACAGGTTGAATTCCCGTTTGGAGAAAATCCCAGATTTGTAGGCTTCACTTAACTGACAATTTTAGCCGGTTTAACTTCAGAATTAGGACTTTTAGTAAACTACAAAGTTGTAGCGCTTTAAGTTAACTTTCCAACCCAACTTGAATCATCTCGCTTGGATGTCTGAGCCGAACGTTATGCCAAAAATACTAACTGATATGCAGGCTGGAATCCTAATCTGAATTGGACTTGGATTTGGTGCAAAATTTCCTTTGATTCCTTGCTCCAATTGGACTTAAATTTAATTGGGTTGGCCTTCTTTAACTTCATCATGGCCCTTGTAAAATTAAAGTCCATTAGCTTTCTTCTTTGCTCAAATCCACTTATTTAATTCTATTCTCCTACAAAAGACAAATTCACGCATTAAAATTCAATTAAGCACAAAATTAATTATATAACATTATTCCAAAACCAAATATAAAATGCATGAATTAACTCAAAATAAGAATGATAATGCTTTCTAACAATGATATAAATATGCCAAATTAAGCTATTATCAATGCACATCACTTGGGATAGTGTTCTTGATGTTCTGGATCCATTGGAAAAGAACTTTCTACCTCCTCGATAGGGATGATGCTTGATATGCTTGATCTACTGAGGAAGATTCTTCTACCTTCTCACTGGGAATAGTGTTCTTGATGTGCTTGATCCATTGGGGAAGAATTTTTTGCCTACTTGCTGGGGATGATGTTCTTGATTTTTTGTGATGGTTTTGGGACATACATGCTTCATTGGGGGAAGAGTCTTCTACTTCCTTTATCACTCACTGGGGAGTACTTTGATGATTTTGTATCTAATTGGGGCAATCTTGAGATGTTTTCCCTTTTTTGAAAGAATTTTTTTTTTTTTACTATTCAGGACTAAACTACACGTAATTTAGCCATCAGGCCCGCCTTTTTATTTTTCTCCAACGGTTAACAACCATTTCTTTTTCTTCTTCAAGCCCTCTTCATCTCCTCCAATGGCACCCAAGGCCATGAAGACCTCCTACGTCCTTTCCACTAACGCACTCCACCTCACCCGCTAGAGTGTGGCAACGAGGTTGATGGGGCCTCTACTGTTGACATACCAACCAGAGAATCATATTCCCATTGCTGAATCTATAAGTTTTCAAAAGTTTTTATCATTTTCAAGTTCCTCTCTAATCTTCCATTTTAATGTGTTTTTGGCCATGTAAATACGTAGGTTTTGCTATGGGATGATTTTAGACGAAAGCCTGACATATTAGAAGGGGTAGGAACATATTTAGGATTGATTTTGGATGATGTATGCTTGAAAATGTCAAAGAACTGCTTTTGTCAGTGCTTTTGTGTGCGTGGGCTTGGGCCTACGTACGTAGCTTGTCTTCATGCGTACGCAGGTCTGTTCTTGCATACGCAGGTCAATTCTTGAGGATTTGTCTACGTGGAGATTGGTCTGCACACGCGAGGTCTTATCTGCGTACGTGGGCTTTGACCCACGTACGTGAGATGCCTGGCAAAGGCCCTACTCTACCCATTTCCACTTCTTTTTCAATTGTTTCACTTCTATATGCAATCTTAACACACCTTTTTGTCATTTTTGCACCTGAATATCACTGTATTCTTCTTTTCATCTTCATTCTTGCATCGAAAACATCATTTTTCATCAATTCTGCTCGAATCGAGAATCTAATGTCATCTTCTTCTTTTTTATTGCAATCATCCTCCCCTTATTTTGGTGGGGGAAGTACCAACAAAGTGGTGCAATGGTACAACCTTCTTGTCCTTAAAACCAGGGCCTACATTTAGGAAGTGGGCTTCGAGCCCATCATTGGCCTTCTTCTAGAGAGGTCTGTGAGCGCTACCTTGGAGCAGTGCCTCATTAAGAGGTGGTGGGATACTACACATACCTTTCATATTGCTGAGTGGGAGATAGCGGTGACACCCTATGACTTCTACTGCATGACTAGCCTTAGCTTCGAATGGGCCATCATCAACTTGGACAATGTGTCGGGCATCCAACTGGGTCTCGACATGTTGGGGAGGAAGTACTCTACTAAGACCATCCGCTACTTCGACATGGTGTCGAATTATATGCTTCTCCCACAGAGGACTATGGAGGAGCGTGTTCATATGGCCAGAGCCTTTCCTTCTTCACTTGTTGGGAGCTTACCTCTTCGCCAAAGGTGGGAAAATGGTGTCTTTGAGGTGGTTAACCCTCTTTTAAGACTTTGAAGAGGCATAAAAGGCCAACTAGGGGCAGGCATGTCTTGCCTACCTTTACTCCACCCTCGACACTCTTAGCCGAGGCACTTTGCGACAGCTTGTGGGGCCTTGGAAGCTCCTTGAGGTAAGTTTTCTTTTCCATTTCTTGCATTTTCATTCGTAGCTTGTAGTCTTGCAAATTGTACTATCCTGAAAACTATCATCACGTATACTGTCATCTTGCATACTATCATCTTGCAAACTGTCATCTTGCCTACTGTCATCTTGCAAACTATCATCTTACATACTGTCATCTTGCAAATTGTTATCTTGCATCTAACCTATGGCTTGTGCTTCTTTTTGCAGCAGTGGATGGTTAGGTATGGCTTCATAACCCCGGGCACCAATCTAATTCTGAAGGAGTTCCCTCGAGTGAGGGCCCACCTAGTTGGGTTAACTTCGGATGAGGTAAGTTTAAGAGTTCTAGTTTTCAAGCTTCTTCATGCATTTTCCTTAGGATATCCTTCTTCTAACCTCATGTTATTATAGGTTAACTGGAACCCATGGGCCGGCCAGCCTCTTCCTGCTTCTCGAGACTTGGAGCCTGCAGCCCTTATTACTTCAGAGATCATCTGACCCTTTCAAAGAGAGGGTTTAAGAGCAGTATACTTGGCGGAGAGGGTGCGATGCCAGTTGGTGGGTAGGGATGACCCATAGATTTCGATGGACCCTCCTGAGTTCATGCTTGCCCCACACTCCATGACCAATGCTAAGTACAACTCATGGAGGAGTGGGGTTCGCTATGTCAGGCTATTTCTTGAGGGGTTGGACTATGAGGAGTTCAATATCACCAGCCTCATGCCTTCCCATACTACTCAGGAATATGCTCAATCTCTTCTTCTTATCTTCCTTTCCCTCTACCTTGTTTGTCACAACTTCTAATGTGGAAAACTATAATAGGAGGAATCACAACTTCTAATGTGGAAAACTGTAATAGGAGGAGCCTACCACCAATGAGCTCATTGACTCTTCACACCTTTCTTGGACGGTTTATGCTTATGGCCCTAATGGCTTTACTTGGGAGCATGCTGTGCCCCGTAATCCTAATGTCATGGGCTATCATTTTCCTCCCAACACTCGGGCGGTGAATTCTTTCTTCCCAACATTCTTTCTCTTTTTGCCAATTCTCTCTTTTTGGTTAGGTCATTAACCCTTCTTTCTTTGAATTGTAGCCCCCTATCCAAGAGCAAGAGAAGTTGGTATGATAGGCCGGGAATCTTAAGCTGGAGGTGACCAACTATTTAAGGAACTTGTATGGTCTTGGATGAGTGGCCCACCCAGGTGGTGGTGGTGATGATGATGATGATGATGATGATGGATCCAAAGGTGACTCCTAGCTACCAATCAAGGAAAAGACGGCAATATTGATTACCTACAATTCAAGAGATATAGGCGTACAACATACAACTTTCTTTTTTCTTTTTTTCTTTTTTTCTTTTTTGGCTTTTAATGTTTTTTTTTATCCCTATTAGCAGACATTTGGGTTAAGTTTGAGATAAAGGACTGTACTTAAAAACATCTTTTTACACTTATGCTTTTAATTGGGATTTTGCACTAAATATACAAGATATGTGATGAATTGTATGTTTCTATTCAACTTTGCTTCTTTGATGCTTGAAATCTTATGCCTGAAATGTGCTCTAGATGATCTTTTAGGTTGTAGGAACCCTAGGAATGCTTTGGAGTAAAAAACTATGCTGAAAACAGGGGAAAATGGGCTTCTGCCAAGCATCGTACGTACATGGGGATGAGTCTGCATACACAATTTTGACTTTGTGTACATAGGGTTGACCTCGCGTACGTGAGCCACGAATAAAAAAAACCCTAACCAACTTACTTAATTATAAGAGTAGCCATTTGAGTCCAAAACCCTTACCAACGTATTTTAAACCCAAAGAGCCCTTTTTTAAGGTCCCCCAATGGAAGAAAACTCTCCTCTTGATATCTCAGCTTGGATTAGGAGGCTTGGTCCCAATTTCAAGGATTTCATTGCCTCCTATGGTCTTTCTTGTATCTTTTCCTACCATCAAATTAAGGTGAATAAGCCTCTTCTTCATGCTGCTGCCAACTATTGGATCCCTTCTCGGCATGTGTTCCACTTCAATGAAATAGAAATATGCCCCACTATTGAAGAATTTGGTGCCATCATAGGTGAACCGAAGATTGATGATCTCATCTTCCCTACCATATGTGGGGATCTTCCTTTTTTGCTGCGAGTTGTGTTGGGTATCCATTCTACCACGAAAAACAAGTGGTGTGTTTTTGGTAAGCTTAACCTTAAGTTGTTTTTTTAATACTTTTCCGATTTGGCCCTTCTTGTGGGTGTGAGACCATGTTCGTACTTCCTTCGTGCCTTTTGTTTATGTGCTTTTGCAAGTTATTTCTTGGTTCAAAAGTCATATTATGTGGAACTCTGGATGTGCATGGTGACTTATGAGCTAAAGAGAGGTAATCTGGTGGGCTTGATCTTGGCGGAAACCCTCAATGGTTTGGATGTCTTTCATAGGAAGAAAGCAAGCTTCTTTGTAGGAAGTCCTCTTCTTCTTCTTTAGGTATAATCCCTAACTTTTGCCTAAGTTCTCAACCTAGCGGGATTCCTCTAATTTTGCATGGGTTGTCAGTTGTATGATGTCATCTGTTGGAGGAGGTATTCAGCATTAAATTCATGGTTTGGTTGAAAATGGTATGATATTTTTTATAGGATCTTTACTTCTTTGGATATGGTAGCAAGCTGCTAGGATATGGTAGCAAGCTGCTAGGATTGAGCATTAATGGGTTGATGATGTCACTTTTGGACATGAGTTAGTTGTTAGAGCTCCTGTTGGAGCTGTTGTTGGTATTTTATGCCAAGTTTCCTCCTTTGGAAAATTATATGTTTAGTCCATGGTTTTATTACAATATAATTTTGGTAAGTAGTAAACTCATTGGTTGATATTTGATGAGACTTTAGAGGTTTAGTTTATGGTCTCTTTATATTATGACCAAATCTTGGAAAGTAAGGAGGGTATTTAATGCTAAATATGAGATATTAATATAGATTTAGCCATGTGCTTGAGCTGTATTTAGATGAAATTAGTAATATAATTTACATAAAATAATATAATTAGATTATATACTGAATATTAAGTTTTAGGTAAAAAGGCTTACCGATGGGGAGTTTTATCATCTTAAGTGTTATGTGATATAAGAGGCTTACCAAAAGTTGCCTATTGCACACTAACTAATTAGAGTTTAGGGAATTGGAGAAGACATGTCAAGCAACATGTTTCCTTTATCAATTTTGAACTACTGGAGCTTTATTGAACATACTTCTTGGCCCTCCAAACCACGACTCCCAAAATTCCCTCGATGAGATTCATGAGCTTACATTATGAGCTGAAAATGAGATGATGTGCCATGAGCTTGAATCATGGGCTTTGATGAGATAATATCACCAATCACCATGGGTTTTGGACCAGAGGCTTTGAATACTTTTTGTGTAAATATGGGCTTTTTTGGGCTTTAAAAGAGATTTTCCCAAAATCCATGATAATATTGATATTGTATGGACTGCCAATGAAATAAAGCCATGTGGCACAAAAGTTTTGTCCTCAAAAGTATTTAAACCAAAATAGGTGTAAAAAAAATATACCCTAACACATATTTATATAATAAAAAAATAGAAAGAAAATAAATATTTTTAGATAAAATCATTTTTTTTATTTAACTTTCATGTGTATTGCACAAGTTGCCAACTATTTATAATAAAGAAATGTTATGTCCACAACATTTTTACAACAAATCCTAGGTGGCAGGTTGTTACTGATAATTCCTAATGAGAAAATAATTAATTTCAATGATAGGTTCAAAGAAAACCGATAACAACTTGCTGCTAAAGATTTACTGTGAAAATGTTACGAAAATGTTGTAAACGTGACAATTATCTTTATAATAATATATATAAAGCAGAAGATGTTTGACTTTTGCTAGACCTCATGATATTTTTTCCCATAAAATTTCAAGGCCTTACATTTTAGACGCCAATATTCTAATATTTATTTTTAAATTAAGTTCAAATTCTTTCATATATTTGAAAGCTTGATTGGAATCTTTTCATATTCTTCTAAAAAAAGAATCTTTCCACATTTTATTATTTAAATAATAGAATAGATAGTGCTATATACTAACAGATTCAAAATAAATACTTATTAATAATTACCATAATTATATATTTAATACTTCCATATAAAAACAAAATTACAATGAATATCTATTAATAACTACCATAATTATCTTCCTATATAAAAAAAAAACTATCATAATTATCTAATTTCATATTTAAGATTTCATATATAAACACTATCTTAATAAACTTCAATAAATAACTATCATAATGATCATATTTCATATTTATATACAAAACAAAAGAGAAAAAAAAAATCAAATTTTCAAAGAAAATCAATTTATCAAATAAAAACATATTTTTTATTAAACTTTCGTGTGCATTGCACAAGTTGCTAGTTATTTTTAGTAATATATATAAAGCCGAAAATTCTTGACTTTTGGTGGACCTTTTGATATTTTGTTACATAAACTTTCTAGGCCTCACAATTTACACATTAATATTCTAATATATTTTTTAAAATTAAGTTTAAATTCTCTTATATATTTGAAAGCTCAATTAGAATCTTTCAACATCATATTTTATTTAAATAATAGATAGATTGGTGCTAAATAATAGAATAGATAGTTCTATATACAAACACAATCAAAATAAATACTTACCATTAATTGCCATAATTATATATTTAATAGTTCCTTATAAAAACAATTAATAAGTATTGAGTATTAATAACTATCATAATTATCCAATTTCATATTTAAGATTTCATATTTAAACGCAATCATATTAAATTTAAATAAATAACTATTATAATAATCAAATTTCATATTTATATACAAAACAAAAGAGAAAAAATTATTTTTTCAGATAAATTATATTTTAATAAACATTCGTGTGCATTACACAAGTTGCTGATTATTTGTAATAATATATATAAGATCAAAGATGTTACACTTTTTGTGGACCTCATGATATTTTGCCACATAAAATTTTTAGGCCTCACATTTTACACATCAATATCCTAAACCTAATACATATTTTTAAATTGAGTTTAAATTCTTTAATATATTTGAAAGCTCAATTAGAATCTTTCCAAGTCATATTGTTTTTTTAAATATTAGAATAAATAGTTCTATATACAAATACAATCAAAATAAATACTTATTAATAATTACCATAATTATATTTTTAATAGTTCCATATAAAAACAAAATTACAATGAATACCTATTAAAATAAGTACCATAATTATCCAATTTCATATTTAATATTTCATATATAAACAAAATCATAATAAATGTTAATAAATAACTATCATAATTATTAAAATCATAATAAATGTCAATAAATAACTACCATAGATATTAAATTTCATATCTATTACAAAAATAAAAAAGAGAAAATTTTAGGCTGAATTACACTTTACCACCCTAAACTATATCCTAAATTACATTTTGCACCATAAACTTTTTGAATGCACTTTTTGCACCTTAAGTTATTAATTTTTTTACACTTTGCACCCCGACATTAGTTTGCCATTAACTTGGATGGTAAAGTATGCAATCAAGTTAAAAGGCCCATTACCTCTTCTCAATCCCTGAAAAACAAACAAGAAGTTACATTTTACCACTCTAAACTATACTATTGATTACACTTTGTACCATAAACTTTAGAATTCCATGCAAGTTAATAACAAACTTAACGTCGATGTGCAAAGTGCAACAAAAGTCGTAGTTTAGGGTGCAAAACATTCATTCAAAAGGTTTAGGGTGTAAAGTGTAATCTAAGGTATAATTTAGGGTAGTAAAGTGTAATTTCCCCAAAATTTTATTTTATTAAACTTTCTAGTGTATTGGGATTGTTAAATAGGTCAATTTTAAAATTAAAGCCTCTTTTTCATGTTTGACTTCATTAAATTTTTGGTTGGGATTTTTTTTCTTTTGAAAAAAATTTTGTTTCTAGGGATTTATTAGCAAGTTTATACCCTAGAAAGTTCATCATATGCAGTCTCAAGGTCATTATATTCATCATCAAAAGTTCATAATTCCCACTACAAACCGAAGCAATAAAAGCCAAAAAAGTATCTAAAATAATATCTATAAACCAACAATTTATCTTTCTCATTAGTACAATTTTTAAATCTTTATTCAAGTTAAGCATCATAGTTTTACATTACACTTGGGACTTTTTATAATTGGGACATTCAATTTGGACGTGTCCATTACCTAAGCACCTAGTGCATTGAATAGGCAGGGTATTTTTGTTTGTATTTTTAGAGTATTTTCGAGATTTATACCATGAAAATAAAGGTCAAGGATTACACACACAAAAGAAATTTATCCTTTACAAAGTATATCTACACTTTTTTTATAGTGTTTCGAACAATGGTGTCTGCTTCTAAAGATTGTGCTATATATCATCAGACCAAGACACCAATTGGTTTTTGGTGTAGACAGAGATTGAACCCTAAATCTTTTATTCAACCATCAAAAACTTTACCAATTGAACTAATTAGAACCCATTATCAACCATGTTTATACGTGTCGCATACACGGGGAAACCAATGTCACTAGCTGACATGGATCGAGACAAACATACCGCGATGATCATGCACACAATATAACATGAATATGCACCGACAGTAGTCACCTTGAATGCATACTCACACTAAAAGGTCAGCAACACCCATGATCATGAGGGTGTTACTCTTTTGACCATGAAAGTCCATCATACAAAGTGCACGATCATCCACAAGCAAGCATACACATGCACGCACACATGCACACACACACACACATACACCATGCACAATGCAAGCATATAAAGCAGGAAAATAAACCAGACATTGTCAACGTTCTAAGGGTATGACCCAACAAGGAATGGGAAATGTAAATCAAACATTGTCATACCTATGGAACACGGCCCAAGCAAGGTACAAGAAAGATAACCCTAATCTAGATACATGGTTCTAAAGAAAAAGGCTAAGAGAGAGAAAGAAGCCCCTCAAGGAGGCTAAACCTCCTATCTACTAAACATTTCCCTCTTTAGGTTTACATCTTCTTGCTTGCATTCTTGCCCTTTTTAGCTTACATCTTGGAAGTTATACCCTTACTCCAAGCATGTATGATGAGAATCAACAAGCATTCAAGGATCCATTGCATGTTCCAGTTGGGCCTATTACAAGAGCAAGATCCAAGAAGATCCAAGAAGCACTTAATGGGCTGATTCAAGAGATTTGGGCTGATTCTAACGCAGGATATTCCAAGCTTGGCCCAAAGGAAGATGAAAGTGTAGTAAATTTAATTCAAGCTATTTAGGGCTGATCTGGCTTAATTAGGAGTGATTTATGGCATGAATTAATGGCTGATTGACTTTCTAGCTCTGTATCAGTTAAGGCAGATTTTTTCCTATTTTGGATCTGTTAATTTCAGACCAAATCAACTTTTATTTAGGGTTTTATTATTTAGTACGTTTTTTAGGTATTTCCCTTGTTTTTAGGTGCATTTAATGCTTTTTAGGTCAAACTTGATTCCTGA